>NC_138312.1:19125000-19725000 GCF_965601325.2 Salmo salar | reverse complement strand
GTGTTAAACAGACAGAGAGCTGTACATGTCAGTGTGTTGGACAGACAGAGAGCTGTACATGTCAGTTTGTTAGACAGAGAGCTGTACATGTCAGTGTGTTAGACAGACAGAGAGCTGTACATGTCAGTGTGTTAGACAGACAGAGAGCTGTACATGTCAGTGTGTTGGACAGACAGAGAGCTGTACATGTCAGTGTGTGTTAGACAGACAGAGAGCTGTACATGTCAGTGTGTTAAACAGACAGAGAGCTGTACATGTCAGTGTGGTAGACAGACAGAGAGCTGTACATGTCAGTGTGTTAGACAGACAGAGAGCTGTTCATGTCAGTGTGTTGGCCAGACAGAGAGCTGTACATGTCAGTGTGTTAGACAGACAGAGAGCTGTACATGTCAGTGTGTTAGACAGACAGAGAGCTGTACATGTCAGTGTGTTAGACAGACAGAGAGCTGTACATGTCAGTGTGTTAGACAGACAGAGAGCTGTACATGTCAGTGTGTTAGACAGACAGAGAGCTGTACATGTCAGTGTGTTAGACAGACAGAGAGCTGTACATGTCAGTGTGTTAGACAGACAGAGAGCTGTACATGTCAGTGTGTTAGACAGACAGAGAGCTGTACATGTCAGTGTGTTAGACAGACAGAGAGCTGTACATGCCAGTGTGTTAGACAGACAGAGAGCTATACATGTCAGTGTGTTAGACAGACAGAGAGCTGTACATGTCAGTGTGTTAGAAAGACAGAGAGCTGTACATGTCAGTGTGTTGGACAGAGAGAGCTGTACATGTCAGTGTGTTAGACAGAGATCTGTACATGTCAGTGTGTTAAACAGACAGAGAGCTGTACATGTCAGTGTGTTAGACAGAGAGAGAGCTGTACATGTCAGTGTGTTAGACAGACAGAGAGCTGTACATGTCAGTGTGTTGGACAGACAGAGAGCTGTACATGTCAGTGTGTTAGACAGACAGAGAGCTGTACATGTCAATGTGTTAAACAGACAGAGAGCTGTACATGTCAGTGTGTTGGACAGACAGAGAGCTGTACATGTCAGTTTGTTAGACAGAGAGCTGTACATGTCAGTGTGTTAGACAGACAGAGAGCTGTACATGTCAGTGTGTTAGACAGACAGAGAGCTGTACATGTCAGTGTGTTGGACAGACAGAGAGCTGTACATGTCAGTGTGTGTTAGACAGACAGAGAGCTGTACATGTCAGTGTGTTAAACAGACAGAGAGCTGTACATGTCAGTGTGGTAGACAGACAGAGAGCTGTACATGTCAGTGTGTTAGACAGACAGAGAGCTGTTCATGTCAGTGTGTTGGCCAGACAGAGAGCTGTACATGTCAGTGTGTTAGACAGACAGAGAGCTGTACATGTCAGTGTGTTAGACAGACAGAGAGCTGTACATGTCAGTGTGTTAGACAGACAGAGAGCTGTACATGTCAGTGTGTGTTAGACAGACAGAGAGCTGTACATGTCAGTGTGTGTTAGACATACAGAGAGCTGGACATGTCAGTGTGTTAGACAGAGAGCTGTACATGACAGTGTGTTAGACAGACAGAGAGCTGTACATGTCAGTGTGTTGGACAGACAGAGAGCTGTACATGTCAGTGTGTTAGACAGACAGAGAGCTGTACATGTCAGTGTGTTAGACAGACAGAGAGCTGTACATGTCAGTGTGTTAGACAGACAGAGAGCTGTACATGTCAGTGTGTTAGACAGACAGAGAGCTGTACATGTCAGTGTGTTAAACAGACAGAGAGATGTACATGTCAGTGTGTTAGACAGACAGAGAGCTGTACATGTCAGTGTGTTAGACAGACAGAAAGCTGTACATGTCAGTGTGTTGGACAGACAGAGAGCTGTACATGTCAGTGTGTTAGACAGACAGAGAGCTGTACATGTCAGTGTGTTGGACAGACAGAGAGCTGTACATGTCAGTGTGTTAGACAGACAGAGAGCTGTTCATGTCAGTGTGTTGGCCAGACAGAGAGCTGTACATGTCAGTGTGTGTTAGACAGACAGAGAGCTGTTCATGTCAGTGTGTTGGCCAGACAGAGAGCTGTACATGTCAGTGTGTTAGACAGACAGAGAGCTGTACATGTCAGTGTGTTAGACAGACAGAGAGCTGTACATGTCAGTGTGTTAAACAGACAGAGAGCTGTACATGTCAGTGTGTTAGACAGACAGAGAGCTGTACATGTCAGTGTGTTAGACAGACAGAGAGCTGTACATGTCATTGTGCTGGACAGACAGAGAGCTGTACATGTCAGTGTGTGTTAGACAGACAGAGAGCTGTACATATCAGTGTGTTAAACAGACAGAGAGCTGTACATGTCAGTGTGTTAGACAGACAGAGAGCTGTACATGTCAGTGTGTTAGACAGACAGAGAGCTGTACATGTCAGTGTGTTAGACAGACAGATAGCTGTACATGTTAGTGTGTTAAACAGACAGAGAGCTGTACATGTCAGTGTGTTAGACAGACAGAGAGCTGTACATGTCAGTGTGTTAGACAGACAGAGAGCTGTACATGTCAGTGTGTTAGACAGACAGAGAGCTGTACATGTCAGTGTGTTAGACAGACAGAGAGATGTACATGTCAGTGTGTGTTAGACAGACAGAGAGCTGTACATGTCAGTGTGTTAGACAGACAGAGAGCTGTTCATGTCAGTGTGTTGGCCAGACAGAGAGCTGTACATGTCAGTGTGTGTTAGACAGACAGAGAGCTGTTAATGTCAGTGTGTTGGCCAGACAGAGAGCTGTACATGTCAGTGTGTTAGACAGACAGAGAGCTGTACATGTCAGTGTGTTAGACAGACAGAGAGCTGTACATGTCAGTGTGTTGGACAGACAGAGAGCTGTACATGTCAGTGTGTTAGACAGACAGAGAGCTGTACATGTCAGTGTGTGTTAGACAGACAGAGAGCTGTACATGTCAGTGTGTTAGACAGACAGAGAGCTGTTCATGTCAGTGTGTTGGCCAGACAGAGAGCTGTACATGTCAGTGTGTTAGACAGACAGAGAGCTGTACATGTCAGTGTGTTAGACAGACAGAGAGATGTACATGTCAGTGTGTTAGACAGACAGAGAGCTGTACATGTCAGTGTGTGTTAGACAGACAGAGAGCTGTACATGTCAGTGTGTGTTAGACATACAGAGAGCTGTACATGTCAGTGTGTTAGACAGAGAGCTGTACATGACAGTGTGTTAGACAGACAGAGAGCTGTACATGTCAGTGTGTTGGACAGACAGAGAGCTGTACATGTCAGTGTGTTGGACAGACAGAGAGCTGTACATGTCAGTGTGTGTTAGACAGATAGAGAGCTGTACATGTCAGTGTGTTAGACAGACAGAGAGCTGTACATGTCAGTGTGTTAGACAGACAGAGCTGTACATGTCAGTGTGTTAGACAGACGGAGAGCTGTACATGCCAGTGTGTTAGACAGACAGAGAGCTATACATGTCAGTGTGTTAGACAGACAGAGAGCTGTACATGTCAGTGTGTTAGACAGACAGAGAGCTGTACATGTCAGTGTGTTGGACAGAGAGAGCTGTACATGTCAGTGTGTTAGACAGAGATCTGTACATGTCAGTGTGTTAAACAGACAGAGAGCTGTACATGTCAGTGTGTTAGACAGAGAGAGAGCTGTACATGTCAGTGTGTTAGACAGACAGAGAGCTGTACATGTCAGTGTGTTGGACAGACAGAGAGCTGTACATGTCAGTGTGTTAGACAGACAGAGAGCTGTACATGTCAATGTGTTAAACAGACAGAGAGCTGTACATGTCAGTGTGTTGGACAGACAGAGAGCTGTACATGTCAGTTTGTTAGACAGAGAGCTGTACATGTCAGTGTGTTAGACAGACAGAGAGCTGTACATGTCAGTGTGTTAGACAGACAGAGAGCTGTACATGTCAGTGTGTTGGACAGACAGAGAGCTGTACATGTCAGTGTGTGTTAGACAGACAGAGAGCTGTACATGTCAGTGTGTTAAACAGACAGAGAGCTGTACATGTCAGTGTGGTAGACAGACAGAGAGCTGTACATGTCAGTGTGTTAGACAGACAGAGAGCTGTTCATGTCAGTGTGTTGGCCAGACAGAGAGCTGTACATGTCAGTGTGTTAGACAGACAGAGAGCTGTACATGTCAGTGTGTTAGACAGACAGAGAGCTGTACATGTCAGTGTGTTAGACAGACAGAGAGCTGTACATGTCAGTGTGTGTTAGACAGACAGAGAGCTGTACATGTCAGTGTGTGTTAGACATACAGAGAGCTGGACATGTCAGTGTGTTAGACAGAGAGCTGTACATGACAGTGTGTTAGACAGACAGAGAGCTGTACATGTCAGTGTGTTGGACAGACAGAGAGCTGTACATGTCAGTGTGTTAGACAGACAGAGAGCTGTACATGTCAGTGTGTTAGACAGACAGAGAGCTGTACATGTCAGTGTGTTAGACAGACAGAGAGCTGTACATGTCAGTGTGTTAGACAGACAGAGAGCTGTACATGTCAGTGTGTTAAACAGACAGAGAGATGTACATGTCAGTGTGTTAGACAGACAGAGAGCTGTACATGTCAGTGTGTTAGACAGACAGAAAGCTGTACATGTCAGTGTGTTGGACAGACAGAGAGCTGTACATGTCAGTGTGTTAGACAGACAGAGAGCTGTACATGTCAGTGTGTTGGACAGACAGAGAGCTGTACATGTCAGTGTGTTAGACAGACAGAGAGCTGTTCATGTCAGTGTGTTGGCCAGACAGAGAGCTGTACATGTCAGTGTGTGTTAGACAGACAGAGAGCTGTTCATGTCAGTGTGTTGGCCAGACAGAGAGCTGTACATGTCAGTGTGTTAGACAGACAGAGAGCTGTACATGTCAGTGTGTTAGACAGACAGAGAGCTGTACATGTCAGTGTGTTAAACAGACAGAGAGCTGTACATGTCAGTGTGTTAGACAGACAGAGAGCTGTACATGTCAGTGTGTTAGACAGACAGAGAGCTGTACATGTCATTGTGCTGGACAGACAGAGAGCTGTACATGTCAGTGTGTGTTAGACAGACAGAGAGCTGTACATATCAGTGTGTTAAACAGACAGAGAGCTGTACATGTCAGTGTGTTAGACAGACAGAGAGCTGTACATGTCAGTGTGTTAGACAGACAGAGAGCTGTACATGTCAGTGTGTTAGACAGACAGATAGCTGTACATGTTAGTGTGTTAAACAGACAGTGAGCTGTACATGTCAGTGTGTTAAACAGACAGAGAGCTGTACATGTCAGTGTGTTAGACAGACAGAGAGCTGTACATGTCAGTGTGTTAGACAGACAGAGAGCTGTACATGTCAGTGTGTTAGACAGACAGAGAGCTGTACATGTCAGTGTGTGTTAGACAGACAGAGAGCTGTACATGTCAGTGTGTTAGACAGACAGAGAGCTGTTCATGTCAGTGTGTTGGCCAGACAGAGAGCTGTACATGTCAGTGTGTGTTAGACAGACAGAGAGCTGTTAATGTCAGTGTGTTGGCCAGACAGAGAGCTGTACATGTCAGTGTGTTAGACAGACAGAGAGCTGTACATGTCAGTGTGTTAGACAGACAGAGAGCTGTACATGTCAGTGTGTTGGACAGACAGAGAGCTGTACATGTCAGTGTGTTAGACAGACAGAGAGCTGTACATGTCAGTGTGTGTTAGACAGACAGAGAGCTGTACATGTCAGTGTGTTAGACAGACAGAGAGCTGTTCATGTCAGTGTGTTGGCCAGACAGAGAGCTGTACATGTCAGTGTGTTAGACAGACAGAGAGCTGTACATGTCAGTGTGTTAGACAGACAGAGAGATGTACATGTCAGTGTGTTAGACAGACAGAGAGCTGTACATGTCAGTGTGTGTTAGACAGACAGAGAGCTGTACATGTCAGTGTGTGTTAGACATACAGAGAGCTGTACATGTCAGTGTGTTAGACAGAGAGCTGTACATGACAGTGTGTTAGACAGACAGAGAGCTGTACATGTCAGTGTGTTGGACAGACAGAGAGCTGTACATGTCAGTGTGTTGGACAGACAGAGAGCTGTACATGTCAGTGTGTGTTAGACAGATAGAGAGCTGTACATGTCAGTGTGTTAGACAGACAGAGAGCTGTACATGTCAGTGTGTTAGACAGACAGAGCTGTACATGTCAGTGTGTTAGACAGACGGAGAGCTGTACATGTCAGTGTGTTAGACAGACAGAGAGCTGTACATGTCAGTGTATTGGACAGACAGAGAGCTGTACATGTCAGTGTGTTGGACAGACAGAGAGCTGTACATGTCAGTGTGTGTTAGACAGATAGAGAGCTGTACATGTCAGTGTGTTAGACAGACAGAGAGCTGTACATGTCAGTGTGTTAGACAGACAGAGAGCTGTACATGTCAGTGTGTTAGACAAACAGAGAGCTGTACATGTCAGTGTGTTAGACAGACAGAGAGCTGTACATGTCAGTGTGTTAGACAGACAGAGAGCTGTACATGTCAGTGTGTTAGACAGACAGAGAGCTGTACATGTCAGTGTGTTAGACAGACAGAGAGCTGTACATGTCAGTGTGTTAGACAGACAGAGAGCTGTACATGTCAGTGTGTTAGACAGACAGAGAGCTGTACATGTCATTGTGTTACAGACAGAGAGCTGTACATGTCAGTGTGTTAGACAGACAGAGAGCTGTACATGTCAGTGTGTTAGACAGACAGAGAGCTGTACATGTCAGTGTGTTAGACAGACAGAGAGCTGTACATGTCAGTGTGTTAGACAGACAGAGAGCTGTACATGTCAGTGTGTTAGACAGACAGAGCTGTACATGTCAGTGTGTTAGACAGACAGAGAGCTGTACATGTCAGTGTGTTAGACAGACAGAGAACTGTACATGTCAGTGTGTTAGACAGACAGAGCTGTACATGTCAGAGTGTTAGACAGACAGAGAGCTGTACATGTCAGTGTGTTAGACAGACAGAGAGCTGTACATGTCAGTGTGTTAGACAGACAGAGAGCTGTACATGTCAGTGTGTTAGACAGACAGAGAGCTGTACATGTCAGTGTGTTAGACAGACAGAGAGCTGTACATGTCAGTGTGTTAGACAGACAGAGAGCTGTACATGTCAGTGTGTTAGACAGACAGAGAGCTGTACATGCCAGTGTGTTAGACAGACAGAGAGCTATACATGTCAGTGTGTTAGACAGACAGAGAGCTGTACATGTCAGTGTGTTAGACAGACAGAGAGCTGTACATGTCAGTGTGTTGGACAGAGAGAGCTGTACATGTCAGTGTGTTAGACAGAGATCTGTACATGTCAGTGTGTTAAACAGACAGAGAGCTGTACATGTCAGTGTGTTAGACAGAGAGAGCTGTACATGTCAGTGTGTTAGACAGACAGAGAGCTGTACATGTCAGTGTGTTGGACAGACAGAGAGCTGTACATGTCAGTGTGTTAGACAGACAGAGAGCTGTACATGTCAGTGTGTTAGACAGACAGAGAGCTGTACATGTCAGTGTGTTAAACAGACAGAGAGCTGTACATGTCAGTGTGTTGGACAGACAGAGAGCTGTACATGTCAGTTTGTTAGACAGAGAGCTGTACATGTCAGTGTGTTAGACAGACAGAGAGCTGTACATGTCAGTGTGTTAGACAGACAGAGAGCTGTACATGTCAGTGTGTTGGACAGACAGAGAGCTGTACATTTCAGTGTGTGTTAGACAGACAGAGAGCTGTACATGACAGTGTGTTAAACAGACAGAGAGCTGTACATGTCAGTGTGGTAGACAGACAGAGAGCTGTACATGTCAGTGTGTTAGACAGACAGAGAGCTGTACATGTCAGTGTGTTAGACAGACAGAGAGCTGTACATGTCAGTGTGTTAAACAGACAGAGAGCTGTACATGTCAGTGTGTTAGACAGACAGAGAGCTGTACATGTCAGTGTGTTAGACAGACAGAGAGCTGTACATGTCAGTGTGTTGGACAGACAGAGAGCTGTACATGTCAGTGTGTTAGACAGACAGAGAGCTGTACAAGTCAGTGTGTTAGACAGACAGAGAGCTGTTCATGTCAGTGTGTTGGCCAGACAGAGAGCTGTACATGTCAGTGTGTTAGACAGACAGAGAGCTGTACATGTCAGTGTGTTAGACAGACAGAGAGCTGTACATGTCAGTGTGTTAGACAGACAGAGAGCTGTACATGTCAGTGTGTGTTAGACAGACAGAGAGCTGTACATGTCAGTGTGTGTTAGACATACAGAGAGCTGTACATGTCAGTGTGTTAGACAGAGAGCTGTACATGACAGTGTGTTAGACAGACAGAGAGCTGTACATGTCAGTGTGTTGGACAGACAGAGAGCTGTACATGTCAGTGTGTTAGACAGACAGAGAGCTGTACATGTCAGTGTGTTAGACAGACAGAGAGCTGTACATGTCAGTGTGTTAGACAGACAGAGAGCTGTACATGTCAGTGTGTTAGACAGACAGAGAGCTGTACATGTCAGTGTGTTAAACAGACAGAGAGATGTACATGTCAGTGTGTTAGACAGACAGAGAGCTGTACATGTCAGTGTGTTAGACAGACAGAAAGCTGTACATGTCAGTGTGTTGGACAGACAGAGAGCTGTACATGTCAGTGTGTTAGACAGACAGAGAGCTGTACATGTCAGTGTGTGTTAGACAGACAGAGAGCTGTACATGTCAGTGTGTTAGACAGACAGAGAGCTGTTCATGTCAGTGTGTTGGCCAGACAGAGAGCTGTACATGTCAGTGTGTGTTAGACAGACAGAGAGCTGTTCATGTCAGTGTGTTGGCCAGACAGAGAGCTGTACATGTCAGTGTGTTAGACAGACAGAGAGCTGTACATGTCAGTGTGTTAGACAGACAGAGAGCTGTACATGTCAGTGTGTTAGACAGACAGAGAGCTGTACATGTCAGTGTTTTAGACAGACAGAGAGCTGTTCATGTCAGTGTGTTGGCCAGACAGAGAGCTGTACATGTCAGTGTGTGTTAGACAGACAGAGAGCTGTTAATGTCAGTGTGTTGGCCAGACAGAGAGCTGTACATGTCAGTGTGTTAGACAGACAGAGAGCTGTACATGTCAGTGTGTTAGACAGACAGAGAGCTGTACATGTCAGTGTGTTGGACAGACAGAGAGATGTACATGTCAGTGTGTTAGACAGACAGAGAGCTGTACATGTCAGTGTGTGTTAGACAGACAGAGAGCTGTACATGTCAGTGTGTTAGACAGACAGAGAGCTGTTCATGTCAGTGTGTTGGCCAGACAGAGAGCTGTACATGTCAGTGTGTTAGACAGACAGAGAGCTGTACATGTCAGTGTGTTAGACAGACAGAGAGATGTACATGTCAGTGTGTTAGACAGACAGAGAGCTGTACATGTCAGTGTGTGTTAGACAGACAGAGAGCTGTACATGTCAGTGTGTGTTAGACATACAGAGAGCTGTACATGTCAGTGTGTTAGACAGAGAGCTGTACATGACAGTGTGTTAGACAGACAGAGAGCTGTACATGTCAGTGTGTTGGACAGACAGAGAGCTGTACATGTCAGTGTGTTGGACAGACAGAGAGCTGTACATGTCAGTGTGTGTTAGACAGATAGAGAGCTGTACATGTCAGTGTGTTAGACAGACAGAGAGCTGTACATGTCAGTGTGTTAGACAGACAGAGCTGTACATGTCAGTGTGTTAGACAGACGGAGAGCTGTACATGTCAGTGTGTTAGACAGACAGAGAGCTGTACATGTCAGTGTATTGGACAGACAGAGAGCTGTACATGTCAGTGTGTTGGACAGACAGAGAGCTGTACATGTCAGTGTGTGTTAGACAGATAGAGAGCTGTACATGTCAGTGTGTTAGACAGACAGAGAGCTGTACATGTCAGTGTGTTAGACAGACAGAGAGCTGTACATGTCAGTGTGTTAGACAGACAGAGAGCTGTACATGTCAGTGTGTTAGACAGACAGAGAGCTGTACATGTCAGTGTGTTAGACAGACAGAGAGCTGTACATGTCAGTGTGTTAGACAGACAGAGAGCTGTACATGTCAGTGTGTTAGACAGACAGAGAGCTGTACATGTCAGTGTGTTAGACAGACAGAGCTGTACATGTCAGTGTGTTAGACAGACAGAGAGCTGTACATGTCATTGTGTTACAGACAGAGAGCTGTACATGTCAGTGTGTTAGACAGACAGAGAGCTGTACATGTCAGTGTGTTAGACAGACAGAGAGCTGTACATGTCAGTGTGTTAGACAGACAGAGAGCTGTACATGTCAGTGTGTTAGACAGACAGAGAGCTGTACATGTCAGTGTGTTAGACAGACAGAGCTGTACATGTCAGTGTGTTAGACAGACAGAGAGCTGTACATGTCAGTGTGTTAGACAGACAGAGAACTGTACATGTCAGTGTGTTAGACAGACAGAGCTGTACATGTCAGAGTGTTAGACAGACAGAGAGCTGTACATGTCAGTGTGTTAGACAGACAGAGAGCTGTACATGTCAGTGTGTTAGACAGACAGAGAGCTGTACATGTCAGTGTGTTAGACAGACAGAGAGCTGTACATGTCAGTGTGTTAGACAGACAGAGAGCTGTACATGTCAGTGTGTTAGACAGACAGAGAGCTGTACATGTCAGTGTGTTAGACAGACAGAGAGCTGTACATGCCAGTGTGTTAGACAGACAGAGAGCTATACATGTCAGTGTGTTAGACAGACAGAGAGCTGTACATGTCAGTGTGTTAGACAGACAGAGAGCTGTACATGTCAGTGTGTTGGACAGAGAGAGCTGTACATGTCAGTGTGTTAGACAGAGATCTGTACATGTCAGTGTGTTAAACAGACAGAGAGCTGTACATGTCAGTGTGTTAGACAGAGAGAGCTGTACATGTCAGTGTGTTAGACAGACAGAGAGCTGTACATGTCAGTGTGTTGGACAGACAGAGAGCTGTACATGTCAGTGTGTTAGACAGACAGAGAGCTGTACATGTCAGTGTGTTAGACAGACAGAGAGCTGTACATGTCAGTGTGTTAGACAGACAGAGAGCTGTACATGTCAGTGTGTTAGACAGACAGAGAGCTGTACATGTCAGTGTGTTAGACAGACAGAGAGCTGTACATGTCAGTGTGTTAGACAGACAGAGAGCTGTACATGTCAGTGTGTTAGACAGACAGAGAGCTGTACATGTCAGTGTGTTAGACAGACAGAGAGCTGTACATGCCAGTGTGTTAGACAGACAGAGAGCTATACATGTCAGTGTGTTAGACAGACAGAGAGCTGTACATGTCAGTGTGTTAGACAGACAGAGAGCTGTACATGTCAGTGTGTTGGACAGAGAGAGCTGTACATGTCAGTGTGTTGGCCAGACAGAGAGCTGTACATGTCAGTGTGTGTTAGACAGACAGAGAGCTGTTCATGTCAGTGTGTTGGCCAGACAGAGAGCTGTACATGTCAGTGTGTTAGACAGACAGAGAGCTGTACATGTCAGTGTGTTAGACAGACAGAGAGCTGTACATGTCAGTGTGTTAAACAGACAGAGAGCTGTACATGTCAGTGTTTTAGACAGACAGAGAGCTGTTCATGTCAGTGTGTTGGCCAGACAGAGAGCTGTACATGTCAGTGTGTGTTAGACAGACAGAGAGCTGTTAATGTCAGTGTGTTGGCCAGACAGAGAGCTGTACATGTCAGTGTGTTAGACAGACAGAGAGCTGTACATGTCAGTGTGTTAGACAGACAGAGAGCTGTACATGTCAGTGTGTTGGACAGACAGAGAGCTGTACATGTCAGTGTGTTAGACAGACAGAGAGCTGTACATGTCAGTGTGTGTTAGACAGACAGAGAGCTGTACATGTCAGTGTGTTAGACAGACAGAGAGCTGTTCATGTCAGTGTGTTGGCCAGACAGAGAGCTGTACATGTCAGTGTGTTAGACAGACAGAGAGCTGTACATGTCAGTGTGTTAGACAGACAGAGAGATGTACATGTCAGTGTGTTAGACAGACAGAGAGCTGTACATGTCAGTGTGTGTTAGACAGACAGAGAGCTGTACATGTCAGTGTGTGTTAGACATACAGAGAGCTGTACATGTCAGTGTGTTAGACAGAGAGCTGTACATGACAGTGTGTTAGACAGACAGAGAGCTGTACATGTCAGTGTGTTGGACAGACAGAGAGCTGTACATGTCAGTGTGTTGGACAGACAGAGAGCTGTACATGTCAGTGTGTGTTAGACAGATAGAGAGCTGTACATGTCAGTGTGTTAGACAGACAGAGAGCTGTACATGTCAGTGTGTTAGACAGACAGAGCTGTACATGTCAGTGTGTTAGACAGACGGAGAGCTGTACATGTCAGTGTGTTAGACAGACAGAGAGCTGTACATGTCAGTGTATTGGACAGACAGAGAGCTGTACATGTCAGTGTGTTGGACAGACAGAGAGCTGTACATGTCAGTGTGTGTTAGACAGATAGAGAGCTGTACATGTCAGTGTGTTAGACAGACAGAGAGCTGTACATGTCAGTGTGTTAGACAGACAGAGAGCTGTACATGTCAGTGTGTTAGACAGACAGAGAGCTGTACATGTCAGTGTGTTAGACAGACAGAGAGCTGTACATGTCAGTGTGTTAGACAGACAGAGAGCTGTACATGTCAGTGTGTTAGACAGACAGAGAGCTGTACATGTCAGTGTGTTAGACAGACAGAGAGCTGTACATGTCAGTGTGTTAGACAGACAGAGAGCTGTACATGTCAGTGTGTTAGACAGACAGAGAGCTGTACATGTCATTGTGTTACAGACAGAGAGCTGTACATGTCAGTGTGTTAGACAGACAGAGAGCTGTACATGTCAGTGTGTTAGACAGACAGAGAGCTGTACATGTCAGTGTGTTAGACAGACAGAGAGCTGTACATGTCAGTGTGTTAGACAGACAGAGAGCTGTACATGTCAGTGTGTTAGACAGACAGAGCTGTACATGTCAGTGTGTTAGACAGACAGAGAGCTGTACATGTCAGTGTGTTAGACAGACAGAGAGCTGTACATGTCAGTGTGTTAGACAGACAGAGCTGTACATGTCAGTGTGTTAGACAGACAGAGAGCTGTACATGTCAGTGTGTTAGACAGACAGAGAGCTGTACATGTCAGTGTGTTAGACAGACAGAGAGCTGTACATGTCAGTGTGTTAGACAGACAGAGAGCTGTACATGTCAGTGTGTTAGACAGACAGAGAGCTGTACATGTCAGTGTGTTAGACAGACAGAGAGCTGTACATGTCAGTGTGTTAGACAGACAGAGAGCTGTACATGTCAGTGTGTTAGACAGACAGAGAGCTATACATGTCAGTGTGTTAGACAGACAGAGAGCTGTACATGTCAGTGTGTTAGACAGACAGAGAGCTGTACATGTCAGTGTGTTGGACAGAGAGAGCTGTACATGTCAGTGTGTTAGACAGAGATCTGTACATGTCAGTGTGTTAAACAGACAGAGAGCTGTACATGTCAGTGTGTTAGACAGAGAGAGCTGTACATGTCAGTGTGTTAGACAGACAGAGAGCTGTACATGTCAGTGTGTTGGACAGACAGAGAGCTGTACATGTCAGTGTGTTAGACAGACAGAGAGCTGTACATGTCAGTGTGTTAGACAGACAGAGAGCTGTACATGTCAGTGTGTTAGACAGACAGAGAGCTGTACATGTCAGTGTGTTAGACAGACAGAGAGCTGTACATGTCAGTGTGTTAGACAGACAGAGAGCTGTACATGTCAGTGTGTTAGACAGACAGAGAGCTGTACATGTCAGTGTGTTAGACAGACAGAGAGCTGTACATGTCAGTGTGTTAGACAGACAGAGAGCTGTACATGCCAGTGTGTTAGACAGACAGAGAGCTATACATGTCAGTGTGTTAGACAGACAGAGAGCTGTACATGTCAGTGTGTTAGACAGACAGAGAGCTGTACATGTCAGTGTGTTGGACAGAGAGAGCTGTACATGTCAGTGTGTTAGACAGAGATCTGTACATGTCAGTGTGTTAAACAGACAGAGAGCTGTACATGTCAGTGTGTTAGACAGAGAGAGCTGTACATGTCAGTGTGTTAGACAGACAGAGAGCTGTACATGTCAGTGTGTTGGACAGACAGAGAGCTGTACATGTCAGTGTGTTAGACAGACAGAGAGCTGTACATGTCAGTGTGTTAGACAGACAGAGAGCTGTACATGTCAGTGTGTTAAACAGACAGAGAGCTGTACATGTCAGTGTGTTGGACAGACAGAGAGCTGTACATGTCAGTTTGTTAGACAGAGAGCTGTACATGTCAGTGTGTGTTAGACAGACAGAGAGCTGTACATGTCAGTGTGTGTTAGACATACAGAGAGCTGTACATGTCAGTGTGTTAGACAGAGAGCTGTACATGACAGTGTGTTAGACAGACAGAGAGCTGTACATGTCAGTGTGTTGGACAGACAGAGAGCTGTACATGTCAGTGTGTTAGACAGACAGAGAGCTGTACATGTCAGTGTGTTAGACAGACAGAGAGCTGTACATGTCAGTGTGTTAGACAGACAGAGAGCTGTACATGTCAGTGTGTTAGACAGACAGAGAGCTGTACATGTCAGTGTGTTAAACAGACAGAGAGATGTACATGTCAGTGTGTTAGACAGACAGAGAGCTGTACATGTCAGTGTGTTAGACAGACAGAAAGCTGTACATGTCAGTGTGTTGGACAGACAGAGAGCTGTACATGTCAGTGTGTTAGACAGACAGAGAGCTGTACATGTCAGTGTGTGTTAGACAGACAGAGAGCTGTACATGTCAGTGTGTTAGACAGACAGAGAGCTGTTCATGTCAGTGTGTTGGCCAGACAGAGAGCTGTACATGTCAGTGTGTGTTAGACAGACAGAGAGCTGTTCATGTCAGTGTGTTGGCCAGACAGAGAGCTGTACATGTCAGTGTGTTAGACAGACAGAGAGCTGTACATGTCAGTGTGTTAGACAGACAGAGAGCTGTACATGTCAGTGTGTTAAACAGACAGAGAGCTGTACATGTCAGTGTGTTAGACAGACAGAGAGCTGTACATGTCAGTGTGTTAGACAGACAGAGAGCTTTACATGTCATTGTGTTGGACAGACAGAGAGCTGTACATGTCAGTGTGTGTTAGACAGACAGAGAGCTGTACATATCAGTGTGTTAAACAGACAGAGAGCTGTACATGTCAGTGTGTTAGACAGACAGAGAGCTGTACATGTCAGTGTGTTAGACAGACAGAGAGCTGTACATGTCAGTGTGTTAGACAGACAGAGAGCTGTACATGTCAGTGTGTTAGACAGACAGAGAGCTGTACATGTCAGTGTGTTAGACAGACAGAGAGCTGTACATGTCAGTGTGTTAGACAGACAGAGAGCTGTACATGTCAGTGTGTTAGACAGACAGAGAGCTGTACATGTCATTGTGTTACAGACAGAGAGCTGTACATGTCAGTGTGTTAGACAGACAGAGAGCTGTACATGTCAGTGTGTTAGACAGACAGAGAGCTGTACATGTCAGTGTGTTAGACAGACAGAGAGCTGTACATGTCAGTGTGTTAGACAGACAGAGAGCTGTACATGTCAGTGTGTTAGACAGACAGAGCTGTACATGTCAGTGTGTTAGACAGACAGAGAGCTGTACATGTCAGTGTGTTAGACAGACAGAGAACTGTACATGTCAGTGTGTTAGACAGACAGAGCTGTACATGTCAGAGTGTTAGACAGACAGAGAGCTGTACATGTCAGTGTGTTAGACAGACAGAGAGCTGTACATGTCAGTGTGTTAGACAGACAGAGAGCTGTACATGTCAGTGTGTTAGACAGACAGAGAGCTGTACATGTCAGTGTGTTAGACAGACAGAGAGCTGTACATGTCAGTGTGTTAGACAGACAGAGAGCTGTACATGTCAGTGTGTTAGACAGACAGAGAGCTGTACATGCCAGTGTGTTAGACAGACAGAGAGCTATACATGTCAGTGTGTTAGACAGACAGAGAGCTGTACATGTCAGTGTGTTAGACAGACAGAGAGCTGTACATGTCAGTGTGTTGGACAGAGAGAGCTGTACATGTCAGTGTGTTAGACAGAGATCTGTACATGTCAGTGTGTTAAACAGACAGAGAGCTGTACATGTCAGTGTGTTAGACAGAGAGAGCTGTACATGTCAGTGTGTTAGACAGACAGAGAGCTGTACATGTCAGTGTGTTGGACAGACAGAGAGCTGTACATGTCAGTGTGTTAGACAGACAGAGAGCTGTACATGTCAGTGTGTTAGACAGACAGAGAGCTGTACATGTCAGTGTGTTAGACAGACAGAGAGCTGTACATGTCAGTGTGTTAGACAGACAGAGAGCTGTACATGTCAGTGTGTTAGACAGACAGAGAGCTGTACATGTCAGTGTGTTAGACAGACAGAGAGCTGTACATGTCAGTGTGTTAGACAGACAGAGAGCTGTACATGTCAGTGTGTTAGACAGACAGAGAGCTGTACATGCCAGTGTGTTAGACAGACAGAGAGCTATACATGTCAGTGTGTTAGACAGACAGAGAGCTGTACATGTCAGTGTGTTAGACAGACAGAGAGCTGTACATGTCAGTGTGTTGGACAGAGAGAGCTGTACATGTCAGTGTGTTAGACAGAGATCTGTACATGTCAGTGTGTTAAACAGACAGAGAGCTGTACATGTCAGTGTGTTAGACAGAGAGAGCTGTACATGTCAGTGTGTTAGACAGACAGAGAGCTGTACATGTCAGTGTGTTGGACAGACAGAGAGCTGTACATGTCAGTGTGTTAGACAGACAGAGAGCTGTACATGTCAGTGTGTTAGACAGACAGAGAGCTGTACATGTCAGTGTGTTAAACAGACAGAGAGCTGTACATGTCAGTGTGTTGGACAGACAGAGAGCTGTACATGTCAGTTTGTTAGACAGAGAGCTGTACATGTCAGTGTGTGTTAGACAGACAGAGAGCTGTACATGTCAGTGTGTGTTAGACATACAGAGAGCTGTACATGTCAGTGTGTTAGACAGAGAGCTGTACATGACAGTGTGTTAGACAGACAGAGAGCTGTACATGTCAGTGTGTTGGACAGACAGAGAGCTGTACATGTCAGTGTGTTAGACAGACAGAGAGCTGTACATGTCAGTGTGTTAGACAGACAGAGAGCTGTACATGTCAGTGTGTTAAACAGACAGAGAGATGTACATGTCAGTGTGTTAGACAGACAGAGAGCTGTACATGTCAGTGTGTTAGACAGACAGAAAGCTGTACATGTCAGTGTGTTGGACAGACAGAGAGCTGTACATGTCAGTGTGTTAGACAGACAGAGAGCTGTACATGTCAGTGTGTGTTAGACAGACAGAGAGCTGTACATGTCAGTGTGTTAGACAGACAGAGAGCTGTTCATGTCAGTGTGTTGGCCAGACAGAGAGCTGTACATGTCAGTGTGTGTTAGACAGACAGAGAGCTGTTCATGTCAGTGTGTTGGCCAGACAGAGAGCTGTACATGTCAGTGTGTTAGACAGACAGAGAGCTGTACATGTCAGTGTGTTAGACAGACAGAGAGCTGTACATGTCAGTGTGTTAAACAGACAGAGAGCTGTACATGTCAGTGTGTTAGACAGACAGAGAGCTGTACATGTCAGTGTGTTAGACAGACAGAGAGCTTTACATGTCATTGTGTTGGACAGACAGAGAGCTGTACATGTCAGTGTGTGTTAGACAGACAGAGAGCTGTACATATCAGTGTGTTAAACAGACAGAGAGCTGTACATGTCAGTGTGTTAGACAGACAGAGAGCTGTACATGTCAGTGTGTTAGACAGACAGAGAGCTGTACATGTCAGTGTGTTAGACAGACAGATAGCTGTACATGTTAGTGTGTTAAACAGACAGAGAGCTGTACATGTCAGTGTGTTAGACAGACAGAGAGCTGTACATGTCAGTGTGTTAGACAGACAGAGAGCTGTACATGTCAGTGTGTTAGACAGACAGAGAGCTGTACATGTCAGTGTGTTAGACAGACAGAGAGCTGTACATGTCAGTGTGTGTTAGACAGACAGAGAGCTGTACATGTCAGTGTGTTAGACAGACAGAGAGCTGTTCATGTCAGTGTGTTGTCCAGACAGAGAGCTGTACATGTCAGTGTGTGTTAGACAGACAGAGAGCTGTTAATGTCAGTGTGTTGGCCAGACAGAGAGCTGTACATGTCAGTGTGTTAGACAGACAGAGAGCTGTACATGTCAGTGTGTTAGACAGACAGAGAGCTGTACATGTCAGTGTGTTGGACAGACAGAGAGCTGTACATGTCAGTGTGTTAGACAGACAGAGAGCTGTACATGTCAGTGTGTGTTAGACAGACAGAGAGCTGTACATGTCAGTGTGTTAGACAGACAGAGAGCTGTTCATGTCAGTGTGTTGGCCAGACAGAGAGCTGTACATGTCAGTGTGTTAGACAGACAGAGAGCTGTACATGTCAGTGTGTTAGACAGACAGAGAGCTGTACATGTCAGTGTGTTAGACAGACAGAGAGCTGTACATGTCAGTGTGTGTTAGACAGACAGAGAGCTGTACATGTCAGTGTGTGTTAGACATACAGAGAGCTGTACATGTCAGTGTGTTAGACAGACAGAGAGCTGTACATGTCAGTGTGTTGGACAGACAGAGAGCTGTACATGTCAGTGTGTTAGACAGACAGAGAGCTGTACATGTCAGTGTGTGTTAGACAGACAGAGAGCTGTACATGTCAGTGTGTTAGACAGACAGAGAGCTGTTCATGTCAGTGTGTTGGCCAGACAGAGAGCTGTACATGTCAGTGTGTTAGACAGACAGAGAGCTGTACATGTCAGTGTGTTAGACAGACAGAGAGCTGTACATGTCAGTGTGTTAGACAGACAGAGAGCTGTACATGTCAGTGTGTGTTAGACATACAGAGAGCTGTACATGTCAGTGTGTTAGACAGAGAGCTGTAAATGACAGTGTGTTACACAGACAGAGAGCTGTACATGTCAGTGTGTTGGACAGACAGAGAGCTGTACATGTCAGTGTGTTAGACAGACAGAGAGCTGTACAAGTCAGTGTGTTAGACAGACAGAGAGCTGTACATGTCAGTGTGTTAGACAGACAGAGAGCTGTACATGTCAGTGTGTTGGACAGACAGAGAGCTGTACATGTCAGTGTGTTTGACAGACAGAGAGCTGTACATGTCAGTGTTTGTTAGACAGACAGAGAGCTGTACATGTCAGTGTGTTAGACAGACAGAGAGCTGTTCATGTCAGTGTGTTGGCCAGACAGAGAGCTGTACATGTCAGTGTGTTAGACAGACAGAGAGCTGTACATGTCAGTGTGTTAGACAGACAGAGAGCTGTACATGTCAGTGTGTTAGACAGATAGAGAGCTGTACATGTCAGTGTGTGTTAGACAGACAGAGAGCTGTACATGTCAGTGTGTGTTACACATACAGAGAGCTGTACATGTCAGTGTGTTAGACAGAGAGCTGTACATGACAGTGTGTTAGACAGACAGAGAGCTGTACATGTCAGTGTGTTGGACAGACAGAGAGCTGTACATGTCAGTGTGTTAGACAGACAGAGAGCTGTACAAGTCAGTGTGTTAGACAGACAGAGAGCTGTACATGTCAGTGTGTTGGACAGACAGAGAGCTGTACATGTTAGTTTGTTAGACAGAGAGCTGTACATGTCAGTGTGTTGGCCAGACAGAGAGCTGTACATGTCAGTGTGTTAGACAGACAGAGAGCTGTACATGTCAGTGTGTTACACAGACAGAGAGCTGTACATGTCAGTGTGTTAGACAGACAGAGAGCTGTACATGTCAGTGTGTTAGACAGACAGAGAGCTGTACATGTCAGTGTGTTAGACAGACAGATAGCTGTACATGTTAGTGTGTTAAACAGACAGAGAGCTGTACATGTCAGTGTGTTAGACAGACAGAGAGCTGTACATGTCAGTGTGTTAGACAGACAGAGAGCTGTACATGTCAGTGTGTGTTAGACAGACAGAGAGCTGTACATGTCAGTGTGTTAGACAGACAGAGAGCTGTTCATGTCAGTGTGTTGTCCAGACAGAGAGCTGTACATGTCAGTGTGTGTTAGACAGACAGAGAGCTGTTAATGTCAGTGTGTTGGCCAGACAGAGAGCTGTACATGTCAGTGTGTTAGACAGACAGAGAGCTGTACATGTCAGTGTGTTAGACAGACAGAGAGCTGTACATGTCAGTGTGTTGGACAGACAGAGAGCTGTACATGTCAGTGTGTTAGACAGACAGAGAGCTGTACATGTCAGTGTGTGTTAGACAGACAGAGAGCTGTACATGTCAGTGTGTTAGACAGACAGAGAGCTGTTCATGTCAGTGTGTTGGCCAGACAGAGAGCTGTACATGTCAGTGTGTTAGACAGACAGAGAGCTGTACATGTCAGTGTGTTAGACAGACAGAGAGCTGTACATGTCAGTGTGTTAGACAGACAGAGAGCTGTACATGTCAGTGTGTGTTAGACAGACAGAGAGCTGTACATGTCAGTGTGTGTTAGACATACAGAGAGCTGTACATGTCAGTGTGTTAGACAGACAGAGAGCTGTACATGTCAGTGTGTTGGACAGACAGAGAGCTGTACATGTCAGTGTGTTAGACAGACAGAGAGCTGTACATGTCAGTGTGTGTTAGACAGACAGAGAGCTGTACATGTCAGTGTGTTAGACAGACAGAGAGCTGTTCATGTCAGTGTGTTGGCCAGACAGAGAGCTGTACATGTCAGTGTGTTAGACAGACAGAGAGCTGTACATGTCAGTGTGTTAGACAGACAGAGAGCTGTACATGTCAGTGTGTTAGACAGACAGAGAGCTGTACATGTCAGTGTGTGTTAGACATACAGAGAGCTGTACATGTCAGTGTGTTAGACAGAGAGCTGTAAATGACAGTGTGTTACACAGACAGAGAGCTGTACATGTCAGTGTGTTGGACAGACAGAGAGCTGTACATGTCAGTGTGTTAGACAGACAGAGAGGCTGTACAAGTCAGTGTGTTAGACAGACAGAGAGCTGTACATGTCAGTGTGTTAGACAGACAGAGAGCTGTACATGTCAGTGTGTTGGACAGACAGAGAGCTGTACATGTCAGTGTGTTTGACAGACAGAGAGCTGTACATGTCAGTGTTTGTTAGACAGACAGAGAGCTGTACATGTCAGTGTGTTAGACAGACAGAGAGCTGTTCATGTCAGTGTGTTGGCCAGACAGAGAGCTGTACATGTCAGTGTGTTAGACAGACAGAGAGCGGTACATGTCAGTGTGTTAGACAGACAGAGAGCTGTACATGTCAGTGTGTTAGACAGATAGAGAGCTGTACATGTCAGTGTGTGTTAGACAGACAGAGAGCTGTACATGTCAGTGTGTGTTAGACATACAGAGAGCTGTACATGTCAGTGTGTTAGACAGAGAGCTGTACATGACAGTGTGTTAGACAGACAGAGAGCTGTACATGTCAGTGTGTTGGACAGACAGAGAGCTGTACATGTCAGTGTGTTAGACAGACAGAGAGCTGTACAAGTCAGTGTGTTAGACAGACAGAGAGCTGTACATGTCAGTGTGTTGGACAGACAGAGAGCTGTACATGTTAGTTTGTTAGACAGAGAGCTGTACATGTCAGTGTGTTGGCCAGACAGAGAGCTGTACATGTCAGTGTGTTAGACAGACAGAGAGCTGTACATGTCAGTGTGTTACACAGACAGAGAGCTGTACATGTCAGTGTGTTAGACAGACAGAGAGCTGTACATGTCAGTGTGTTAGACAGACAGAGAGCTGTACATGTCAGTGTGTGTTAGACAGACAGAGAGCTGTACATGTCAGTGTGTTAGACAGACAGAGAGCTGTACATGACAGTGTGTTACACAGACAGAGAGCTGTACATGTCAGTGTGTTGGACAGACAGAGAGCTGTACATGTCAGTGTGTTAGACAGACAGAGAGCTGTACATGTCAGTGTGTTGGACAGACAGAGAGCTGTACATGTCAGTGTGTTTGACAGACAGAGAGCTGTACATGTCAGTGTTTGTTAGACAGACAGAGAGCTGTACATGTCAGTGTGTTAGACAGACAGAGAGCTGTTCATGTCAGTGTGTTGGCCAGACAGAGAGCTGTACATGTCAGTGTGTTAGACAGACAGAGAGCTGTACATGTCAGTGTGTTAGACAGACAGAGAGCTGTACATGTCAGTGTGTTAGACAGATAGAGAGCTGTACATGTCAGTGTGTGTTAGACAGACAGAGAGCTGTACATGTCAGTGTGTGTTAGACATACAGAGAGCTGTACATGTCAGTGTGTTAGACAGAGAGCTGTACATGACAGTGTGTTAGACAGACAGAGAGCTGTACATGTCAGTGTGTTGGACAGACAGAAGCTGTACATGTCAGTGTGTTAGACAGACAGAGAGCTGTACAAGTCAGTGTGTTAGACAGACAGAGAGCTGTACATGTCAGTGTGTTGGACAGACAGAGAGCTGTACATGTTAGTTTGTTAGACAGAGAGCTGTACATGTCAGTGTGTTGGCCAGACAGAGAGCTGTACATGTCAGTGTGTTAGACAGACAGAGAGCTGTACATGTCAGTGTGTTACACAGACAGAGAGCTGTACATGTCAGTGTGTTAGACAGACAGAGAGCTGTACATGTCAGTGTGTTAGACAGACAGAGAGCTGTACATGTCAGTGTGTGTTAGACAGACAGAGAGCTGTACATGTCAGTGTGTTAGACAGACAGAGAGCTGTACATGACAGTGTGTTACACAGACAGAGAGCTGTACATGTCAGTGTGTTGGACAGACAGAGAGCTGTACATGTCAGTGTGTTAGACAGACAGAGAGCTGTACAAGTCAGTGTGTTAGACAGACAGAGAGCTGTACATGTCAGTGTGTTGGACAGACAGAGAGCTGTACATGTCAGTGTGTTGGACAGACAGAGACCTGTACATGTTAGTGTTTGTTAGACAGACAGAGAGCTGTACATGTCAGTGTGTTAGACAGACAGAGAGCTGTTCATGTCAGTGTGTTGGCCAGACAGAGAGCTGTACATGTCAGTGTGTTAGATAGACAGAGAGCTGTACATGTCAGTGTGTTAGACAGACAGAGAGCTGTACATGTCAGTGTGTTAGACAGACAGAGAGCTGTACATGTCAGTGTGTGTTAGACAGACAGAGAGCTGTACATGTCAGTGTGTGTTAGACATACAGAGAGCTGTACATGTCAGTGTGTTAGACAGAGAGCTGTACATGACAGTGTGTTAGACAGACAGAGAGCTGTACATGTCAGTGTGTTGGACAGACAGAGAGCTGTACATGTCAGTGTGTTAGACAGACAGAGAGCTGTACAAGTCAGTGTGTTAGACAGACAGAGAGCTGTACATGTCAGTGTGTTGGACAGACAGAGAGCTGTACATGTTAGTTTGTTAGACAGAGAGCTGTACATGTCAGTGTGTTAGACAGACAGAGAGCTGTACATGTCAGTGTGTTAGACAGACAGAGAGCTGTACATGTCAGTGTGTTGGCCAGACAGAGAGCTGTACATGTCAGTGTGTTAGACAGACAGAGAGCTGTACATGTCAGTGTGTTAGACAGACAGAGAGCTGTACATGTCAGTGTGTTAAACAGACAGAGAGCTGTACATGTCAGTGTGTTAGACAGACATAGAGGTGTACATGTCAGTGTGTTAGACAGACAGAGAGCTGTACATGTCAGTGTGTTGGACAGACAGAGAGCTGTACATGTCAGTGTGTTAGACAGACAGAGAGCTGTACATGTCAGTGTGTGTTAGACAGACAGAGAGCTGTACATGTCAGTGTGTTAGACAGACAGAGAGCTGTTCATGTCAGTGTGTTGGCCAGACAGAGAGCTGTACATGTCAGTGTGTGTTAGACAGACAGAGAGCTGTACATGTCAGTGTGTGTTAGACATACAGAGAGCTGTACATGTCAGTGTGTTAGACAGAGAGCTGTACATGACAGTGTGTTAGACAGACAGAGAGCTGTACATGTCAGTGTGTTGGACAGACAGAGAGCTGTACATGTCAGTGTGTTAGACAGACAGAGAGCTGTACATGTCAGTGTGTGTTAGACAGACAGAGAGCTGTACATGTCAGTGTGTTAGACAGACAGAGAGCTGTACATGACAGTGTGTTACACAGACAGAGAGCTGTACATGTCAGTGTGTTGGACAGACAGAGAGCTGTACATGTCAGTGTGTTAGACAGACAGAGAGCTGTACAAGTCAGTGTGTTAGACAGACAGAGAGCTGTACATGTCAGTGTGTTGGACAGACAGAGAGCTGTACATGTCAGTGTGTTGGACAGACAGAGACCTGTACATGTTAGTGTTTGTTAGACAGACAGAGAGCTGTACATGTCAGTGTGTTAGACAGACAGAGAGCTGTTCATGTCAGTGTGTTGGCCAGACAGAGAGCTGTACATGTCAGTGTGTTAGATAGACAGAGAGCTGTACATGTCAGTGTGTTAGACAGACAGAGAGCTGTACATGTCAGTGTGTTAGACAGACAGAGAGCTGTACATGTCAGTGTGTGTTAGACAGACAGAGAGCTGTACATGTCAGTGTGTGTTAGACATACAGAGAGCTGTACATGTCAGTGTGTTAGACAGAGAGCTGTACATGACAGTGTGTTAGACAGACAGAGAGCTGTACATGTCAGTGTGTTGGACAGACAGAGAGCTGTACATGTCAGTGTGTTAGACAGACAGAGAGCTGTACAAGTCAGTGTGTTAGACAGACAGAGAGCTGTACATGTCAGTGTGTTGGACAGACAGAGAGCTGTACATGTTAGTTTGTTAGACAGAGAGCTGTACATGTCAGTGTGTTGGCCAGACAGAGAGCTGTACATGTCAGTGTGTTAGACAGACAGAGAGCTGTACATGTCAGTGTGTTAGACAGACAGAGAGCTGTACATGTCAGTGTGTTAAACAGACAGAGAGCTGTACATGTCAGTGTGTTAGACAGACATAGAGCTGTACATGTCAGTGTGTTAGACAGACAGAGAGCTGTACATGTCAGTGTGTTGGACAGACAGAGAGCTGTACATGTCAGTGTGTTAGACAGACAGAGAGCTGTACATGTCAGTGTGTGTTAGACAGACAGAGAGCTGTACATGTCAGTGTGTTAGACAGACAGAGAGCTGTTCATGTCAGTGTGTTGGCCAGACAGAGAGCTGTACATGTCAGTGTGTGTTAGACAGACAGAGAGCTGTACATGTCAGTGTGTGTTAGACATACAGAGAGCTGTACATGTCAGTGTGTTAGACAGAGAGCTGTACATGACAGTGTGTTAGACAGACAGAGAGCTGTACATGTCAGTGTGTTGGACAGACAGAGAGCTGTACATGTCAGTGTGTTAGACAGACAGAGAGCTGTACAAGTCAGTGTGTTAGACAGACAGAGAGCTGTACATGTCAGTGTGTTAGACAGACAGAGAGCTGTACATGTCAGTGTGTTGGACAGACAGAGAGCTGTACATGTCAGTGCGTTAGACAGACAGAGAGCTGTACATGTCAGTGTGTGTTAGACAGACAGAGAGCTGTACATGTCAGTGTGTTAGACAGACAGAGAGCTGTTCATGTCAGTGTGTTGGCCAGACAGAGAGCTGTACATGTCAGTGTGTGTTAGACATACAGAGAGCTGTACATGTCAGTGTGTTAGACAGAGAGCTGTACATGACAGTGTGTTAGACAGACAGAGAGCTGTACATGTCAGTGTGTTGGACAGACAGAGAGCTGTACATGTCAGTGTGTTAGACAGACAGAGAGCTGTACAAGTCAGTGTGTTAGACAGACAGAGAGCTGTACATGTCAGTGTGTTAGACAGACAGAGAGCTGTACATGTCAGTATGTGTTAGACAGACAGAGAGCTGTACATGTCAGTGTGTTAAACAGACAGAGAGCTGTACATGTCAGTGTGTTAGACAGACAGAGAGCTGTACATGTCAGTGTGTTAGACAGACAGACAGCTGTACATGTCAGTGTGTTGGACAGACAGAGAGCTGTACATGTCAGTGTGTTTGACAGACAGAGAGCTGTACATGTCAGTGTTTGTTAGACAGACAGAGAGCTGTACATGTCAGTGTGTTAGACAGACAGAGAGCTGTTCATGTCAGTGTGTTGGCCAGACAGAGAGCTGTACATGTCAGTGTGTTAGACAGACAGAGAGCTGTACATGTCAGTGTGTTAGACAGACAGAGAGCTGTACATGTCAGTGTGTTAGACAGATAGAGAGCTGTACATGTCAGTGTGTGTTAGACAGACAGAGAGCTGTACATGTCAGTGTGTGTTAGACATACAGAGAGCTGTACATGTCAGTGTGTTAGACAGAGAGCTGTACATGACAGTGTGTTAGACAGACAGAGAGCTGTACATGTCAGTGTGTTGGACAGACAGAAGCTGTACATGTCAGTGTGTTAGACAGACAGAGAGCTGTACAAGTCAGTGTGTTAGACAGACAGAGAGCTGTACATGTCAGTGTGTTGGACAGACAGAGAGCTGTACATGTTAGTTTGTTAGACAGAGAGCTGTACATGTCAGTGTGTTGGCCAGACAGAGAGCTGTACATGTCAGTGTGTTAGACAGACAGAGAGCTGTACATGTCAGTGTGTTACACAGACAGAGAGCTGTACATGTCAGTGTGTTAGACAGACAGAGAGCTGTACATGTCAGTGTGTTAGACAGACAGAGAGCTGTACATGTCAGTGTGTGTTAGACAGACAGAGAGCTGTACATGTCAGTGTGTTAGACAGACAGAGAGCTGTACATGACAGTGTGTTACACAGACAGAGAGCTGTACATGTCAGTGTGTTGGACAGACAGAGAGCTGTACATGTCAGTGTGTTAGACAGACAGAGAGCTGTACAAGTCAGTGTGTTAGACAGACAGAGAGCTGTACATGTCAGTGTGTTGGACAGACAGAGAGCTGTACATGTCAGTGTGTTGGACAGACAGAGACCTGTACATGTTAGTGTTTGTTAGACAGACAGAGAGCTGTACATGTCAGTGTGTTAGACAGACAGAGAGCTGTTCATGTCAGTGTGTTGGCCAGACAGAGAGCTGTACATGTCAGTGTGTTAGATAGACAGAGAGCTGTACATGTCAGTGTGTTAGACAGACAGAGAGCTGTACATGTCAGTGTGTTAGACAGACAGAGAGCTGTACATGTCAGTGTGTGTTAGACAGACAGAGAGCTGTACATGTCAGTGTGTGTTAGACATACAGAGAGCTGTACATGTCAGTGTGTTAGACAGAGAGCTGTACATGACAGTGTGTTAGACAGACAGAGAGCTGTACATGTCAGTGTGTTGGACAGACAGAGAGCTGTACATGTCAGTGTGTTAGACAGACAGAGAGCTGTACAAGTCAGTGTGTTAGACAGACAGAGAGCTGTACATGTCAGTGTGTTGGACAGACAGAGAGCTGTACATGTTAGTTTGTTAGACAGAGAGCTGTACATGTCAGTGTGTTAGACAGACAGAGAGCTGTACATGTCAGTGTGTTAGACAGACAGAGAGCTGTACATGTCAGTGTGTTGGCCAGACAGAGAGCTGTACATGTCAGTGTGTTAGACAGACAGAGAGCTGTACATGTCAGTGTGTTAGACAGACAGAGAGCTGTACATGTCAGTGTGTTAAACAGACAGAGAGCTGTACATGTCAGTGTGTTAGACAGACATAGAGGTGTACATGTCAGTGTGTTAGACAGACAGAGAGCTGTACATGTCAGTGTGTTGGACAGACAGAGAGCTGTACATGTCAGTGTGTTAGACAGACAGAGAGCTGTACATGTCAGTGTGTGTTAGACAGACAGAGAGCTGTACATGTCAGTGTGTTAGACAGACAGAGAGCTGTTCATGTCAGTGTGTTGGCCAGACAGAGAGCTGTACATGTCAGTGTGTGTTAGACAGACAGAGAGCTGTACATGTCAGTGTGTGTTAGACATACAGAGAGCTGTACATGTCAGTGTGTTAGACAGAGAGCTGTACATGACAGTGTGTTAGACAGACAGAGAGCTGTACATGTCAGTGTGTTGGACAGACAGAGAGCTGTACATGTCAGTGTGTTAGACAGACAGAGAGCTGTACATGTCAGTGTGTGTTAGACAGACAGAGAGCTGTACATGTCAGTGTGTTAGACAGACAGAGAGCTGTACATGACAGTGTGTTACACAGACAGAGAGCTGTACATGTCAGTGTGTTGGACAGACAGAGAGCTGTACATGTCAGTGTGTTAGACAGACAGAGAGCTGTACAAGTCAGTGTGTTAGACAGACAGAGAGCTGTACATGTCAGTGTGTTGGACAGACAGAGAGCTGTACATGTCAGTGTGTTGGACAGACAGAGACCTGTACATGTTAGTGTTTGTTAGACAGACAGAGAGCTGTACATGTCAGTGTGTTAGACAGACAGAGAGCTGTTCATGTCAGTGTGTTGGCCAGACAGAGAGCTGTACATGTCAGTGTGTTAGATAGACAGAGAGCTGTACATGTCAGTGTGTTAGACAGACAGAGAGCTGTACATGTCAGTGTGTTAGACAGACAGAGAGCTGTACATGTCAGTGTGTGTTAGACAGACAGAGAGCTGTACATGTCAGTGTGTGTTAGACATACAGAGAGCTGTACATGTCAGTGTGTTAGACAGAGAGCTGTACATGACAGTGTGTTAGACAGACAGAGAGCTGTACATGTCAGTGTGTTGGACAGACAGAGAGCTGTACATGTCAGTGTGTTAGACAGACAGAGAGCTGTACAAGTCAGTGTGTTAGACAGACAGAGAGCTGTACATGTCAGTGTGTTGGACAGACAGAGAGCTGTACATGTTAGTTTGTTAGACAGAGAGCTGTACATGTCAGTGTGTTGGCCAGACAGAGAGCTGTACATGTCAGTGTGTTAGACAGACAGAGAGCTGTACATGTCAGTGTGTTAGACAGACAGAGAGCTGTACATGTCAGTGTGTTAAACAGACAGAGAGCTGTACATGTCAGTGTGTTAGACAGACATAGAGCTGTACATGTCAGTGTGTTAGACAGACAGAGAGCTGTACATGTCAGTGTGTTGGACAGACAGAGAGCTGTACATGTCAGTGTGTTAGACAGACAGAGAGCTGTACATGTCAGTGTGTGTTAGACAGACAGAGAGCTGTACATGTCAGTGTGTTAGACAGACAGAGAGCTGTTCATGTCAGTGTGTTGGCCAGACAGAGAGCTGTACATGTCAGTGTGTGTTAGACAGACAGAGAGCTGTACATGTCAGTGTGTGTTAGACATACAGAGAGCTGTACATGTCAGTGTGTTAGACAGAGAGCTGTACATGACAGTGTGTTAGACAGACAGAGAGCTGTACATGTCAGTGTGTTGGACAGACAGAGAGCTGTACATGTCAGTGTGTTAGACAGACAGAGAGCTGTACAAGTCAGTGTGTTAGACAGACAGAGAGCTGTACATGTCAGTGTGTTAGACAGACAGAGAGCTGTACATGTCAGTGTGTTGGACAGACAGAGAGCTGTACATGTCAGTGCGTTAGACAGACAGAGAGCTGTACATGTCAGTGTGTGTTAGACAGACAGAGAGCTGTACATGTCAGTGTGTTAGACAGACAGAGAGCTGTTCATGTCAGTGTGTTGGCCAGACAGAGAGCTGTACATGTCAGTGTGTGTTAGACATACAGAGAGCTGTACATGTCAGTGTGTTAGACAGAGAGCTGTACATGACAGTGTGTTAGACAGACAGAGAGCTGTACATGTCAGTGTGTTGGACAGACAGAGAGCTGTACATGTCAGTGTGTTAGACAGACAGAGAGCTGTACAAGTCAGTGTGTTAGACAGACAGAGAGCTGTACATGTCAGTGTGTTAGACAGACAGAGAGCTGTACATGTCAGTATGTGTTAGACAGACAGAGAGCTGTACATGTCAGTGTGTTAAACAGACAGAGAGCTGTACATGTCAGTGTGTTAGACAGACAGAGAGCTGTACATGTCAGTGTGTTAGACAGACAGACAGCTGTACATGTCAGTGTGTTGGACAGACAGAGAGCTGTACATGTCAGTGTGTTTGACAGACAGAGAGCTGTACATGTCAGTGTTTGTTAGACAGACAGAGAGCTGTACATGTCAGTGTGTTAGACAGACAGAGAGCTGTACATGTCAGTGTGTTAGACAGACAGAGAGCTGTACATGTCAGTGTGTTAGACAGATAGAGAGCTGTACATGTCAGTGTGTGTTAGACAGACAGAGAGCTGTACATGTCAGTGTGTGTTAGACATACAGAGAGCTGTACATGTCAGTGTGTTAGACAGAGAGCTGTACATGACAGTGTGTTAGACAGACAGAGAGCTGTACATGTCAGTGTGTTGGACAGACAGAGAGCTGTACATGTCAGTGTGTTAGACAGACAGAGAGCTGTACAAGTCAGTGTGTTAGACAGACAGAGAGCTGTACATGTCAGTGTGTTAGACAGACAGAGAGCTGTACATGTCAGTGTGTTGGACAGACAGAGAGCTGTACATGTCAGTGTGTTAGACAGACAGAGAGCTGTACAAGTCAGTGTGTTAGACAGACAGAGAGCTGTACATGTCAGTGTGTTGGACAGACAGAGAGCTGTACATGTTAGTTTGTTAGACAGAGAGCTGTACATGTCAGTGTGTTGGCCAGACAGAGAGCTGTACATGTCAGTGTGTTAGACAGACAGAGAGCTGTACATGTCAGTGTGTTACACAGACAGAGAGCTGTACATGTCAGTGTGTTAGACAGACAGAGAGCTGTACATGTCAGTGTGTTAGACAGACAGAGAGCTGTACATGTCAGTGTGTGTTAGACAGACAGAGAGCTGTACATGTCAGTGTGTTAGACAGACAGAGAGCTGTACATGACAGTGTGTTACACAGACAGAGAGCTGTACATGTCAGTGTGTTGGACAGACAGAGAGCTGTACATGTCAGTGTGTTAGACAGACAGAGAGCTGTACAAGTCAGTGTGTTAGACAGACAGAGAGCTGTACATGTCAGTGTGTTGGACAGACAGAGAGCTGTACATGTCAGTGTGTTTGACAGACAGAGAGCTGTACATGTCAGTGTTTGTTAGACAGACAGAGAGCTGTACATGTCAGTGTGTTAGACAGACAGAGAGCTGTTCATGTCAGTGTGTTGGCCAGACAGAGAGCTGTACATGTCAGTGTGTTAGACAGACAGAGAGCTGTACATGTCAGTGTGTTAGACAGACAGAGAGCTGTACATGTCAGTGTGTTAGACAGATAGAGAGCTGTACATGTCAGTGTGTGTTAGACAGACAGAGAGCTGTACATGTCAGTGTGTGTTAGACATACAGAGAGCTGTACATGTCAGTGTGTTAGACAGAGAGCTGTACATGACAGTGTGTTAGACAGACAGAGAGCTGTACATGTCAGTGTGTTGGACAGACAGAGAGCTGTACATGTCAGTGTGTTAGACAGACAGAGAGCTGTACAAGTCAGTGTGTTAGACAGACAGAGAGCTGTACATGTCAGTGTGTTGGACAGACAGAGAGATGTACATGTTAGTTTGTTAGACAGACAGAGAGCTGTACATGTCAGTGTGTTAGACAGACAGAGAGCTGTACAAGTCAGTTTGTTAGACAGACAGAGAGCTGTACAAGTCAGTGTGTTGGCCAGACAGAGAGCTGTACATGTCAGTGTGTTAGACAGACAGAGAGCTGTACATGTCAGTGTGTTAGACAGACAGAGAGCTGTACATGTCAGTGTGTTACACAGACAGAGAGCTGTACATGTCAGTGTGTTAGACAGACAGAGAGCTGTACATGTCAGTGTGTTAGACAGACAGAGAGCTGTACATGTCAGTGTGTGTTAGACAGACAGAGAGCTGTACATGTCAGTGTGTTAGACAGACAGAGAGCTGTACATGACAGTGTGTTACACAGACAGAGAGCTGTACATGTCAGTGTGTTGGACAGACAGAGAGCTGTACATGTCAGTGTGTTAGACAGACAGAGAGCTGTACAAGTCAGTGTGTTAGACAGACAGAGAGCTGTACATGTCAGTGTGTTGGACAGACAGAGAGCTGTACATGTCAGTGTGTTGGACAGACAGAGACCTGTACATGTTAGTGTTTGTTAGACAGACAGAGAGCTGTACATGTCAGTGTGTTAGACAGACAGAGAGCTGTTCATGTCAGTGTGTTGGCCAGACAGAGAGCTGTACATGTCAGTGTGTTAGATAGACAGAGAGCTGTACATGTCAGTGTGTTAGACAGACAGAGAGCTGTACATGTCAGTGTGTTAGACAGACAGAGAGCTGTACATGTCAGTGTGTGTTAGACAGACAGAGAGCTGTACATGTCAGTGTGTGTTAGACATACAGAGAGCTGTACATGTCAGTGTGTTAGACAGAGAGCTGTACATGACAGTGTGTTAGACAGACAGAGAGCTGTACATGTCAGTGTGTTGGACAGACAGAGAGCTGTACATGTCAGTGTGTTAGACAGACAGAGAGCTGTACAAGTCAGTGTGTTAGACAGACAGAGAGCTGTACATGTCAGTGTGTTGGACAGACAGAGAGCTGTACATGTTAGTTTGTTAGACAGAGAGCTGTACATGTCAGTGTGTTGGCCAGACAGAGAGCTGTACATGTCAGTGTGTTAGACAGACAGAGAGCTGTACATGTCAGTGTGTTAGACAGACAGAGAGCTGTACATGTCAGTGTGTTAAACAGACAGAGAGCTGTACATGTCAGTGTGTTAGACAGACATAGAGCTGTACATGTCAGTGTGTTAGACAGACAGAGAGCTGTACATGTCAGTGTGTTGGACAGACAGAGAGCTGTACATGTCAGTGTGTTAGACAGACAGAGAGCTGTACATGTCAGTGTGTGTTAGACAGACAGAGAGCTGTACATGTCAGTGTGTTAGACAGACAGAGAGCTGTTCATGTCAGTGTGTTGGCCAGACAGAGAGCTGTACATGTCAGTGTGTGTTAGACAGACAGAGAGCTGTACATGTCAGTGTGTGTTAGACATACAGAGAGCTGTACATGTCAGTGTGTTAGACAGAGAGCTGTACATGACAGTGTGTTAGACAGACAGAGAGCTGTACATGTCAGTGTGTTGGACAGACAGAGAGCTGTACATGTCAGTGTGTTAGACAGACAGAGAGCTGTACAAGTCAGTGTGTTAGACAGACAGAGAGCTGTACATGTCAGTGTGTTAGACAGACAGAGAGCTGTACATGTCAGTGTGTTGGACAGACAGAGAGCTGTACATGTCAGTGCGTTAGACAGACAGAGAGCTGTACATGTCAGTGTGTGTTAGACAGACAGAGAGCTGTACATGTCAGTGTGTTAGACAGACAGAGAGCTGTTCATGTCAGTGTGTTGGCCAGACAGAGAGCTGTACATGTCAGTGTGTGTTAGACATACAGAGAGCTGTACATGTCAGTGTGTTAGACAGAGAGCTGTACATGACAGTGTGTTAGACAGACAGAGAGCTGTACATGTCAGTGTGTTGGACAGACAGAGAGCTGTACATGTCAGTGTGTTAGACAGACAGAGAGCTGTACAAGTCAGTGTGTTAGACAGACAGAGAGCTGTACATGTCAGTGTGTTAGACAGACAGAGAGCTGTACATGTCAGTATGTGTTAGACAGACAGAGAGCTGTACATGTCAGTGTGTTAAACAGACAGAGAGCTGTACATGTCAGTGTGTTAGACAGACAGAGAGCTGTACATGTCAGTGTGTTAGACAGACAGACAGCTGTACATGTCAGTGTGTTAGACAGACAGAGAGCTGTACATGTCAGTGTGTTAAACAGACAGAAAGCTGTACATGTCAGTGTGTTAGACAGACAGAGAGCTGTACATGTCATGGTGTTAGACAGACAGAGAGCTGTACATGTCAGTGTGTTGGACAGACAGAGAGCTGTACATGTCAGTGTGTGTTAGACAGACAGAGAGCTGTTCATGTCAGTGTGTTGGCCAGACAGAGAGCTGTACATGTCAGTGTGTGTTAGACAGACAGAGAGCTGTACATGTCAGTGTGTGTTAGACATACAGAGAGCTGTACATGTCAGTGTGTTAGACAGAGAGCTGTACATGACAGTGTGTTAGACAGACAGAGAGCTGTACATGTCAGTGTGTTGGACAGACAGAGAGCTGTACATGTCAGTGTGTTAGACAGACAGAGAGCTGTACAAGTCAGTGTGTTAGACAGACAGAGAGCTGTACATGTCAGTGTGTTAGACAGACAGAGAGCTGTACATGTCAGTGTGTGTTAGACAGACAGAGAGCTGTACATGTCAGTGTGTGTTAGACATACAGAGAGCTGTACATGTCAGTGTGTTAGACAGACAGAGAGCTGTACATGTCAGTGTGTTGGACAGACAGAGAGCTGTACATGTCAGTGTGTTAGACAGACAGAGAGCTGTACATGTCAGTGTGTGTTAGACAGACAGAGAGCTGTACATGTCAGTGTGTTAGACAGACAGAGAGCTGTTCATGTCAGTGTGTTGGCCAGACAGAGAGCTGTACATGTCAGTGTGTTAGACAGACAGAGAGCTGTACATGTCAGTGTGTTAGACAGACAGAGAGCTGTACATGTCAGTGTGTTAGACAGACAGAGAGCTGTACATGTCAGTGTGTGTTAGACATACAGAGAGCTGTACATGTCAGTGTGTTAGACAGAGAGCTGTAAATGACAGTGTGTTACACAGACAGAGAGCTGTACATGTCAGTGTGTTGGACAGACAGAGAGCTGTACATGTCAGTGTGTTAGACAGACAGAGAGCTGTACAAGTCAGTGTGTTAGACAGACAGAGAGCTGTACATGTCAGTGTGTTAGACAGACAGAGAGCTGTACATGTCAGTGTGTTGGACAGACAGAGAGCTGTACATGTCAGTGTGTTTGACAGACAGAGAGCTGTACATGTCAGTGTTTGTTAGACAGACAGAGAGCTGTACATGTCAGTGTGTTAGACAGACAGAGAGCTGTTCATGTCAGTGTGTTGGCCAGACAGAGAGCTGTACATGTCAGTGTGTTAGACAGACAGAGAGCTGTACATGTCAGTGTGTTAGACAGACAGAGAGCTGTACATGTCAGTGTGTTAGACAGATAGAGAGCTGTACATGTCAGTGTGTGTTAGACAGACAGAGAGCTGTACATGTCAGTGTGTGTTACACATACAGAGAGCTGTACATGTCAGTGTGTTAGACAGAGAGCTGTACATGACAGTGTGTTAGACAGACAGAGAGCTGTACATGTCAGTGTGTTGGACAGACAGAGAGCTGTACATGTCAGTGTGTTAGACAGACAGAGAGCTGTACAAGTCAGTGTGTTAGACAGACAGAGAGCTGTACATGTCAGTGTGTTGGACAGACAGAGAGCTGTACATGTTAGTTTGTTAGACAGAGAGCTGTACATGTCAGTGTGTTGGCCAGACAGAGAGCTGTACATGTCAGTGTGTTAGACAGACAGAGAGCTGTACATGTCAGTGTGTTACACAGACAGAGAGCTGTACATGTCAGTGTGTTAGACAGACAGAGAGCTGTACATGTCAGTGTGTTAGACAGACAGAGAGCTGTACATGTCAGTGTGTTAGACAGACAGATAGCTGTACATGTTAGTGTGTTAAACAGACAGAGAGCTGTACATGTCAGTGTGTTAGACAGACAGAGAGCTGTACATGTCAGTGTGTTAGACAGACAGAGAGCTGTACATGTCAGTGTGTGTTAGACAGACAGAGAGCTGTACATGTCAGTGTGTTAGACAGACAGAGAGCTGTTCATGTCAGTGTGTTGTCCAGACAGAGAGCTGTACATGTCAGTGTGTGTTAGACAGACAGAGAGCTGTTAATGTCAGTGTGTTGGCCAGACAGAGAGCTGTACATGTCAGTGTGTTAGACAGACAGAGAGCTGTACATGTCAGTGTGTTAGACAGACAGAGAGCTGTACATGTCAGTGTGTTGGACAGACAGAGAGCTGTACATGTCAGTGTGTTAGACAGACAGAGAGCTGTACATGTCAGTGTGTGTTAGACAGACAGAGAGCTGTACATGTCAGTGTGTTAGACAGACAGAGAGCTGTTCATGTCAGTGTGTTGGCCAGACAGAGAGCTGTACATGTCAGTGTGTTAGACAGACAGAGAGCTGTACATGTCAGTGTGTTAGACAGACAGAGAGCTGTACATGTCAGTGTGTTAGACAGACAGAGAGCTGTACATGTCAGTGTGTGTTAGACAGACAGAGAGCTGTACATGTCAGTGTGTGTTAGACATACAGAGAGCTGTACATGTCAGTGTGTTAGACAGACAGAGAGCTGTACATGTCAGTGTGTTGGACAGACAGAGAGCTGTACATGTCAGTGTGTTAGACAGACAGAGAGCTGTACATGTCAGTGTGTGTTAGACAGACAGAGAGCTGTACATGTCAGTGTGTTAGACAGACAGAGAGCTGTTCATGTCAGTGTGTTGGCCAGACAGAGAGCTGTACATGTCAGTGTGTTAGACAGACAGAGAGCTGTACATGTCAGTGTGTTAGACAGACAGAGAGCTGTACATGTCAGTGTGTTAGACAGACAGAGAGCTGTACATGTCAGTGTGTGTTAGACATACAGAGAGCTGTACATGTCAGTGTGTTAGACAGAGAGCTGTAAATGACAGTGTGTTACACAGACAGAGAGCTGTACATGTCAGTGTGTTGGACAGACAGAGAGCTGTACATGTCAGTGTGTTAGACAGACAGAGAGGCTGTACAAGTCAGTGTGTTAGACAGACAGAGAGCTGTACATGTCAGTGTGTTAGACAGACAGAGAGCTGTACATGTCAGTGTGTTGGACAGACAGAGAGCTGTACATGTCAGTGTGTTTGACAGACAGAGAGCTGTACATGTCAGTGTTTGTTAGACAGACAGAGAGCTGTACATGTCAGTGTGTTAGACAGACAGAGAGCTGTTCATGTCAGTGTGTTGGCCAGACAGAGAGCTGTACATGTCAGTGTGTTAGACAGACAGAGAGCGGTACATGTCAGTGTGTTAGACAGACAGAGAGCTGTACATGTCAGTGTGTTAGACAGATAGAGAGCTGTACATGTCAGTGTGTGTTAGACAGACAGAGAGCTGTACATGTCAGTGTGTGTTAGACATACAGAGAGCTGTACATGTCAGTGTGTTAGACAGAGAGCTGTACATGACAGTGTGTTAGACAGACAGAGAGCTGTACATGTCAGTGTGTTGGACAGACAGAGAGCTGTACATGTCAGTGTGTTAGACAGACAGAGAGCTGTACAAGTCAGTGTGTTAGACAGACAGAGAGCTGTACATGTCAGTGTGTTGGACAGACAGAGAGCTGTACATGTTAGTTTGTTAGACAGAGAGCTGTACATGTCAGTGTGTTGGCCAGACAGAGAGCTGTACATGTCAGTGTGTTAGACAGACAGAGAGCTGTACATGTCAGTGTGTTACACAGACAGAGAGCTGTACATGTCAGTGTGTTAGACAGACAGAGAGCTGTACATGTCAGTGTGTTAGACAGACAGAGAGCTGTACATGTCAGTGTGTGTTAGACAGACAGAGAGCTGTACATGTCAGTGTGTTAGACAGACAGAGAGCTGTACATGACAGTGTGTTACACAGACAGAGAGCTGTACATGTCAGTGTGTTGGACAGACAGAGAGCTGTACATGTCAGTGTGTTAGACAGACAGAGAGCTGTACATGTCAGTGTGTTGGACAGACAGAGAGCTGTACATGTCAGTGTGTTTGACAGACAGAGAGCTGTACATGTCAGTGTTTGTTAGACAGACAGAGAGCTGTACATGTCAGTGTGTTAGACAGACAGAGAGCTGTTCATGTCAGTGTGTTGGCCAGACAGAGAGCTGTACATGTCAGTGTGTTAGACAGACAGAGAGCTGTACATGTCAGTGTGTTAGACAGACAGAGAGCTGTACATGTCAGTGTGTTAGACAGATAGAGAGCTGTACATGTCAGTGTGTGTTAGACAGACAGAGAGCTGTACATGTCAGTGTGTGTTAGACATACAGAGAGCTGTACATGTCAGTGTGTTAGACAGAGAGCTGTACATGACAGTGTGTTAGACAGACAGAGAGCTGTACATGTCAGTGTGTTGGACAGACAGAGAGCTGTACATGTCAGTGTGTTAGACAGACAGAGAGCTGTACAAGTCAGTGTGTTAGACAGACAGAGAGCTGTACATGTCAGTGTGTTGGACAGACAGAGAGCTGTACATGTTAGTTTGTTAGACAGAGAGCTGTACATGTCAGTGTGTTGGCCAGACAGAGAGCTGTACATGTCAGTGTGTTAGACAGACAGAGAGCTGTACATGTCAGTGTGTTACACAGACAGAGAGCTGTACATGTCAGTGTGTTAGACAGACAGAGAGCTGTACATGTCAGTGTGTTAGACAGACAGAGAGCTGTACATGTCAGTGTGTGTTAGACAGACAGAGAGCTGTACATGTCAGTGTGTTAGACAGACAGAGAGCTGTACATGACAGTGTGTTACACAGACAGAGAGCTGTACATGTCAGTGTGTTGGACAGACAGAGAGCTGTACATGTCAGTGTGTTAGACAGACAGAGAGCTGTACAAGTCAGTGTGTTAGACAGACAGAGAGCTGTACATGTCAGTGTGTTGGACAGACAGAGAGCTGTACATGTCAGTGTGTTGGACAGACAGAGACCTGTACATGTTAGTGTTTGTTAGACAGACAGAGAGCTGTACATGTCAGTGTGTTAGACAGACAGAGAGCTGTTCATGTCAGTGTGTTGGCCAGACAGAGAGCTGTACATGTCAGTGTGTTAGATAGACAGAGAGCTGTACATGTCAGTGTGTTAGACAGACAGAGAGCTGTACATGTCAGTGTGTTAGACAGACAGAGAGCTGTACATGTCAGTGTGTGTTAGACAGACAGAGAGCTGTACATGTCAGTGTGTGTTAGACATACAGAGAGCTGTACATGTCAGTGTGTTAGACAGAGAGCTGTACATGACAGTGTGTTAGACAGACAGAGAGCTGTACATGTCAGTGTGTTGGACAGACAGAGAGCTGTACATGTCAGTGTGTTAGACAGACAGAGAGCTGTACAAGTCAGTGTGTTAGACAGACAGAGAGCTGTACATGTCAGTGTGTTGGACAGACAGAGAGCTGTACATGTTAGTTTGTTAGACAGAGAGCTGTACATGTCAGTGTGTTAGACAGACAGAGAGCTGTACATGTCAGTGTGTTAGACAGACAGAGAGCTGTACATGTCAGTGTGTTGGCCAGACAGAGAGCTGTACATGTCAGTGTGTTAGACAGACAGAGAGCTGTACATGTCAGTGTGTTAGACAGACAGAGAGCTGTACATGTCAGTGTGTTAAACAGACAGAGAGCTGTACATGTCAGTGTGTTAGACAGACATAGAGGTGTACATGTCAGTGTGTTAGACAGACAGAGAGCTGTACATGTCAGTGTGTTGGACAGACAGAGAGCTGTACATGTCAGTGTGTTAGACAGACAGAGAGCTGTACATGTCAGTGTGTGTTAGACAGACAGAGAGCTGTACATGTCAGTGTGTTAGACAGACAGAGAGCTGTTCATGTCAGTGTGTTGGCCAGACAGAGAGCTGTACATGTCAGTGTGTGTTAGACAGACAGAGAGCTGTACATGTCAGTGTGTGTTAGACATACAGAGAGCTGTACATGTCAGTGTGTTAGACAGAGAGCTGTACATGACAGTGTGTTAGACAGACAGAGAGCTGTACATGTCAGTGTGTTGGACAGACAGAGAGCTGTACATGTCAGTGTGTTAGACAGACAGAGAGCTGTACATGTCAGTGTGTGTTAGACAGACAGAGAGCTGTACATGTCAGTGTGTTAGACAGACAGAGAGCTGTACATGACAGTGTGTTACACAGACAGAGAGCTGTACATGTCAGTGTGTTGGACAGACAGAGAGCTGTACATGTCAGTGTGTTAGACAGACAGAGAGCTGTACAAGTCAGTGTGTTAGACAGACAGAGAGCTGTACATGTCAGTGTGTTGGACAGACAGAGAGCTGTACATGTCAGTGTGTTGGACAGACAGAGACCTGTACATGTTAGTGTTTGTTAGACAGACAGAGAGCTGTACATGTCAGTGTGTTAGACAGACAGAGAGCTGTTCATGTCAGTGTGTTGGCCAGACAGAGAGCTGTACATGTCAGTGTGTTAGATAGACAGAGAGCTGTACATGTCAGTGTGTTAGACAGACAGAGAGCTGTACATGTCAGTGTGTTAGACAGACAGAGAGCTGTACATGTCAGTGTGTGTTAGACAGACAGAGAGCTGTACATGTCAGTGTGTGTTAGACATACAGAGAGCTGTACATGTCAGTGTGTTAGACAGAGAGCTGTACATGACAGTGTGTTAGACAGACAGAGAGCTGTACATGTCAGTGTGTTGGACAGACAGAGAGCTGTACATGTCAGTGTGTTAGACAGACAGAGAGCTGTACAAGTCAGTGTGTTAGACAGACAGAGAGCTGTACATGTCAGTGTGTTGGACAGACAGAGAGCTGTACATGTTAGTTTGTTAGACAGAGAGCTGTACATGTCAGTGTGTTGGCCAGACAGAGAGCTGTACATGTCAGTGTGTTAGACAGACAGAGAGCTGTACATGTCAGTGTGTTAGACAGACAGAGAGCTGTACATGTCAGTGTGTTAAACAGACAGAGAGCTGTACATGTCAGTGTGTTAGACAGACATAGAGCTGTACATGTCAGTGTGTTAGACAGACAGAGAGCTGTACATGTCAGTGTGTTGGACAGACAGAGAGCTGTACATGTCAGTGTGTTAGACAGACAGAGAGCTGTACATGTCAGTGTGTGTTAGACAGACAGAGAGCTGTACATGTCAGTGTGTTAGACAGACAGAGAGCTGTTCATGTCAGTGTGTTGGCCAGACAGAGAGCTGTACATGTCAGTGTGTGTTAGACAGACAGAGAGCTGTACATGTCAGTGTGTGTTAGACATACAGAGAGCTGTACATGTCAGTGTGTTAGACAGACAGAGAGCTGTTCATGTCAGTGTGTTGGCCAGACAGAGAGCTGTACATGTCAGTGTGTTAGACAGACAGAGAGCTGTACATGTCAGTGTGTTAGACAGACAGAGAGCTGTACATGTCAGTGTGTTAGACAGATAGAGAGCTGTACATGTCAGTGTGTGTTAGACAGACAGAGAGCTGTACATGTCAGTGTGTGTTAGACATACAGAGAGCTGTACATGTCAGTGTGTTAGACAGAGAGCTGTACATGACAGTGTGTTAGACAGACAGAGAGCTGTACATGTCAGTGTGTTGGACAGACAGAGAGCTGTACATGTCAGTGTGTTAGACAGACAGAGAGCTGTACAAGTCAGTGTGTTAGACAGACAGAGAGCTGTACATGTCAGTGTGTTAGACAGACAGAGAGCTGTACATGTCAGTGTGTTGGACAGACAGAGAGCTGTACATGTCAGTGTGTTAGACAGACAGAGAGCTGTACAAGTCAGTGTGTTAGACAGACAGAGAGCTGTACATGTCAGTGTGTTGGACAGACAGAGAGCTGTACATGTTAGTTTGTTAGACAGAGAGCTGTACATGTCAGTGTGTTGGCCAGACAGAGAGCTGTACATGTCAGTGTGTTAGACAGACAGAGAGCTGTACATGTCAGTGTGTTACACAGACAGAGAGCTGTACATGTCAGTGTGTTAGACAGACAGAGAGCTGTACATGTCAGTGTGTTAGACAGACAGAGAGCTGTACATGTCAGTGTGTGTTAGACAGACAGAGAGCTGTACATGTCAGTGTGTTAGACAGACAGAGAGCTGTACATGACAGTGTGTTACACAGACAGAGAGCTGTACATGTCAGTGTGTTGGACAGACAGAGAGCTGTACATGTCAGTGTGTTAGACAGACAGAGAGCTGTACAAGTCAGTGTGTTAGACAGACAGAGAGCTGTACATGTCAGTGTGTTGGACAGACAGAGAGCTGTACATGTCAGTGTGTTTGACAGACAGAGAGCTGTACATGTCAGTGTTTGTTAGACAGACAGAGAGCTGTACATGTCAGTGTGTTAGACAGACAGAGAGCTGTTCATGTCAGTGTGTTGGCCAGACAGAGAGCTGTACATGTCAGTGTGTTAGACAGACAGAGAGCTGTACATGTCAGTGTGTTAGACAGACAGAGAGCTGTACATGTCAGTGTGTTAGACAGATAGAGAGCTGTACATGTCAGTGTGTGTTAGACAGACAGAGAGCTGTACATGTCAGTGTGTGTTAGACATACAGAGAGCTGTACATGTCAGTGTGTTAGACAGAGAGCTGTACATGACAGTGTGTTAGACAGACAGAGAGCTGTACATGTCAGTGTGTTGGACAGACAGAGAGCTGTACATGTCAGTGTGTTAGACAGACAGAGAGCTGTACAAGTCAGTGTGTTAGACAGACAGAGAGCTGTACATGTCAGTGTGTTGGACAGACAGAGAGATGTACATGTTAGTTTGTTAGACAGACAGAGAGCTGTACATGTCAGTGTGTTAGACAGACAGAGAGCTGTACAAGTCAGTTTGTTAGACAGACAGAGAGCTGTACAAGTCAGTGTGTTGGCCAGACAGAGAGCTGTACATGTCAGTGTGTTAGACAGACAGAGAGCTGTACATGTCAGTGTGTTAGACAGACAGAGAGCTGTACATGTCAGTGTGTTAGACAGACAGAGAGCTGTACAAGTCAGTTTGTTAGACAGACAGAGAGCTGTACAAGTCAGTGTGTTGGCCAGACAGAGAGCTGTACATGTCAGTGTGTTAGACAGACAGAGAGCTGTACATGTCAGTGTGTTAGACAGACAGAGAGCTGTACATGTCAGTGTGTTACACAGACAGAGAGCTGTACATGTCAGTGTGTTAGACAGACAGAGAGCTGTACATGTCAGTGTGTTAGACAGACAGAGAGCTGTACATGTCAGTATGTGTTAGACAGACAGAGAGCTGTACATGTCAGTGTGTTAGACAGACAGAGAGCTGTACATGTCAGTGTGTTAGACAGACAGAGAGCTGTACATGTCAGTGTGTGTTAGACAGACAGAGAGCTGTACATGTCAGTGTGTGTTAGACATACAGAGAGCTGTACATGTCAGTGTGTTAGACAGAGAGCTGTACATGACAGTGTGTTAGACAGACAGAGAGCTGTACATGTCAGTGTGTTGGACAGACAGAGAGCTGTACATGTCAGTGTGTTAGACAGACAGAGAGCTGTACAAGTCAGTGTGTTAGACAGACAGAGAGCTGTACATGTCAGTGTGTTGGACAGACAGAGAGCTGTACATGTTAGTTTGTTAGACAGAGAGCTGTACATGTCAGTGTGTTAGACAGACAGAGAGCTGTACATGTCAGTGTGTTAGACAGACAGAGAGCTGTACATGTCAGTGTGTTGGCCAGACAGAGAGCTGTACATGTCAGTGTGTTAGACAGACAGAGAGCTGTACATGTCAGTGTGTTAGACAGACAGAGAGCTGTACATGTCAGTGTGTTAAACAGACAGAGAGCTGTACATGTCAGTGTGTTAGACAGACATAGAGGTGTACATGTCAGTGTGTTAGACAGACAGAGAGCTGTACATGTCAGTGTGTTGGACAGACAGAGAGCTGTACATGTCAGTGTGTTAGACAGACAGAGAGCTGTACATGTCAGTGTGTGTTAGACAGACAGAGAGCTGTACATGTCAGTGTGTTAGACAGACAGAGAGCTGTTCATGTCAGTGTGTTGGCCAGACAGAGAGCTGTACATGTCAGTGTGTGTTAGACAGACAGAGAGCTGTACATGTCAGTGTGTGTTAGACATACAGAGAGCTGTACATGTCAGTGTGTTAGACAGAGAGCTGTACATGACAGTGTGTTAGACAGACAGAGAGCTGTACATGTCAGTGTGTTGGACAGACAGAGAGCTGTACATGTCAGTGTGTTAGACAGACAGAGAGCTGTACATGTCAGTGTGTGTTAGACAGACAGAGAGCTGTACATGTCAGTGTGTTAGACAGACAGAGAGCTGTACATGACAGTGTGTTACACAGACAGAGAGCTGTACATGTCAGTGTGTTGGACAGACAGAGAGCTGTACATGTCAGTGTGTTAGACAGACAGAGAGCTGTACAAGTCAGTGTGTTAGACAGACAGAGAGCTGTACATGTCAGTGTGTTGGACAGACAGAGAGCTGTACATGTCAGTGTGTTGGACAGACAGAGACCTGTACATGTTAGTGTTTGTTAGACAGACAGAGAGCTGTACATGTCAGTGTGTTAGACAGACAGAGAGCTGTTCATGTCAGTGTGTTGGCCAGACAGAGAGCTGTACATGTCAGTGTGTTAGATAGACAGAGAGCTGTACATGTCAGTGTGTTAGACAGACAGAGAGCTGTACATGTCAGTGTGTTAGACAGACAGAGAGCTGTACATGTCAGTGTGTGTTAGACAGACAGAGAGCTGTACATGTCAGTGTGTGTTAGACATACAGAGAGCTGTACATGTCAGTGTGTTAGACAGAGAGCTGTACATGACAGTGTGTTAGACAGACAGAGAGCTGTACATGTCAGTGTGTTGGACAGACAGAGAGCTGTACATGTCAGTGTGTTAGACAGACAGAGAGCTGTACAAGTCAGTGTGTTAGACAGACAGAGAGCTGTACATGTCAGTGTGTTGGACAGACAGAGAGCTGTACATGTTAGTTTGTTAGACAGAGAGCTGTACATGTCAGTGTGTTGGCCAGACAGAGAGCTGTACATGTCAGTGTGTTAGACAGACAGAGAGCTGTACATGTCAGTGTGTTAGACAGACAGAGAGCTGTACATGTCAGTGTGTTAAACAGACAGAGAGCTGTACATGTCAGTGTGTTAGACAGACATAGAGCTGTACATGTCAGTGTGTTAGACAGACAGAGAGCTGTACATGTCAGTGTGTTGGACAGACAGAGAGCTGTACATGTCAGTGTGTTAGACAGACAGAGAGCTGTACATGTCAGTGTGTGTTAGACAGACAGAGAGCTGTACATGTCAGTGTGTTAGACAGACAGAGAGCTGTTCATGTCAGTGTGTTGGCCAGACAGAGAGCTGTACATGTCAGTGTGTGTTAGACAGACAGAGAGCTGTACATGTCAGTGTGTGTTAGACATACAGAGAGCTGTACATGTCAGTGTGTTAGACAGAGAGCTGTACATGACAGTGTGTTAGACAGACAGAGAGCTGTACATGTCAGTGTGTTGGACAGACAGAGAGCTGTACATGTCAGTGTGTTAGACAGACAGAGAGCTGTACAAGTCAGTGTGTTAGACAGACAGAGAGCTGTACATGTCAGTGTGTTAGACAGACAGAGAGCTGTACATGTCAGTGTGTTGGACAGACAGAGAGCTGTACATGTCAGTGTGTTAGACAGACAGAGAGCTGTACATGTCAGTGTGTGTTAGACAGACAGAGAGCTGTACATGTCAGTGTGTTAGACAGACAGAGAGCTGTTCATGTCAGTGTGTTGGCCAGACAGAGAGCTGTACATGTCAGTGTGTGTTAGACATACAGAGAGCTGTACATGTCAGTGTGTTAGACAGAGAGCTGTACATGACAGTGTGTTAGACAGACAGAGAGCTGTACATGTCAGTGTGTTGGACAGACAGAGAGCTGTACATGTCAGTGTGTTAGACAGACAGAGAGCTGTACAAGTCAGTGTGTTAGACAGACAGAGAGCTGTACATGTCAGTGTGTTAGACAGACAGAGAGCTGTACATGTCAGTATGTGTTAGACAGACAGAGAGCTGTACATGTCAGTGTGTTAAACAGACAGAGAGCTGTACATGTCAGTGTGTTAGACAGACAGAGAGCTGTACATGTCAGTGTGTTAGACAGACAGACAGCTGTACATGTCAGTGTGTTGGACAGACAGAGAGCTGTACATGTCAGTGTGTTAGACAGACAGAGAGCTGTACATGTCAGTGTTTGTTAGACAGACAGAGAGCTGTACATGTCAGTGTGTTAGACAGACAGAGAGCTGTTCATGTCAGTGTGTTGGCCAGACAGAGAGCTGTACATGTCAGTGTGTTAGACAGACAGAGAGCTGTACATGTCAGTGTGTTAGACAGACAGAGAGCTGTACATGTCAGTGTGTTAGACAGATAGAGAGCTGTACATGTCAGTGTGTGTTAGACAGACAGAGAGCTGTACATGTCAGTGTGTGTTAGACATACAGAGAGCTGTACATGTCAGTGTGTTAGACAGAGAGCTGTACATGACAGTGTGTTAGACAGACAGAGAGCTGTACATGTCAGTGTGTTGGACAGACAGAGAGCTGTACATGTCAGTGTGTTAGACAGACAGAGAGCTGTACAAGTCAGTGTGTTAGACAGACAGAGAGCTGTACATGTCAGTGTGTTAGACAGACAGAGAGCTGTACATGTCAGTGTGTTGGACAGACAGAGAGCTGTACATGTCAGTGTGTTAGACAGACAGAGAGCTGTACAAGTCAGTGTGTTAGACAGACAGAGAGCTGTACATGTCAGTGTGTTGGACAGACAGAGAGCTGTACATGTTAGTTTGTTAGACAGAGAGCTGTACATGTCAGTGTGTTGGCCAGACAGAGAGCTGTACATGTCAGTGTGTTAGACAGACAGAGAGCTGTACATGTCAGTGTGTTACACAGACAGAGAGCTGTACATGTCAGTGTGTTAGACAGACAGAGAGCTGTACATGTCAGTGTGTTAGACAGACAGAGAGCTGTACATGTCAGTGTGTGTTAGACAGACAGAGAGCTGTACATGTCAGTGTGTTAGACAGACAGAGAGCTGTACATGACAGTGTGTTACACAGACAGAGAGCTGTACATGTCAGTGTGTTGGACAGACAGAGAGCTGTACATGTCAGTGTGTTAGACAGACAGAGAGCTGTACAAGTCAGTGTGTTAGACAGACAGAGAGCTGTACATGTCAGTGTGTTGGACAGACAGAGAGCTGTACATGTCAGTGTGTTTGACAGACAGAGAGCTGTACATGTCAGTGTTTGTTAGACAGACAGAGAGCTGTACATGTCAGTGTGTTAGACAGACAGAGAGCTGTTCATGTCAGTGTGTTGGCCAGACAGAGAGCTGTACATGTCAGTGTGTTAGACAGACAGAGAGCTGTACATGTCAGTGTGTTAGACAGACAGAGAGCTGTACATGTCAGTGTGTTAGACAGACAGAGAGCTGTACATGTCAGTGTGTGTTAGACAGACAGAGAGCTGTACATGTCAGTGTGTGTTAGACATACAGAGAGCTGTACATGTCAGTGTGTTAGACAGAGAGCTGTACATGACAGTGTGTTAGACAGACAGAGAGCTGTACATGTCAGTGTGTTGGACAGACAGAGAGCTGTACATGTCAGTGTGTTAGACAGACAGAGAGCTGTACAAGTCAGTGTGTTAGACAGACAGAGAGCTGTACATGTCAGTGTGTTGGACAGACAGAGAGATGTACATGTTAGTTTGTTAGACAGACAGAGAGCTGTACATGTCAGTGTGTTAGACAGACAGAGAGCTGTACAAGTCAGTTTGTTAGACAGACAGAGAGCTGTACATGTCAGTGTGTTGGCCAGACAGAGAGCTGTACATGTCAGTGTGTTAGACAGACAGAGAGCTGTACATGTCAGTGTGTTAGACAGACAGAGAGCTGTACATGTCAGTGTGTTAGACAGACAGAGAGCTGTACATGTCAGTGTGTTAGACAGACAGAGAGCTGTACATGTCAGTGTGTTAGACAGACAGAGAGCTGTACATGTCAGTGTGTGTTAGACAGACAGAGAGCTGTACATGTCAGTGTGTTAGACAGACAGAGAGCTGTACATGACAGTGTGTTAGACAGACAGAGAGCTGTACATGTCAGTGTGTTGGACAGACAGAGAGCTGTACATGTCAGTGTGTTAGACAGACAGAGAGCTGTACAAGTCAGTGTGTTAGACAGACAGAGAGCTGTACATGTCAGTGTGTTGGACAGACAGAGAGCTGTACATGTCAGTGTGTTGGACAGACAGAGACCTGTACATGTTAGTGTTTGTTAGACAGACAGAGAGCTGTACATGTCAGTGTGTTAGACAGACAGAGAGCTGTTCATGTCAGTGTGTTGGCCAGACAGAGAGCTGTACATGTCAGTGTGTTAGATAGACAGAGAGCTGTACATGTCAGTGTGTTAGACAGACAGAGAGCTGTACATGTCAGTGTGTTAGACAGACAGAGAGCTGTACATGTCAGTGTGTGTTAGACAGACAGAGAGCTGTACATGTCAGTGTGTGTTAGACATACAGAGAGCTGTACATGTCAGTGTGTTAGACAGAGAGCTGTACATGACAGTGTGTTAGACAGACAGAGAGCTGTACATGTCAGTGTGTTGGACAGACAGAGAGCTGTACATGTCAGTGTGTTAGACAGACAGAGAGCTGTACAAGTCAGTGTGTTAGACAGACAGAGAGCTGTACATGTCAGTGTGTTGGACAGACAGAGAGCTGTACATGTTAGTTTGTTAGACAGAGAGCTGTACATGTCAGTGTGTTGGCCAGACAGAGAGCTGTACATGTCAGTGTGTTAGACAGACAGAGAGCTGTACATGTCAGTGTGTTAGACAGACAGAGAGCTGTACATGTCAGTGTGTTAAACAGACAGAGAGCTGTACATGTCAGTGTGTTAGACAGACATAGAGCTGTACATGTCAGTGTGTTAGACAGACAGAGAGCTGTACATGTCAGTGTGTTGGACAGACAGAGAGCTGTACATGTCAGTGTGTTAGACAGACAGAGAGCTGTACATGTCAGTGTGTGTTAGACAGACAGAGAGCTGTACATGTCAGTGTGTTAGACAGACAGAGAGCTGTTCATGTCAGTGTGTTGGCCAGACAGAGAGCTGTACATGTCAGTGTGTGTTAGACAGACAGAGAGCTGTACATGTCAGTGTGTGTTAGACATACAGAGAGCTGTACATGTCAGTGTGTTAGACAGAGAGCTGTACATGACAGTGTGTTAGACAGACAGAGAGCTGTACATGTCAGTGTGTTGGACAGACAGAGAGCTGTACATGTCAGTGTGTTAGACAGACAGAGAGCTGTACAAGTCAGTGTGTTAGACAGACAGAGAGCTGTACATGTCAGTGTGTTAGACAGACAGAGAGCTGTACATGTCAGTGTGTTGGACAGACAGAGAGCTGTACATGTCAGTGTGTTAGACAGACAGAGAGCTGTACATGTCAGTGTGTGTTAGACAGACAGAGAGCTGTACATGTCAGTGTGTTAGACAGACAGAGAGCTGTTCATGTCAGTGTGTTGGCCAGACAGAGAGCTGTACATGTCAGTGTGTGTTAGACATACAGAGAGCTGTACATGTCAGTGTGTTAGACAGAGAGCTGTACATGACAGTGTGTTGGACAGACAGAGAGCTGTACATGTCAGTGTGTTGGACAGACAGAGAGCTGTACATGTCAGTGTGTTAGACAGACAGAGAGCTGTACAAGTCAGTGTGTTAGACAGACAGAGAGCTGTACATGTCAGTGTGTTAGACAGACAGAGAGCTGTACATGTCAGTATGTGTTAGACAGACAGAGAGCTGTACATGTCAGTGTGTTAAACAGACAGAGAGCTGTACATGTCAGTGTGTTAGACAGACAGAGAGCTGTACATGTCAGTGTGTTAGACAGACAGACAGCTGTACATGTCAGTGTGTTAGACAGACAGAGAGCTGTACATGTCAGTGTGTTAAACAGACAGAAAGCTGTACATGTCAGTGTGTTAGACAGACAGAGAGAAGTACATGTCATGGTGTTAGACAGACAGAGAGCTGTACATGTCAGTGTGTTGGACAGACAGAGAGCTGTACATGTCAGTGTGTGTTAGACAGACAGAGAGCTGTTCATGTCAGTGTGTTGGCCAGACAGAGAGCTGTACATGTCAGTGTGTGTTAGACAGACAGAGAGCTGTACATGTCAGTGTGTGTTAGACATACAGAGAGCTGTACATGTCAGTGTGTTAGACAGAGAGCTGTACATGACAGTGTGTTAGACAGACAGAGAGCTGTACATGTCAGTGTGTTGGACAGACAGAGAGCTGTACATGTCAGTGTGTTAGACAGACAGAGAGCTGTACAAGTCAGTGTGTTAGACAGACAGAGAGCTGTACATGTCAGTGTGTTAGACAGACAGAGAGCTGTACATGTCAGTGTGTTGGACAGACAGAGAGCTGTACATGTCAGTGTGTTAGACAGACAGAGAGCTGTACATGTCAGTGTGTGTTAGACAGACAGAGAGCTGTACATGTCAGTGTGTTAGACAGACAGAGAGCTGTTCATGTCAGTGTGTTGGCCAGACAGAGAGCTGTACATGTCAGTGTGTTAGACAGACAGAGAGCTGTACATGTCAGTGTGTTAGACAGACAGAGAGCTGTACATGTCAGTGTGTTAGACAGACAGAGAGCTGTACATGTCAGTGTGTGTTAGACAGACAGAGAGCTGTACATGTCAGTGTGTGTTAGACATACAGAGAGCTGTACATGTCAGTGTGTTAGACAGAGAGCTGTACATGACAGTGTGTTAGACAGACAGAGAGCTGTACATGTCAGTGTGTTGGACAGACAGAGAGCTGTACATGTCAGTGTGTTAGACAGACAGAGAGCTGTACAAGTCAGTGTGTTAGACAGACAGAGAGCTGTACATGTCAGTGTGTTAGACAGACAGAGAGCTGTACATGTCAGTATGTGTTAGACAGACAGAGAGCTGTACATGTCAGTGTGTTAACCAGACAGAGAGCTGTACATGTCAGTGTGTTAGACAGACAGAGAGCTGTACATGTCAGTGTGTTAGACAGACAGACAGCTGTACATGTCAGTGTGTTAGACAGACAGAGAGCTGTACATGTCAGTGTGTTAGACAGACAGAGAGCTGTACATGTCAGTGTGTTAGACAGACAGAGAGCTGTACATGTCAGTGTGTTAGACAGACAGAGAGCTGTACATGTCAGTGTGTTGGACAGACAGAGAGCTGTACATGTCAGTGTGTTAGACAGACAGAGAGCTGTACAAGTCAGTGTGTTAGACAGACAGAGAGCTGTACATGTCAGTGTGTTAGACAGACAGAGAGCTGTACATGTCAGTATGTGTTAGACAGACAGAGAGCTGTACATGTCAGTGTGTTAACCAGACAGAGAGCTGTACATGTCAGTGTGTTAGACAGACAGAGAGCTGTACATGTCAGTGTGTTAGACAGACAGACAGCTGTACATGTCAGTGTGTTAGACAGACAGAGAGCTGTACATGTCAGTGTGTTAAACAGACAGAGAGCTGTACATGTCAGTGTGTGTAGACAGACAGAGAGCTGTACATGTCAGTGTGTTAGACAGACAGAGAGCTGTTCATGTCAGTGTGTTGGCCAGACAGAGAGCTGTACATGTCAGTGTGTGTTAGACATACAGAGAGCTGTACATGTCAGTGTGTTAGACAGAGAGCTGTACATGACAGTGTGTTAGACAGACAGAGAGCTGTACATGTCAGTGTGTTGGACAGACAGAGAGCTGTACATGTCAGTGTGTTAGACAGACAGAGAGCTGTACAAGTCAGTGTGTTAGACAGACAGAGAGCTGTACATGTCAGTGTGTTAGACAGACAGAGAGCTGTACATGTCAGTATGTGTTAGACAGACAGAGAGCTGTACATGTCAGTGTGTTAAACAGACAGAGAGCTGTACATGTCAGTGTGTTAGACAGACAGAGAGCTGTACATGTCAGTGTGTTAGACAGACAGACAGCTGTACATGTCAGTGTGTTAGACAGACAGAGAGCTGTACATGTCAGTGTGTTAAACAGACAGAAAGCTGTACATGTCAGTGTGTTAGACAGACAGAGAGAAGTACATGTCATGGTGTTAGACAGACAGAGAGCTGTACATGTCAGTGTGTTGGACAGACAGAGAGCTGTACATGTCAGTGTGTGTTAGACAGACAGAGAGATGTTCATGTCAGTGTGTTGGCCAGACAGAGAGCTGTACATGTCAGTGTGTGTTAGACAGACAGAGAGCTGTACATGTCAGTGTGTGTTAGACATACAGAGAGCTGTACATGTCAGTGTGTTAGACAGAGAGCTGTACATGACAGTGTGTTAGACAGACAGAGAGCTGTACATGTCAGTGTGTTGGACAGACAGAGAGCTGTACATGTCAGTGTGTTAGACAGACAGAGAGCTGTACAAGTCAGTGTGTTAGACAGACAGAGAGCTGTACATGTCAGTGTGTTAGACAGACAGAGAGCTGTACATGTCAGTGTGTTGGACAGACAGAGAGCTGTACATGTCAGTGTGTTAGACAGACAGAGAGCTGTACATGTCAGTGTGTGTTAGACAGACAGAGAGCTGTACATGTCAGTGTGTTAGACAGACAGAGAGCTGTTCATGTCAGTGTGTTGGCCAGACAGAGAGCTGTACATGTCAGTGTGTTAGACAGACAGAGAGCTGTACATGTCAGTGTGTTAGACAGACAGAGAGCTGTACATGTCAGTGTGTTAGACAGACAGAGAGCTGTACATGTCAGTGTGTGTTAGACAGACAGAGAGCTGTACATGTCAGTGTGTGTTAGACATACAGAGAGCTGTACATGTCAGTGTGTTAGACAGAGAGCTGTACATGACAGTGTGTTAGACAGACAGAGAGCTGTACATTTCAGTGTGTTGGACAGACAGAGAGCTGTACATGTCAGTGTGTTAGACAGACAGAGAGCTGTACAAGTCAGTGTGTTAGACAGACAGAGAGCTGTACATGTCAGTGTGTTAGACAGACAGAGAGCTGTACATGTCAGTATGTGTTAGACAGACAGAGAGCTGTACATGTCAGTGTGTTAACCAGACAGAGAGCTGTACATGTCAGTGTGTTAGACAGACAGAGAGCTGTACATGTCAGTGTGTTAGACAGACAGACAGCTGTACATGTCAGTGTGTTAGACAGACAGAGAGCTGTACATGTCAGTGTGTTAAACAGACAGAAAGCTGTACATGTCAGTGTGTTAGACAGACAGAGAGCTGTACATGTCAGTGTGTTAGACAGACAGAGAGCTGTACATGTCAGTGTGTTGGACAGACAGAGAGCTGTACATGTCAGTGTGTGTTAGACAGACAGAGAGCTGTTCATGTCAGTGTGTTGGCCAGACAGAGAGCTGTACATGTCAGTGTGTGTTAGACAGACAGAGAGCTGTACATGTCAGTGTGTTAGACAGACAGAGAGCTGTTCATGTCAGTGTGTTGGCCAGACAGAGAGCTGTACATGTCAGTGTGTTAGACAGACAGAGAGCTGTACATGTCAGTGTGTTAGACAGACAGAGAGCTGTACATGTCAGTGTGTTAGACAGACAGAGAGCTGTACATGTCAGTGTGTGTTAGACATACAGAGAGCTGTACATGTCAGTGTGTTAGACAGAGAGCTGTACATGTCAGTGTGTTGGACAGACAGAGAGCTGTACATGTCAGTGTGTTGGACAGACAGAGAGCTGTACATGTCAGTGTGTTAGACAGACAGAGAGCTGTACATGTCAGTGTGTTAGACAGACAGAGCTGTACATGTCAGTGTGTTAGACAGACAGAGAGCTGTACATGTCAGTGTGTAGTGTGTTAGACAGACAGAGAGCTGTACATGTCAGTGTGTGTTAGACAGACAGAGAGCTGTACATGTCAGTGTGTTAGACAGACAGAGAGCTGTTCATGTCAGTGTGTTGGCCAGACAGAGAGCTGTACATGTCAGTGTGTTAGACAGACAGAGAGCTGTACATGTCAGTGTGTTAGACAGACAGAGAGCTGTACATGTCAGTGTGTTAGACAGACAGAGAGCTGTACATGTCAGTGTGTGTTAGACAGACAGAGAGCTGTACATGTCAGTGTGTGTTAGACAGACAGAGAGCTGTACATGTCAGTGTGTTAGACAGACAGAGAGCTGTACATGTCAGTGTGTTAGACAGACAGAGAGCTGTACATGTCAGTGTGTTGGACAGACAGAGAGCTGTACATGTCAGTGTGTTAGACAGACAGAGAGCTGTACAAGTCAGTGTGTTAGACAGACAGAGAGCTGTACATGTCAGTGTGTTAGACAGACAGAGAGCTGTACATGTCAGTATGTGTTAGACAGACAGAGAGCTGTACATGTCAGTGTGTTAACCAGACAGAGAGCTGTACATGTCAGTGTGTTAGACAGACAGAGAGCTGTACATGTCAGTGTGTTAGACAGACAGACAGCTGTACATGTCAGTGTGTTAGACAGACAGAGAGCTGTACATGTCAGTGTGTTAAACAGACAGAAAGCTGTACATGTCAGTGTGTTAGACAGACAGAGAGCTGTACATGTCAGTGTGTTAGACAGACAGAGAGCTGTACATGTCAGTGTGTTGGACAGACAGAGAGCTGTACATGTCAGTGTGTGTTAGACAGACAGAGAGCTGTTCATGTCAGTGTGTTGGCCAGACAGAGAGCTGTACATGTCAGTGTGTGTTAGACAGACAGAGAGCTGTACATGTCAGTGTGTTAGACAGACAGAGAGCTGTTCATGTCAGTGTGTTGGCCAGACAGAGAGCTGTACATGTCAGTGTGTTAGACAGACAGAGAGCTGTACATGTCAGTGTGTTAGACAGACAGAGAGCTGTACATGTCAGTGTGTGTTAGACAGACAGAGAGCTGTACATGTCAGTGTGTGTTAGACATACAGAGAGCTGTACATGTCAGTGTGTTAGACAGAGAGCTGTACATGACAGTGTGTTAGACAGACAGAGAGCTGTACATGTCAGTGTGTTGGACAGACAGAGAGCTGTACATGTCAGTGTGTTAGACAGACAGAGAGCTGTACAAGTCAGTGTGTTAGACAGACAGAGAGCTGTACATGTCAGTGTGTTAGACAGACAGAGAGCTGTACATGTCAGTGTGTTGGACAGACAGAGAGCTGTACATGTCAGTGTGTTAGACAGACAGAGAGCTGTACATGTCAGTGTGTGTTAGACAGACAGAGAGCTGTACATGTCAGTGTGTTAGACAGACAGAGAGCTGTTCATGTCAGTGTGTTGGCCAGACAGAGAGCTGTACATGTCAGTGTGTTAGACAGACAGAGAGCTGTACATATCAGTGTGTTAGACAGACAGAGAGCTGTACATGTCAGTGTGTTAGACAGACAGAGAGCTGTACATGTCAGTGTGTGTTAGACAGACAGAGAGCTGTACATGTCAGTGTGTGTTAGACATACAGAGAGCTGTACATGTCAGTGTGTTAGACAGAGAGCTGTACATGACAGTGTGTTAGACAGACAGAGAGCTGTACATGTCAGTGTGTTGGACAGACAGAGAGCTGTACATGTCAGTGTGTTAGACAGACAGAGAGCTGTACAAGTCAGTGTGTTAGACAGACAGAGAGCTGTACATGTCAGTGTGTTAGACAGACAGAGAGCTGTACATGTCAGTATGTGTTAGACAGACAGAGAGCTGTACATGTCAGTGTGTTAAACAGACAGAGAGCTGTACATGTCAGTGTGTGTTAGACAGACAGAGAGCTGTACATGTCAGTGTGTTAGACAGACAGACAGCTGTACATGTCAGTGTGTTAGACAGACAGAGAGCTGTACATGTCAGTGTGTTAAACAGACAGAAAGCTGTACATGTCAGTGTGTTAGACAGACAGAGAGCTGTACATGTCAGTGGTGTTAGACAGACAGAGAGCTGTACATGTCAGTGTGTTGGACAGACAGAGAGCTGTACATGTCAGTGTGTGTTAGACAGACAGAGAGCTGTTCATGTCAGTGTGTTGGCCAGACAGAGAGCTGTACATGTCAGTGTGTGTTAGACAGACAGAGAGCTGTACATGTCAGTGTGTTAGACAGACAGAGAGCTGTTCATGTCAGTGTGTTGGCCAGACAGAGAGCTGTACATGTCAGTGTGTTAGACAGACAGAGAGCTGTACATGTCAGTGTGTTAGACAGACAGAGAGCTGTACATGTCAGTGTGTTAGACAGACAGAGAGCTGTACATAGTCAGTGTGTTGAGACAGACAGAGAGCTGTACATGTCAGTGTGTGTTAGGACAGACAGAGAGCTGTACAAGTCAGTGTGTTAGACAGACAGAGAGCTGTACATGTCAGTGTGTTAGACAGACAGAGAGCTGTACATGTCAGTGTGTTAGACAGACAGAGAGCTGTACATGTCAGTGTGTTAGACAGACAGAGAGCTGTTCATGTCAGTGTGTTGGCCAGACAGAGAGCTGTACATGTCAGTGTGTTAGACAGACAGAGAGCTGTACATGTCAGTGTGTTAGACAGACAGAGAGCTGTACATGTCAGTGTGTTAGACAGACAGAGAGCTGTACATGTCAGTGTGTGTTAGACAGACAGAGAGCTGTACATGTCAGTGTGTGTTAGACATACAGAGAGCTGTACATGTCAGTGTGTTAGACAGAGAGCTGTACATGACAGTGTGTTAGACAGACAGAGAGCTGTACATGTCAGTGTGTTGGACAGACAGAGAGCTGTACATGTCAGTGTGTTAGACAGACAGAGAGCTGTACAAGTCAGTGTGTTAGACAGACAGAGAGCTGTACATGTCAGTGTGTTAGACAGACAGAGAGCTGTACATGTCAGTATGTGTTAGACAGACAGAGAGCTGTACATGTCAGTGTGTTAACCAGACAGAGAGCTGTACATGTCAGTGTGTGTTAGACAGACAGAGAGCTGTACATGTCAGTGTGTTAGACAGACAGACAGCTGTACATGTCAGTGTGTTAGACAGACAGAGAGCTGTACATGTCAGTGTGTTAAACAGACAGAAAGCTGTACATGTCAGTGTGTTAGACAGACAGAGAGCTGTACATGTCAGTGTGTTAGACAGACAGAGAGCTGTACATGTCAGTGTGTTGGACAGACAGAGAGCTGTACATGTCAGTGTGTGTTAGACAGACAGAGAGCTGTTCATGTCAGTGTGTTGGCCAGACAGAGAGCTGTACATGTCAGTGTGTGTTAGACAGACAGAGAGCTGTACATGTCAGTGTGTTAGACAGACAGAGAGCTGTTCATGTCAGTGTGTTGGCCAGACAGAGAGCTGTACATGTCAGTGTGTTAGACAGACAGAGAGCTGTACATGTCAGTGTGTTAGACAGACAGAGAGCTGTACATGTCAGTGTGTGTTAGACATACAGAGAGCTGTACATGTCAGTGTGTTAGACAGAGAGCTGTACATGACAGTGTGTTAGACAGACAGAGAGCTGTACATGTCAGTGTGTTGGACAGACAGAGAGCTGTACATGTCAGTGTGTTAGACAGACAGAGAGCTGTACAAGTCAGTGTGTTAGACAGACAGAGAGCTGTACATGTCAGTGTGTTAGACAGACAGAGAGCTGTACATGTCAGTGTGTTGGACAGACAGAGAGCTGTACATGTCAGTGTGTTAGACAGACAGAGAGCTGTACATGTCAGTGTGTGTTAGACAGACAGAGAGCTGTACATGTCAGTGTGTTAGACAGACAGAGAGCTGTTCATGTCAGTGTGTTGGCCAGACAGAGAGCTGTACATGTCAGTGTGTTAGACAGACAGAGAGCTGTACATGTCAGTGTGTTAGACAGACAGAGAGCTGTACATGTCAGTGTGTTAGACAGACAGAGAGCTGTACATGTCAGTGTGTGTTAGACAGACAGAGAGCTGTACATGTCAGTGTGTGTTAGACATACAGAGAGCTGTACATGTCAGTGTGTTAGACAGAGAGCTGTACATGACAGTGTGTTAGACAGACAGAGAGCTGTACATGTCAGTGTGTTGGACAGACAGAGAGCTGTACATGTCAGTGTGTTAGACAGACAGAGAGCTGTACAAGTCAGTGTGTTAGACAGACAGAGAGCTGTACATGTCAGTGTGTTAGACAGACAGAGAGCTGTACATGTCAGTATGTGTTAGACAGACAGAGAGCTGTACATGTCAGTGTGTTAACCAGACAGAGAGCTGTACATGTCAGTGTGTTAGACAGACAGAGAGCTGTACATGTCAGTGTGTTAGACAGACAGACAGCTGTACATGTCAGTGTGTTAGACAGACAGAGAGCTGTACATGTCAGTGTGTTAAACAGACAGAGAGCTGTACATGTCAGTGTGTTAGACAGACAGAGAGCTGTACATGTCAGTGTGTTAGACAGACAGAGAGCTGTACATGTCAGTGTGTTGGACAGACAGAGAGCTGTACATGTCAGTGTGTGTTAGACAGACAGAGAGCTGTTCATGTCAGTGTGTTGGCCAGACAGAGAGCTGTACATGTCAGTGTGTGTTAGACAGACAGAGAGCTGTACATGTCAGTGTGTTAGACAGACAGAGAGCTGTTCATGTCAGTGTGTTGGCCAGACAGAGAGCTGTACATGTCAGTGTGTTAGACAGACAGAGAGCTGTACATGTCAGTGTGTTAGACAGACAGAGAGCTGTACATGTCAGTGTGTTAGACAGACAGAGAGCTGTACATGTCAGTGTGTGTTAGACAGACAGAGAGCTGTACATGTCAGTGTGTGTTAGTTAGACAGACAGAGAGCTGTACATGTCAGTGTGTTAAACAGACAGAGAGCTGTACATGTCAGTGTGTTAGACAGACAGAGAGCTGTACATGTCAGTGTGTTAGACAGACAGAGAGCTGTACATGTCAGTGTGTTAGACAGACAGAGAGCTGTACATGTTAGTGTGTTAAATAGACAGAGAGCTGTACATGTCAGTGTGTTAGACAGACAGAGAGCTGTACATGTCAGTGTGTTAGACAGACAGAGAGCTGTACATGTCAGTGTGTTGGACAGACAGAGAGCTGTACATGTCAGTGTGTTAGACAGACAGAGAGCTGTACAAGTCAGTGTGTTAGACAGACAGAGAGCTGTACATGTCAGTGTGTTAGACAGACAGAGAGCTGTACATGTCAGTATGTGTTAGACAGACAGAGAGCTGTACATGTCAGTGTGTTAACCAGACAGAGAGCTGTACATGTCAGTGTGTTAGACAGACAGAGAGCTGTACATGTCAGTGTGTTAGACAGACAGACAGCTGTACATGTCAGTGTGTTAGACAGACAGAGAGCTGTACATGTCAGTGTGTTAAACAGACAGAAAGCTGTACATGTCAGTGTGTTAGACAGACAGAGAGCTGTACATGTCAGTGTGTTAGACAGACAGAGAGCTGTACATGTCAGTGTGTTGGACAGACAGAGAGCTGTACATGTCAGTGTGTGTTAGACAGACAGAGAGCTGTTCATGTCAGTGTGTTGGCCAGACAGAGAGCTGTACATGTCAGTGTGTGTTAGACAGACAGAGAGCTGTACATGTCAGTGTGTTAGACAGACAGAGAGCTGTTCATGTCAGTGTGTTGGCCAGACAGAGAGCTGTACATGTCAGTGTGTTAGACAGACAGAGAGCTGTACATGTCAGTGTGTTAGACAGACAGAGAGCTGTACATGTCAGTGTGTTAGACAGACAGAGAGCTGTACATGTCAGTGTGTTAGACAGACAGAGAGCTGTACATGTCAGTGTGTGTTAGACATACAGAGAGCTGTACATGTCAGTGTGTTAGACAGAGAGCTGTACATGTCAGTGTGTTGGACAGACAGAGAGCTGTACATGTCAGTGTGTTAGACAGACAGAGAGCTGTACATGTCAGTGTGTTAGACAGACAGAGAGCTGTACATGTCAGTGTGTTAGACAGATAGAGAGCTGTACATGTCAGTGTGTTAGACAGACAGAGAGCTGTACATGTAAGTGTGTTAGACAGACAGAGAGCTGTACATGTCAGTGTGTTAGACAGACAGAGAGCTGTACATGTCAGTGTGTTAGACAGACAGAGAGCTGTACATGTCAGTGTGTTAGACAGACAGAGAGCTGTACATGTCAGTGTGTTAGACAGAGAGCTGTACATGTCAGTGTGTGTTAGACAGACAGAGAGCTGTACATGTCAGTGTGTTAGACAGACAGAGAGCTGTACATGTCAGTGTGTGTTAGACAGACAGAGAGCTGTACATGTCAGTGTGTGTTAGACATACAGAGAGCTGTACATGTCAGTGTGTTATACAGAGAGCTGTACATGTCAGTGTGTTGGACAGACAGAGAGCTGTACATGTCAGTGTGTTAGACAGACAGAGAGGTGTACATGTCAGTGTGTTAGACAGACAGAGCTGTACATGTCAGTGTGTTAGACAGACAGAGAGCTGTACATGTCAGTGTGTGTTAGACAGACAGAGAGCTGTACACGTCAGTGTGTTAGACAGAGAGCTGTACATGACAGTGTGTTAGACAGACAGAGAGCTGTACATGTCAGTGTGTTAGACAGACAGAGAGCTGTACATGTCAGTGTGTTAGACAGACAGAGAGCTGTACATGTCAGTGTGTTAGACAGACAGAGAGCTGTACATGTCAGTGTGTTGGACAGACAGAGAGCTGTACATGTCAGTGTGTTAGACAGACAGAGAGCTGTACATGTCAGTGTGTGTTAGACAGACAGAGAGCTGTACATGTCAGTGTGTTAGACAGACAGAGAGCTGTTCATGTCAGTGTGTTGGCCAGACAGAGAGCTGTACATGTCAGTGTGTGTTAGACAGACAGAGAGCTGTTCATGTCAGTGTGTTGGCCAGACAGAGAGCTGTACATGTCAGTGTGTTAGACAGACAGAGAGCTGTACATGTCAGTGTGTTAAACAGACAGAGAGCTGTACATGTCAGTGTGTTAGACAGACAGAGAGCTGTACATGTCAGTGTGTTAGACAGACAGAGAGCTGTACATGTCAGTGTGTTGGACAGACAGAGAGCTGTACATGTCAGTGTGTGTTAGACAGACAGAGAGCTGTACATGTCAGTGTGTTAAACAGACAGAGAGCTGTACATGTCAGTGTGTTAGACAGACAGAGAGCTGTACATGTCAGTGTGTTAGACAGACAGAGAGCTGTACATGTCAGTGTGTTAGACAGACAGAGAGCTGTACATGTTAGTGTGTTAAACAGACAGAGAGCTGTACATGTCAGTGTGTTAGACAGACAGAGAGCTGTACATGTCAGTGTGTTAGACAGACAGAGAGCTGTACATGTCAGTGTGTTGGACAGACAGAGAGCTGTACATGTCAGTGTGTTAGACAGACAGAGAGCTGTACATGTCAGTGTGTTGGCCAGACAGAGAGCTGTACATGTCAGTGTGTTAGACAGACAGAGAGCTGTACATGTCAGTGTGTTAGACAGACAGAGAGCTGTACATGTCAGTGTGTTAGACAGACAGAGAGCTGTACATGTCAGTGTGTTAGACAGACAGAGAGCTGTACATGTCAGTGTGTTAGACAGACAGAGAGCTGTACATGTCAGTGTGTTGGACAGACAGAGAGCTGTACATGTCAGTGTGTTAGACAGACAGAGAGCTGTACATGTCAGTGTGTGTTAGACAGACAGAGAGCTGTACATGTCAGTGTGTTAGACAGACAGAGAGCTGTTCATGTCAGTGTGTTGGCCAGACAGAGAGCTGTACATGTCAGTGTGTGTTAGACAGACAGAGAGCTGTACATGTCAGTGTGTGTTAGACATACAGAGAGCTGTACATGTCAGTGTGTTAGACAGAGAGCTGTACATGACAGTGTGTTAGACAGACAGAGAGCTGTACATGTCAGTGTGTTGGACAGACAGAGAGCTGTACATGTCAGTGTGTTAGACAGACAGAGAGCTGTACAAGTCAGTGTGTTAGACAGACAGAGAGCTGTACATGTCAGTGTGTTAGACAGACAGAGAGCTGTACATGTCAGTGTGTTGGACAGACAGAGAGCTGTACATGTCAGTGTGTTAGACAGACAGAGAGCTGTACATGTCAGTGTGTGTTAGACAGACAGAGAGCTGTACATGTCAGTGTGTTAGAAAGACAGAGAGCTGTTCATGTCAGTGTGTTGGCCAGACAGAGAGCTGTACATGTCAGTGTGTGTTAGACAGACAGAGAGCTGTTCATGTCAGTGTGTTGGCCAGACAGAGAGCTGTACATGTCAGTGTGTTAGACAGACAGAGAGCTGTACATGTCAGTGTGTTAAACAGACAGAGAGCTGTACATGTCAGTGTGTTAGACAGACAGAGAGCTGTACATGTCAGTGTGTTAGACAGACAGAGAGCTGTACATGTCAGTGTGTAGGACAGACAGAGAGCTGTACATGTCAGTGTGTGTTAGACAGACAGAGAGCTGTACATGTCAGTGTGTTAGACAGACAGAGAGCTGTACATGTCAGTGTGTTAGACAGACAGAGAGCTGTACATGTCAGTGTGTTAGACAGACAGAGAGCTGTACATGTCAGTGTGTTAGACAGACAGAGAGCTGTACATGTCAGTGTGTTAAACAGACAGAGAGCTGTACATGTCAGTGTGTTAGACAGACAGAGAGCTGTACATGTCAGTGTGTTAGACAGACAGAGAGCTGTACATGTCAGTGTGTTGGACAGACAGAGAGCTGTACATGTCAGTGTGTTAGACAGACAGAGAGCTGTTAATGTCAGTGTGTTGGCCAGACAGAGAGCTGTACATGTCAGTGTGTTAGACAGACAGAGAGCTGTACATGTCAGTGTGTTAGACAGACAGAGAGCTGTACATGTCAGTGTGTTAGACAGACAGAGAGCTGTACATGTCAGTGTGTTAGACAGACAGAGAGCTGTACATGTCAGTGTGTTAGACAGACAGAGAGCTGTACATGTCAGTGTGTTGGACAGACAGAGAGCTGTACATGTCAGTGTGTTAGACAGACAGAGAGCTGTACATGTCAGTGTGTGTTAGACAGACAGAGAGCTGTACATGTCAGTGTGTTAGACAGACAGAGAGCTGTTCATGTCAGTGTGTTGGCCAGACAGAGAGCTGTACATGTCAGTGTGTGTTAGACAGACAGAGAGCTGTACATGTCAGTGTGTGTTAGACATACAGAGAGCTGTACATGTCAGTGTGTTAGACAGAGAGCTGTACATGACAGTGTGTTAGACAGACAGAGAGCTGTACATGTCAGTGTGTTGGACAGACAGAGAGCTGTACATGTCAGTGTGTTAGACAGACAGAGAGCTGTACAAGTCAGTGTGTTAGACAGACAGAGAGCTGTACATGTCAGTGTGTTAGACAGACAGAGAGCTGTACATGTCAGTGTGTTGGACAGACAGAGAGCTGTACATGTCAGTGTGTTAGACAGACAGAGAGCTGTACATGTCAGTGTGTGTTAGACAGACAGAGAGCTGTACATGTCAGTGTGTTAGAAAGACAGAGAGCTGTTCATGTCAGTGTGTTGGCCAGACAGAGAGCTGTACATGTCGACAGAGAGCTGTACATGTCAGTGTGTGTTAGACAGACAGAGAGCTGTACATGTCAGTGTGTGTTAGACATACAGAGAGCTGTACATGTCAGTGTGTTAGACAGAGAGCTGTACATGACAGTGTGTTAGACAGACAGAGAGCTGTACATGTCAGTGTGTTGGACAGACAGAGAGCTGTACATGTCAGTGTGTTAGACAGACAGAGAGCTGTACAAGTCAGTGTGTTAGACAGACAGAGAGCTGTACATGTCAGTGTGTTAGACAGACAGAGAGCTGTACATGTCAGTATGTGTTAGACAGACAGAGAGCTGTACATGTCAGTGTGTTAAACAGACAGAGAGCTGTACATGTCAGTGTGTTAGACAGACAGAGAGCTGTACATGTCAGTGTGTTAGACAGACAGACAGCTGTACATGTCAGTGTGTTAGACAGACAGAGAGCTGTACATGTCAGTGTGTTAAACAGACAGAAAGCTGTACATGTCAGTGTGTTAGACAGACAGAGAGCTGCACATGTCAGTGTGTTAGACAGACAGAGAGCTGTACATGTCAGTGTGTTGGACAGACAGAGAGCTGTACATGTCAGTGTGTGTTAGACAGACAGAGAGCTGTTCATGTCAGTGTGTTGGCCAGACAGAGAGCTGTACATGTCAGTGTGTGTTAGACAGACAGAGAGCTGTACATGTCAGTGTGTTAGACAGACAGAGAGCTGTTCATGTCAGTGTGTTGGCCAGACAGAGAGCTGTACATGTCAGTGTGTTAGACAGACAGAGAGCTGTACATGTCAGTGTGTTAGACAGACAGAGAGCTGTACATGTCAGTGTGTTAGACAGACAGAGAGCTGTACATGTCAGTGTGTGTTAGACAGACAGAGAGCTGTACATGTCAGTGTGTGTTAGACATACAGAGAGCTGTACATGTCAGTGTGTTAGACAGAGAGCTGTACATGTCAGTGTGTTGGACAGACAGAGAGCTGTACATGTCAGTGTGTTAGACAGACAGAGAGCTGTACATGTCAGTGTGTTAGACAGACAGAGCTGTACATGTCAGTGTGTTAGACAGACAGAGAGCTGTACATGTCAGTGTGTTAGACAGACAGAGAGCTGTACATGTCAGTGTGTTAGACAGACAGAGATCTGTACATGTCAGTGTGTTAGACAGACAGAGAGCTGTACATGTCAGTGTGTTAGACAGACAGAGAGCTGTACATGTCAGTGTGTTAGACAGACAGAGAGCTGTACATGTCAGTGTGTTAGACAGAGAGCTGTACATGTCAGTGTGTGTTAGACAGACAGAGAGCTGTACATGTCAGTGTGTTAGACAGACAGAGAGCTGTACATGTCAGTGTGTGTTAGACAGACAGAGAGCTGTACATGTCAGTGTGTGTTAGACATACAGAGAGCTGTACATGTCAGTGTGTTATACAGAGAGCTGTACATGTCAGTGTGTTGGACAGACAGAGAGCTGTACATGTCAGTGTGTTAGACAGACAGAGAGCTGTACATGTCAGTGTGTTAGACAGACAGAGCTGTACATGTCAGTGTGTTAGACAGACAGAGAGCTGTACATGTCAGTGTGTGTTAGACAGACAGAGAGCTGTACATGTCAGTGTGTTAGACAGAGAGCTGTACATGACAGTGTGTTAGACAGACAGAGAGCTGTACATGTCAGTGTGTTGGACAGACAGAGAGCTGTACATGTCAGTGTGTTAGACAGACAGAGAGCTGTACATGTCAGTGTGTTAGACAGACAGAGAGCTGTACATGTCAGTGTGTTAGACAGACAGAGAGCTGTACATGTCAGTGTGTTAGACAGACAGAGAGCTGTACATGTCAGTGTGTTAGACAGACAGAGAGCTGTACATGTCAGTGTGTTAGACAGACAGAGAGCTGTACATGTCAGTGTGTTAGACAGACAGAGAGCTGTACATGTCAGTGTGTTATACAGAGAGCTGTACATGTCAGTGTGTTAGACAGACAGAGAGCTGTACATGTCAGTGTGTTAGACAGACAGAGAGCTGTACGTGTCAGTGTGTTGGAAATAGACCATGGAAATAGTAAACCATTGTAGTTCTGGTTAGACAGTTGTAGTCTACACACAGCGGATGTTGATTTGCTAGGTGAAGTGTAGGCACACTGTCTTTATAAGCACATCAACCTGATATTTACAGGAAATGTTTTGTCTTTGTAACACAAACACATCCATAGATTTTCGTTGATGTTTCTACACTCAAGCTGGGCGATGTTTGTACAATGTTCACATGTAGCCTACACCTGTAGGGATATTAGTTCTGGGATTTGTCCCCGGGAAAGATCTAACAGAGGACATAAGGAGAGACAAGACAAAACTAGCCAGTTATAGAATATTTTGTTGTAGGACAGCTGAGCTGACTGACGACCGCTGACTGAAGACCGCGGGCATTAAACTTGCAGTAGTTGATATCGTTTCTACGGTAACATGTATTACACGGTGTGATGAAACATTGAAACTAAGTTGCAAGCTACTTTTGTAACAAGGTGTTGTAGAACAAGCGTCTTATGAAACACATTTCAGACACTGGCTCTTGCTACCTTGCCATAACGGATTTGACAGAGAAATATCAGCGAGATTGGATAGCCAGCTTAAGCTATCACCAAGCTATGCTAGCTAGCTGTTGTCAGCTTGGCTAAACACAATGTCAGCGCAGGCTTTAGCCTAAACATTGAACTGAATTAGCTGACCATCTTGAGATGGCCAGTCAGCCAGAAGGGGAGAAGTCCTCAACTTCAAAACTTTGTTCTCTCCATTGCAAAGCTAGCTTATTTTACCTCACTGTACCACTGGCCTTGTTTGTTGTGATTGAATGGCAAAGACACCCCCAAGAAACACCCACATCAAACCACACACCCAAGATTATTCTTGTTTGCCTTCTGTAATGGTCGCTAGCATTTCTTAATGAGTATTGATGGAAAAACGAGGCCAAATCAGGAAGTGCAGTTGACCTTTAAAGAGTTTCAGGCAGACTAAATGAAACGCTTTTTCTTCAAGCTAATTTGATCTGTCTGAACAGCCTACTTATCATACACTGAACCCTCCCCTTGTTTGATAGTTGAATGAAGCCATTTACATCACTGATTTTTAATTAATTTCCCTGTTTTGTTTTTTACTCTTTCTCCAGTAGACCATGACAGTACAGACATGTTTTAATCACAAGAGTAAATGGAATAATTAAATCAGTAAATTTGGTCTTGTCTTTATTTTCACATGGGTGATTAAATATGTAACCAAACCTCAGGATATTATACTGGCGAAGTGTGTGTGTGTGTGTGTGTGTGTGTGTGTGTGTGTGTGTGTGTGTGTGTGTGTGTGTGTGTGTGTGTGTGTGTGTGAGTGTGTGTGTGTGAGTAAAGGAGACTTTGACATTTTATGGCTTTAGAACCTTAAGATATGCCATGCTATGCTCTATGGTCAGTCTCTCTCCTCCCGTCTCTCCTCTTATCACTACAGATATAGTCCTGATAGACATCCATACCCAGCGACGGTGTGTGCCACATCAGCTGATGGACAAGATGTAACGCCGCAATGACGAGGAGATGGTCGTATCGGTCGTCATGGCGATGGTGATGGAATGATGACAATCATATTATTCCCCCTCCTACTCACAAACACTTAAACCCGTACAGACAAACCTACTCGTATTCCTATGCAGTATGTACAACTGAGCAAACACAAGTATGTACACAGGACAGTTCTACGTTTTGTAAACACATCTAAACTCTTGCGCAGGGCGGTGTCACACCCACAATGTATAAGCGAATGATCAACCGCGTGCATAAACCACCGAGGAGTTTGTTGATTTTTTTTGCCGGTGTTTCTTACTTCCAACCAATTTTACCAGATGCATATCAGCCAGCGCAGTCTGCCTGAGGGAGATAAGAGCCAGTAGATGCTGCAGTTGCAACATCCCACTGAGCCAATGAGTGAGCAGAACGCTTCTCATACCGACCCTGAGCAGATAGGCCTGCTGTGTCTCACCTCCCTCACCCCTCCCTCACCCCTCCCTCCCCCGTATCCCCACTCACTCTGTGTGATGGCTGTGATAATCTCTGATAAACTTCTGTCTGGTTCGCAGGTAGACCCCCCCATGGTGGGGTGAGGGTGAGTGTGAGACTGGGGACTGAGGACCTCTGTCTTGGGACCAAAGGGTTGTCCCAAGTAACACCAGGCTCATTCTCGCCCTTTGGGGTTCAATGTGAGGGTGCGGGGTGGATCAGACGATCAGATAGCATTTGTTTACATGGACATCGCTGGGGTGCTGAGGGCTGAGACAAAACAAAAACTACAGCCATGGACAAACAATACATAGTGTTGTCTAGGAATGCCCTCACCTGAGGCACCATTTCTGCATCAGTGACAAGCCAAGGGGGACTGTAATGATGCCTAACCGACTGGCTCCTGACGCCGGCTCACAATGAGCACCATACAGATGTAGGATCTTAATTTGAGCCAGTTTGCTACAGCAGGAAAATATATACAGAGTGTACAAAACATTAATATTAACGCTAATATTGAGTTACACCCCCCCCCCCCTCCCCCTCAGAACAGCCTCAATTTGTCAGGGGATGGACTCTACAAGGTGTCGAAAGCGTTCCACAGGAATGCTGGCCCATGTTGACGCCAATGCTTCCCACAGTTGTGTCAAGATGTCTGAATGTCCTTTGGATGGTAGACCATTCTTGATACACACAGGAAGCTGTTGAGGGTGAAAAACCCAGCAGCGTTGCAGTTCTTGACACAAACCGGTGCGCCTGGCACCTATTACCATACCGCGTTCAAAGGCACTTAAATCTTTTGTCTTTCCCATTCACCCTCACAATCCATGTCTCAATTGTCTCAAGACTTACAAATATGACTTTAACTTGTCTCCTCCCATTCATCTACACTGATTGAAGTGGATTTAACAAGTGGATTCACCTGGGCAGTCTATGTCATGGAAAGAGCAGGTGTTCTTAATGTTTTGTAAACTCAGTGTAGTTGGTCTGAACGCCCTATGCTGGTTATTCCAATGTGCTTCTTTTTGTGTGTAGACGGTGTAGGTAAGGCCACTAAGTCCATAAGGATTGTTCAAGGTCACAGTTAGAAACATAGCAGCTACATTGCAAGTCTTTGTCGTTCTATAGACCACACACCTGTAGAGAAGCTCATCCTCCCAATCTTTAGGGACTCTACAAAAGAGACCCTTAACAGTTTACTAATATGAATGAGATAAAGGAGGTATCAGAGGGTTGTGACTCCTCTACTTTCCTCTTACCCTGTCTCGTCATCTCTCCTCCTAGGGTCCCGTCCCCCAGCCCTCACCCCTGGCACTGGGCCCGGCTGCCCTAGATTCCCCCCAGTCCAGTTCTCCAATTACCTGCTAGTGAAAGCTGGGGGGGGGGGGGGGAGCATTGTGAGGGTGCCGAAGAGGATAAGAGGTCCAGACGCCCACTCCCCCGAGCCCTCCCAGGCATTAGTACTGAACTTCCCCCCTGGTTTGTAAATGGGAGCCCCAGATGAATGGGCTTGTTTGTCCGCAGACAGCAGGGATGAATTTGTCTGCCTCACAAAGGAACAGAAGGGCCTCAACACTGCCTGAACGCTACACCTGAATGGCACCTGAACACTACCTGTCCCAGGTGAATGCTGTGAATGCTGCCCGTCCCAGGTGAGAGGAGGTCTGACCTAATTTCGTAGAGGATCAAGGGGAGGGCGGTTTCCTTGGTGTCCGCACCTTGCAGCAGCCATTACTACCCAGGCCCAGGATTACCCCACTCAACAGTAGAATAGTATGCATGAATGGAGCAGAATGGAAATGGTTAGATGATTGATGCTAATTCTTAATGGTGTCAGTCTGAATTGAATGAAGTTCATGTGATTAGGGAGCTGAATAATGTTGGGTTTTTGTACCAGGTTTTTGTAATGCCTTTATATTATTCCAACAATAACGTCTCTATCTGCAGAGTCGGGGTTACTAGATGCCCAACACCATTCTGAACAGTATATAATCATAGGGGAGCACAACTTAATTTGCTTTCCAACTATACCAAGACCACAAGCACATTTCGATGGTCTTTACAACCTCTTTCATTACTGGCCTTCCCATTGTGAAACCCACAAGGAACAGCAATAATGATTTACCACTAACCACTTCTCAATGATATGAAACACTCTCAGTTTCTTTCCCTCTTTCGCTTTTCTTCTGTCGTTCTCATCATTGATCTCTTGTTATCCCGTCAATCACTAAAATGTTGATTTATACAAATGTATTGAATATGTCACAAATTAATATGAGGTAGGCTACCCAACTTTCTGTTTATCAATCTTGTACTACCCTTCCTTTGTCAGATTCTGGGTCTCAATCGGTCCTAATAATACTGCATAAGTATTTCCTGTTAGAATTTTTCTCTTCTCGTTTTTTTATTTTCTGTGTGCATCCAAGCTTAAGTGCAGCTGTAGCAGTTGCTGTATGGAGGTGGGGCATAGTGGGACAAAATTATGTGAGGGGGAGTACATGACTTATCATGCAATAAAAACAGGGCCAGTTCAAGGCATAAGCGACATAAGCTCGTCGGAGGTCATAGCGGTATTTCTTATAAGTGTCCGGATTAATGTCCCACTCCTTGAAAGTGGCAGCTCTAGCCTTTAGCTCAGTGCGGATGTTGCCTGTTACTCATGTCTTCTGGTTGGTATATGTACGTACAGTCAATATGGGGACAACGTCATCGATGTACTTATTAATGATGCTGACAAATCCGTCCTGTAGCTTAGCCTCCGCTTCATCGGACCACTTCCATATTGAGCACGCCATTGGTACTTCCTGTTTGAGTTTTTGCTTATAAGCGGGAATCAGGAGGATATATTTATGGTCAGATTTGCCAAAGGGAGAGGGCGAGAGAGAGCCTTGTTTGTGTTTCTGTGTGTGGAGTAAAGGTGATCTATAGCTGTGTTGACTCCAGTTGCACAGGTGACATGCTGGTAAAAATGAGGTAAGATACATTTCAGTTTCTCTGCATTAAAAACCCCACGAGAAGTGCTGCCTCTGGATGTGCATTTTCTTGTTTGCTTATGGCTCTATACAGCTCGTTGAGTGCAGTCTTAGTGGCAGCATTGGTTTGTGGTGGTAAATAAACAGCTACGAAAAATATACAGTTCAGCAGATGAAAACTGTTTTGGTAAATAGTATGTTCTGCAGCTTTTAATGAGGTATTCTAACTCCTTAGCATTAGAGATTGCGCACCATTTGCTGTTAACAAAGAGACACAGCCCTCCCCCTCTCAGCTTACCCAGAAGCTGCCGTCTGATCTTCACGATGCATGGTAAAGCTAATGACGTGTATATTATCCATGTCATTGTTCAACCACAACTCAGAGAAACATAGGATATTACAGTTCTTCTGGTCCCGTTGATAGGACAGTCTCGAAAGATGCTCGTTCAGTTCGTTCTCTAGTCATTGTACATTCGACAACAAAACAGAGGGCAATGGCGGTCAAGATGCTCGCCGACGTAGTCTAATCATGACGCCGCCTCGCTTTCACCGCCGCTTCCTCTTTGGAATCACGGGGATCAGGGCCTGGTCTGGGGTAACCATAACATACATAGCTGCTGACTCATTGAAGTAGAAATCTTCATCCAAATCAAGGTTAGTGTTTTCTGTTTTCGGTCATAGGAAATGATGGAGGAAACATTATGTAAAAAAACACACAAAATAGCAGAATTGCTCAGGAGCCTGTAAGACGGCAGCTATTCACTGCAGTGCCATCTTTTTACATGAAGTGTAAGACCTGAATTATTCATAGATAACATCATTTATATAGGAAGTATAACATTCAATGATGTGGCATGTACACAGGCAGGACTACACGTCCCATTCTTTAAAGCTCTAAATATAGTCCAGAATATACCCAGTTTTACATCCTCATGTCCTACTAGGGGTTTGGGGTAGAAGGGGAGGGTGCTTTTTCAGTTAGGCTAGTGTGAAGGTCAGACCCCACCCTCAAAGACACACACACACGTATCCAGTCCAGGAGAACTTTGTCTGAACCGAGCTGCACTTCCTTTCATCTTTCCTCCCTGTCTCCTTAACTCCACTCTGTGTGGGGAAATGCCAACTACCTTTTGATTCTGCTAATTCAATTTGATAGAAAAACAAATATATGGAAGGAGTGGGAGAGGGAGAAGAGAAATAATTGGGAGTGGGAGGGGTGGAGATGTTGTAGAGAGCCAGAGGAGGGGGTTTGTGGGAGAGGGGGGAGGTAGGTGAAGGCAGAGAGGGGTATACGGAAGGAAAGATATCTGGAGGATGAGGGAGGGAGAGTGGGACAGAGGGGACATAAAAGTCCCAGGTTGAAGTCTCATAAAGCTCTCAGAACTCTGATGAAGACAACCAGCATCTTCACCCTGCTCCTCATCTAAGGTCATCTTCCATCTTCAACTATATTTTTGGAGCTTTGCTGCTGTAGTTTAATGCTACCTTGGCGGTGAAGGTAAAATTAGCTATAAATACTTGCTGGTTATTATAGTTGTTCTGAAGTGTATCACTACTTTTGATCCTGTTATTATCTTTCTTAGAGAGATTCAAATTCCTGAAATGTTCTGTCCAATGTGGTTATGTCACCCCATGCTGATTTATACACATAGCCACTCACAAACGGTTTATTATGTACATCCACTCAGGTTTAAAAGGTGTCAAGGAGCCAATACTTCTGAAGAGGAACCTATAACTATCCCTAGATCAAACCCTCACTCTCGATGAGTATGGCGTCTGCTACCCATATCAGTGGAACCCTCTCCTTCCATGCAGCAGGACAGAGCAGCTGTCTCCTTCCCTCCCGTCTCTCCTGTCTCTTAGACTCTGGCAGACTGCTGTATTATTTTTGGGAGGACTTCTCTTTCCCTCTGGAGGGCCTCATTGAGGAGGGCTGGATCTCAGGCTCTCGCTCTGGGGCTCAGACATCTTTACACACACGTCACTGGAAATCACCATGTATTGGTAGTGTATGTGGTCAGATTCCCTGCCCCCCTTATAATGTAAAGCACTTTGAGCACTTTAGAATGCCCTTTATGAATACAAGACATTATATTCATTCATATATTAACACATTTTTGTAGCTACATGGCTTTATTTATTATAGACTAATGATGCAGAGTCATTTTTTGCCCATTTTACATAACATGCCAATTCCCATAGATACAAAGCTGATCGTACTACACAGGGTAACAGGGTGGGTAGTGTTATGGTCCAAGTTCGGATAGGGTGGCACTAGTTCTGTTTGATGGCGTCTGTCCAGGACCTGTTTGCCATGGCCGTGGTGTGTGAGGGCAGCTAGGCGGTCAGTGAGGATGACCTTGGATTGGCCCTAATCTGCCCGGCTCATTAGCTGCAGGCTCTGCTGATGGTTTCCTCTGTTCCTCCGTTTAGCTTGAGAGAGAGAGAGAGATAGAGAGAGAGAGAGAGAGAGAGAGAGAGAGAGAGAGAGAGAGAGAGAGAGAGAGAGAGAGAGAGAGAGAGAGAGAGAGAGGTCGTGTTTATACCTGGTTCTAACATGCAGCCTTGGTCCTGATCTTGTCCACATTCTGATTGTGTGTAGACGATTAAAAGATGCTTTGTGATCTGATTGTGATCAGTGTAAACCGTCAAGATCAGAACAAGACCAGGATGAAAGAAACATGTTAACGGCAGGTATAAACAGGGCTAGAGAGAGAGACAAAACAGCAGACGGAGGGAGAGAGAGTTGAGAGCTATTTCCTGCAGTCCTCAGCTGCAAGCACATCTGCGTGTGAGGGGTCCAAACAACCTCCCATGTGTTTGCTCACAGGTCGCCTGATTGCCTTTCCTTCCTCTTTTCTCTCCCACTAAAGACCTTCTGTCCTTCCTCTCACTCCAATCACCGCGCTGTGGCCCAGAGAGGGGCATTCTGGGAGAGGGACACGAGGAATCGAGATGCAAATAAGGGAGGAATAAAGTTTTTGTTCAATCGCTTTGGTGCTATTTTCACAAATATGTGGTGAATTTTCCAAACTCTTAGCACAAAACTCCAAACTATTAATACTTGTAACGCAGCAAGTACTATATTCAAAACCATTTATTGTGCATTCATTTTGTTATGAGACATATTTTACTGCACAGCCATTGATCCAAACAATAACTTTACTGTAAAATACCATATGTAAAATACCATAAGAACATCGATTTAATCACCAAAACACACAACAACCAGTTAATTCAATAGAAAAAAAATCAAGATACATGTTTAAAAATTCTCCTTTGAATGCAATTTGCTGTACTGTAAATTTCTGTACATTAATTACACTGTTCACATTAGGCAATACTACCCACTAAAATTGACTGAACATCAAATTTCCACTGAAGACATCTTTCACAATGTATTCAAACAAACTAAATGAAAGAAACTAAATGTTTGCATCAAGCTTGTCTTGAGTATTTGGCTATAAGTTCTCATGGAAATCGCAGTAAATGTCCTCATTGTTCATGCACCTGGGGAGAATGCCTGACATAGGTCTGGATTGAAATGATGTCATGCCTCATCCATGGCCTGAAGGAGGGTGGTACGCTCATGGGGATGGCAATCATACATCTTCCGTCTATATTGAAGCTGTGTATTGTATTTTACAGTATTGGTTGTACTTGTGTGTTGTAGTGGTCCTGTACATTGCTTATTTCATAAGAGCATGGCCCTAGCAACACCAGACTTGTGGACTGTTTTCATGTTGGATAAAACCGTCTTCTACGTAAATTGTATATATTACAGTATTACAGTACTCTTTTTGCCAGTACAATTTTTGTGAAGCAGTGTGAAACAGGCAAACCACTTTAAAAGCTGTAGGTTTACCAAATAGTTAAGTGATTATCAATTAAGAGCAGTCGGATTAAGTAATAGTCAAATGTATTTTAACAGATGAGAAGACAATCATATCAAAGGTAATGGGAGCATTGCATTGTGAAAAGCAACTGACTTTATATGAACATGTATTCCAATGTGAAATATGTATTTCTAGATGAAACACTGACTAAGTTTGGTGAAAAAGGGACTGTGATTTTGTGTGTCGTACTTAGTCAATTGAAAATGTGCTTAGAATTTTTAAACAACTGCCTTGTTTTGTACTAAGTGTTGTGAAAATGTACCACATACTGTACTTGTGAAAATCGCACCAAAGCGATAGAAAAAAACTGTAATATGAACCGAAAATGTGTATTTCTGTAGGACATGTGTACGCGTTAGTGTGTGACGTGGGAGCCCTGTGCTCACCCTGGGTTTGGAGCCTGCTGTCTGGGTCACACTGGTGCACCCTGGGGCCTGAGCTCCACAAAGAAGCCTTCTATAAACAGCAGCACATCACTCAGGGGAGGAGCACAACAAAACCATTACTGCGCTTTGGGGATCATAGAGCTGGCTTCATTACATCTGATATCACTTAGAAATATAGCAGAAATCAGAACCTCTTCCCCGACACTGGAATTCACACTGACACTCCAATAGACAGAGCGAGAGACAGTGAGAGAGAGACAGAGACACGATACAGTTCACGTTTCAAGGACTCAGTGACATTATTTAGTATTTAAACTTTATTTCCTTTATTTTGTGAGATGGAAAAATGATAAAAACGTACAGCTCAGGAACAATGTCTCGTGTAAGATAAGTCTGTGTTCTTTTCTTTACATAATAACAATGAAATTATAATCGTAACAATATCCTTGTGTTCTGAAGAAAGCAAAAAGAGTGAAAATAAATTATCATAACAACTAGTATAACATCAATTATAACAACAATAATAACAATTATTAACTTTATATAAACTTTCTGTTTGCTTGCTTCTTTTTCCCAATAAAGTCCAGGGGGACCAGGTGGGTGGTGTGTATTCCAGCATGTGAGGGGTAAGGGGTCAGTTGTGTGTGTGTGTGTGTGTGTGTGTGTGTGTGTGTGTGTGTGTGTGTGTGTGTGTGTGTGTGTGTGTGTGTGTGTGTGTGTGTGTGTGTGTGTGTGTGTGTGTGTGTGTGTGTGTGTGGGTGTGTGTGTGTGTGTGTGTGTGGGGGAGGCTGGTTCAGAAAGTCTCTCATACCCACGGTGTCAACAGTCTGTCCACAACAGCCAGGACAGAGGCGGAAGGGAGGGGGGGAGGGGGGGGGGGGGGGGGGGGGCTGGTCTCATTACACTACAGAGGTTCAGGAGGGGAAAGCAGTGGTTCTCCTAATACCTCACATATTTTCTCTCATGGGGTGGGAGGGGTACCAAAGTGACTCAGTAAAAAAAGGCAACTTAAAGGGAGCAACTCAACACGCCCACGTTCCACTTCACCGTCGCCCTCTCACGTTCTCTCTCCCTTCAGTCACGTCTCCTCTCCATCATTCTCTAAATGAGGCCAGGCAAAACAATGTCCTACTGACAGTGAGCCCAATTCCCCCTCTAGAAACAGAAGCAGTCGTGGTGATGATATGGTGGAGGGGTGATGGAGGGGCTTCAGGAGGTTTCAGTGCTCAGCCCAGGCCGGCGACCGTCCAGAGTGATGGTGAGGATGGCCGAACGAAGGGTGGATGGGAGTGGGAGTGGGCAGCATGTGTCCGGAGTGGCTGAAGGGGGGAAGGTGGCCCATGTGGGTCATGTGTCCAGCCAGGCCGGGGCCACCGCCGAAGGGAGAGGACTTGTCATGCATGCATTTGGACAGCTCATCGTAGCCATCTCCGGACCGCTTGCCCCTCTTGGACTTGCTGGACATCTTGCGGTTTCGTGTCTGGATGCCCTCCTTCTTCATGGTCATTGGCCTGTTGACCTGTGGAGAGGCCAGGGAGGAAGGATGTTAGCTAAGGAGTAGTCAGACAAGCCTTGAGTAATATAGTTAAATAAAGGTTAAAAATATATATAAAAATATATATAGGCTACTACATATAGGCTTCATGTTAATATTATGTGGGTTTCAAAATCAAATAGTCCACCTGGGGGTGGCAGGTAGCCTAGTTGTTAGAGTGTTGGGTCAGTAACCAAAAGGATGCTGGATCAAATCCCTGAGCTGACAAGGCAAAATTCTGTCGTTCTACCCCTGAACAAGGAAGTTAACCCACTGTTCCCCAGTAGGCTGTCATTGTAAGTAAGAATTTGTTCTTAACTAACTTGCCTAGTTAAGTAAAGTTTTTTTTTTAAACTGTGTTTCTTTTTTTTTAACTGTTCATAACTCAATTATTAGTCATTGGACATTTTCTTGCACTCTTAGTGATTTTATAATCAATTATGTCAAGTGTAATTCGTACTTTTAGATCATTTAGAAAACTCCAAACAACTATGATGGAAAACATGTTGCCTTCTTAATAAACACGAGGGGGAAAATCTGATGTGCCATAAATGTTGTGGAACAGATTTAACAGGCATTGGATGATCAAGCCACAATAAAAGGCATGAGCCTGTTAGGCTATTGTATATAATTATCTCACTAAACATGAACACACAGGACTGGAAGCCATGCTGGATCTGAAAGGGCTACTCTCAGACAATTTCGCATCAATGTAACTGACGCGTTACCCTGACATCAATGTAACTGACGCGTTACCCAGAATGACAGTCCCACCCTCTAGCCTCTCCTGGGAGTAACACCCCCCATTGAAACAAAGATGGATTAATAAAAAGGGAAAAAACGACCGCGGGTTCTGCTTCACAGGGAAAGCAGGCTTTGCATCTCTCGCCCCCGCTCCTAAATCGATACAAGCTGTCCGCCCACTTGACCAGCTCGCCCCGCAGTTTCTATGTAAGCGGTTAGGCTACTTACGTTGTGCAGTTTATAGTAGAGCCCGCAGGCGTTGCACACCGGGTCGCCATTGCCGTTACGCCTCCAAAGGGTGGTGGTGGTGGTCTGACAGTTAGCGCAGCAGGTGCCAGCTCGTCTCGAAGCGGACTGAGGAGGAGAAAAAGGCAGAACGTTAATAGGCTACATTATGAATAAAGCCATTCAAATGTTCGCTGATTTGACGATTGTATTAGCTTAGGCAACAGAGATCAACGAGGAAAGTGAACATGACATGAATACGATTATTGAAATTAACTACCATAGCCATGTAGGCGTAGCCTAAGGCATAGCCTAATATAGGCTAGGCCTTTACATTTCAAATGTTCATTCGGGAATTTTGCCTATAGGATATTTCTGCGTTTAAAACTTAAAACATCTCGTTTTATAGCCTATTGTAATGTCCCACTCTCAGGGCTACATTCACAAATAACTTCAAAGCCAGGCCAGCGCCTGTTAGACTCATGAAATTGCTTACAGGGAGTCACATCTGTATTTGTTTAATTGAATATATTCTGTGATTTACACAAGCTTAATTCAATGTTCCAATTTGTGCAATGCTACAAAAGCTGTTTCTCTGAAATGCGTTGTTTCTCTCTTGTACCAATTTCTGCTGTCATAATTCATTTAATAAAAAAATTAGATAGGGCTCATTAATAATTTATACCGTCTCTACGCATGATTCTCCCTTCCCTTGATCCAGAGAATCAAACGACTCGGACTATAGGCGTCTATAAGACCAGGACCCTGTCTGCCAATGCGCTTTGTGTCCATTACAGATCTATTCTTCATACATAATAAGAAACATTTAGGCTCACAATACAATAACACTACAGCCATGTATATTGCATGTAGGCCTATCGATTTATTTTAATTAATTTTGGGTTTTATGACAGTGGTTCATGCAAAACATCCCGAATAAAAACTAGGATGGCGACGGACGGAATTTAAAAAGCAGACAAATAGAATACTACTACAACAAAAAACACATCGCATTCCGGCGCATAAAGCTTGAGCCAGTGCCAACCGAGCATGACTAGCAAACAAGAGACCAAGAACATAAATACATTTATTTTCCAATCCCCACCACCATCCCGCCCCTCACGTTCTCTCTCTCTCTTCACACATAACTGGGTCCTATAGTGTTATGATAATCGCTTTACAGTATATTGTAAAAGTCTGGCCTGCCGGGTCCATACAAAATGCAGCGGTATTTGTTGAAGGCGGAAACACCCGGGAGCCTGGCTTCCTTATCGTGCCGGGGCAGATATCCGAATAGGAAACAACTGGATGCCCTTTGAACAGAACTCTGAAAACACTTGAGTTGAAAATGCAAAGCTGTGGCCACAGACCGACAAATGGAAAATGTAATGGACTTCTCATCGGGAGAACGAGTCAGAGGCGCGCGTATTTACACCAAGCTGCGCTAAAATGACTTATAGCCTACTTGTTCCACTAATGCTGACAATAACGCTAATACAGTCTGTTACAATATATTTCAAAAAGACAGTTATAGAAATAAAAAACAACATTCGCAATGTTCTCCATCCCATTACATGTATCTCAATGGAAGAAAACCTAGGCAAAGACAAACTCAGGCGACCATTGCAATGTGTTAAACAATTATGATATTTCAAATGGGCCACCGCGTGGGTTAGCCTACACCTGTAAATTAAAACATTTAACAACACGAGTGAATTGGGCTACAATTTGGTGATCCAACTATTGCGTCTTTGGAACTGCATGACTGGACGGATGCATAACGAGTGTCCATTTAATTAGATAGTAAGGTATTAGCTATTGATTGAAATATTCCCATTAGCCCTATGTATAGTAGTATGATTTAATTATGTCAGAACAAAACTATTCAGATCTAGCCCATACAGAAATGAGATGTGGCGGGTAAACCCTACTGATCATTAGAGGTAAACAAGGTAGAAAAGTTCCTTATATAAATCAATTAAAATATGTTTTAGCAAAATGTAAGTAACGAATTCAAAGTTTATATCAATCTAAATCCATTGCATATTAATGCGTAAATGTTTGGAGCTACCCAAAAGTTAGCATTTGGAATGTGCCTTGAACTGCCACTGAAATGAAGTCACTTCTCACAACTTGAATGTCTTAAAAAGTACAAGATGTTAAGTAGGCCTATCCTATACAATCAAAATGATGAATCCTAATCAGAGGTCTGAATATAAAATTAACAAATAAACCTTTTCAAAATAATCAGGAACCAGTATAATTTGGGGAAAAAATGTATTGTAATAATAACTTGTAAATTAAACATACAATAATAATTCAGCCCACCTGAGACAAGGAAAATATATAGGCGTATGTGCATTAGAAATAACAGGGCTCAGAATAATCCTTGCTCTTAAATGCCTGTGCAGAAACACTGGACAAAGTATTTGTGTGTGTGCACTGTTTTTCACTCACTTCAGCATGGTGATAACCAAAGCAGCATGGGCATTGGGATCAGTGACAGTATCAGCAGTATCAGCACTAATGATAGCAGTTAAAATGGCAATAGTAGCAGTATTGTAACAGGCGGTGTAGGCAATCACCAGGGGGTGCGAGGGACAAACAATTCCAGGAAGATCATAGGGAAAATACAACTTTCCTGGAATTGTCCTGGCGGTATCTGCTTCGTGCTCTATTTTGGCCCCCTTTCTCAGATGTGGAAGGGTAGACGGGAGCGAGATGGGGACTCACCAGTCTGCGTTTGGGCTTGATGAGAGGTCTGTTCTGGCCGTTCATCTTGTGGTACAGGCCGCAGGCGTTACACAGGTAGTGGCCCGTCCCGTCCCGCCGCCACAGCGGGGTGGAGGTGGCACCGCAGTTGACACACTCGCGCCCCTCTGAGCAGAATTCAAGTGGAGGGAAGACAAAGGAACATTTATATAATTAAAAAGTTCACACTCCATCAAAAGCTAAACAGTAACAGATTCACATTGAAAACAATAGCCGCCAGGAGGACACAGAGGAAATCAAGAGCCTACTGGACACACTCTTCATTAGTAGTGTAATATGAAGTCCAAGCCCCCCCCCCCCACACACACACACACACACACACACACACAAACACACACACACACTGGGAGGACAGTGTCTCTGTGTACATATCAGTGTGCAGGTGTACCAGCCAAAGACAATCCCATATGACTGTCATTTGTACAGTTTGGTTCAGGGCGAATCGCCATGGACACAGACACCTGTATGTAAAGTGATCCAGGGTAGGAAGCCCAGAGACAGCCAGGACGTGTCCAAAGGTGTCCAAACAGATGAATGTGAGACACCATCAAATTAGAGCTACATAATTCATGTGCTGTGGGCACACATGAGAGGAAACAGAAGAGTGTGGTGCTGGTGGTGGTGGTGGTATTAAATGTGGGCCTGACCACATTGTGGTCTCCAACAAATAGGTGCCCAAATTATAGCTCAGTATCACTTTATACCAGCCCGGTTTCTATGTTTCCCTTTACTCATGACTTTTGAAATTATTTACAAAATCTTTTCATTGTTAGGTTTCTGTTTGTGTGCCTGGCAGCTACTGTGACCCATTTAGTGGTGACCCTCTTCTGGTGTGTTCAGGGTTCAAGTCTTTTCACCCACTTCTACATCTTCAGCTGCAGAAAGACAGTGGGTGTTGTCTGTCTCTCTCTCTCTCTCTCTCTCTCTCTCTCTCTCCTCTTACAGGTTGCACTGTGATATAATGCACAGGCTCAGTCAAATGGGCCGTTGCTGAACCTCGACCAAAATGGCCTTGTTTAATTCATGTCTCTCTCTCCCTAGAGCATCGTGCCTTTATTCCTATTATAATGTCAGCAACACCCATAGTCCCACCTAAACCCGAGAAAGGGATCTGCTCTGGACAATGGCAACGCTCCTTTTGAAGTGTATTCTGAGTGTTTGACTCTCTCTCCCTGTTTTGTCAGTCCAGCAGAGGCACCAGTATCAATACAACATCGCCTTCCAGCTCCAAAAATACAAAAGCTGTTGAATTGTTGTGTAATTTGGGAAGTTCCTTGGGGAGAGAACACTGAAATCCCACTGGCCGAGAGTATAGTAGAAAGACTGAGGCCATTGCCATTCCAGGGAGGAGGTATGTAGGTGAGGGCTAGTTTAAGGTTATTTAAACAGGAAGCCACACTGTTGTGTAAGGTAGGTGCTGACTGCTGAAATGTCAATGTGGCATTTCATACAACAATCAATCAGGGCTCCATCAGACTTTGGGACTGATAAAGGAATGGCAGGCCTTGTGCGAGTTACTGATTCTGGATCTGTAAGGGAAGCTTCAAGTTCATGTGTATTTCTCTGTTGTGATAGTTACAATGCTCTTGCACAAAATAATCCCTTTAAAAGATTTGTGGATACCGTTTTAATTAAAACATTTGCATAACCAATCTCCCATCCACAAATGATTGAACTACTGAGCATACATCAGATAATAACACTTTGATCTGTAGTGATAATCCAAATGAAGACAGTTGTTTGCTAATATCTCTATACACTAACGAACAGTTAGTGAGACTCCACATTCAAATCATTTTTGGACACCAGACCCACAGCATAATTAACTTTGAGTTAATTAGTCTGAGCAAAATGTAATGATAAATGTCTCCCTATGAGCTCATGTGATGGCTTGATTAACTATGTAATTAACGATCTAATATTTTCATATATTTATCTGAAGGTGATGTGCTCTTTTCGGGAGAACCGAAACTGCTATAAGAGTAACGGTTATTACTGCAATATCATAACCTTATTATCAATTATTATTATTGTATTATGACTTTGTTGTCTTTGATATGGTCATTACTACTAGTGTTAATCATCCTTTCATCTCCCTGGGCTTGATTCTTTCTCACTATCTCAGCGCACTGGGCCAAGGCCATGCCTAAAAACACAAACAGCAGGGCTCTGTCGCCTGTGACAGCGCGTCCCGACAGCGCTTTGTTAGTATTGGGGCGAGCAGTGGACGGTGGAGGTCGTGATTTGTTCACTCAAGGTATACAGGATATGGCAGGAGTCGCCAGAGCGTCGTGACTCCTGCATTTTTTAAGCTTCTGCCAAACAAGGGCATCGGTGGCATTTATTTTCAGCATCCAGCCAACCAGCCAAGATAAACATAAACACGACCACATTGAATATGGTTTCAAAAGAATGATTAGGTTACCATTCGTGCAATTTTGTAATAAAAAAACGTTATTTTTTAAATCTGATAGGCCTGTCAGACATGCTTATTATAGGCCTAGGCCACGTAGCACTTTCAACAGGCCTACTAATAAAAACATTCACAATAGGTATTATTACATATTCTATTGAAATATTATTATATTCAGCACCCTCTTTATAATAATTATGCCAACTAGACTATAAGCCAAATTATTGACAATAAATAAATGTTTCACGTTGAAATCCGTATTTTCATTTTGGTGATTGTTTGACTTTAGGCCGTTATCTCCTTGCCTCGACTCAAAAGTGTTTAATCATGTTCAAACCTGAATATTTGCGATTCAAATATTAGCCGTTTCATGTCAAATGCTTAATCATTTCATTTAAGTGGACGGTGTTTACAAGTGGTGACGAATGCGATGGAACAGAGATAAGAGCCACTGGGACAGGTTTGGGAAGGTGAGAAGCGCTGCGGGTAAAATAACCTGAGGTTAACAGCCACTGTTCGACAGTGAAACATTTACAGGACCACCCAATCTATTTCTTGAAGATTAAAGCATTCATACCCCTACAAGTAAAATACATTTAGAACAAGCTAAATGTTACTTATTGTTTGGGCCCTGACAGAAATCCATGCGCTTCCAAAGCGTTTTGACAAAACATAGGCCTGACACTGGTTTAAAATGTCCTAACATGGACTCCAAATATTTGTATACCTTAACATTTCATAATTAGGCTATACAAGACTCCTTATGTGCAGGGTACGTTTAGGAATAGACTTATGAAACTCACCTGAGCACGACCGGGCTTTGCTTTTACACTTCGGCGTAAAGCTGGATGAAGATCCACCCAGCAGGCTACCGGGGTGGAAGAGACTGCCGCCGTATTCGTGTGGTGTTGGGAGAGAGTATGGGTAGGTCGGGATGGGGTGGTGTGTTGCGGGAGTTTGGGCACTCATCGAAGCCAAGCTGTTGCGGAGAGGACTGCAACCCTCCAATTTCATTCCTTCTGCCAGTGACACTTGGTATTTGATGGACTCCTTTTCGTCCATTCTTGTCGAGGTGGAGGTTGGAGAAGTAGGGCCGAGGTCCGGGGACACGTCTTTGGGAGGCGTAGGAGGGAAACTGTAGAGATGGTGCGGGCTGCAGTGTGACGCAGGGGTGAGGGAAGACACCGGAGCAGTGCTGGAGCTACTACTGCAAGGGTAGCCGGAGCTAGCAGGATGCATTCCTGGCTTGCTGAAGTGGCTGACCGCCCATGCGTTATGGTGGTGGGCAGCAGAGAGGGCCGCTTTCCCGCTGTCAAGCCACGGAATGCCGGGACTGTGGATGAGGTGTGGCCGGCAAACCGGACTCCCAAGGCGAGCTGTAAATAAGAAATATTATTTTATTTTTTTTCTAATCGAAAGCGATGTGTCCAGTTCTATCACACTGCGTAAAGTGCTGTCTCCTCACCTGTTGATGTCAATTCCAAACTATTTAAACTCGACATTGAGGTATACTTTTGTTAGTGTAAAGGTTATTCAAATAGCCTACAGGGCACCGACTTTAAAACCACGCCATTTCACAGTCCCCAGCGAAATCTAAAACAATAGTTAGGCTACTACAGTTCCGTACCATAGACTACTTGACAAAAATATTTACAGATGTAAATGTTTACGCTTGTTGCAACACAATCTCTTATTGTCGAAAGCATGTATGGGAGAAAGAAATCCACGGGGAGAAAATGGGATCAGTGTAGAGGCCTCGACTGAACTCCTATTTGCCTATGGTCATTGCCTGTTGGTCGCTCAGTTCCAGATCTCGGACTAAATAATGTTATTAGTAATTTTGCGTTTGGATTTTATATCCGGGAAGTGCCTCTCTCTCTCTCTCTCTCTCTCTAGAAACCCCTGCTTCAACAGAGGGGTTAAATGACATACTTCCCTTTCCTCTTGCTGTCTCTTGCTAGAAATTCTCGTTTTATGAACCCATGCCGTGCGCCAGAGACAGCCACGCGCATGGACATCTATGTGTTACAGTATTTCAGTTGACATCATTTATGTTCTCACATATTGAATAAAATACCGTATATAGATTTGTTTTTAAATACAAGGTTCTGTATGGACGACTTTTTACTGGTAATGGAAAAATGTTCTGTGCCAAAGGTCTTTGTGCATTAAACATCACACAATCAGTTATGGCAAAAATATAGGCCTACCGTCGATTAGTTTTAAAGCAACAGCCTGGGTGGTTGGATACATGTTGTCTTATTGCACCCTCTCACAATGACCTAAAGGCTATAAAGCGGACCTAATTAATACAGTTTAGTCACAAGGCTGAGCGCGTCTTACCATGTGCCTGGCTGTATGTAACCCTGGCCCGGGAGTTGGCATAGTAGGGGTTCCCCTGAGAGTCCAAGTGGTTTAAAAACACATCCACTTCGTCTGGGGGCAAAAGCGGCGCCATGGGCTCCATGTAGTTGTGGGCCAAGCTGTGGTGATGCGAGTCCGGGTGCTGCCCATTCAACACGGCGTGATGATGCGCCATCCACCGTGATTGATCGGCTGCGACTTCCATACCTAAATCGTCGATAACTTTATCCAAGATATCACCGAAACGTCGTACTTTTTCTGAAAATACAAGTTATCTTTATGTGGTCCTTCTCCTGGGTTAAGCACTTTTTACAGTCCCGAAATGTGGAGAAAAGGATGGACGTAGTGATGTCATACGGGTTTTCGGCACACTCTCCTTAAAGGTTCTTTGCTTCAGAAATAGAATCCTTGATCCGTTTTATTGGCTCTTACTGACACCTGAAATGAAACACAACAACATTTTATAATTTAATACACAACCCGATGCCAGACTCTTTTGCACAACTCCTTCGGCGATGTATGCAAAATATAAGAGATTGTTGTTTTCCCTATATTTTCAATCATCCCAGGAGCATTGTATAGCCTACTGACGACCTTTTACCACAAAACTGTATTTTTTAAAAACTACTTACAGTGTATTGCACCATTGCTGCAATGTTAAACTCATAACACATGCATCCAATCTTATTCCATTGGAGAAAAAATATTTATTCTGAATTTACCTGTTGAAAGTTTGATCTATGACTACGATCAGCTGTTCAAACACACTTTAATCTCTGAAACGCCTGATCCGTGAGGTACCCGGGCGCACTTTCCTACTGAATTGTGGCAGTACACTGACGCGACTGGCGCCAGTAAATTCCATATCAAGCGAGCCGGGGCGGAGTCAAGAGCGAGCAGTGACCTCCTGTAAGCCAATCACAGATCAGTATAGCTGCAATTGGCTCATGTATCCCAGCTCTTTCAGTTCCCATTCGAAACAGTAATGCCCCGGACCAAAAAACTACAAGACATATCAATCAGCGGTGTAATTTCTCGGGGGACTTTTCTCTCTCGTGAAGCTCGCAGAATGAGCAATTTGCCCCTGATAATGTCTTATTTTACCAACACTCAGAGACGGACAGCCCAGATGGAGGCAAATTGAAACTGTAAATTGTAAGCCGTACAATTTCTGTAACAGTCAACTAGGCCTACATTATCTGGCAAACGCAGTAGCCTATAGGCTGTTGTCACTTAGCCTTGCATACCACCTTGAGATTGTTTTGCCTTTAGATAACACAACATTATATTGCTAAGTTTGAATTCAAAGTGGATGCCAATGCTATTTTGTATAGGCTAGTTAAATGAAACCAACCAGATTAGATGTTCAACATGTTTAGTGGGCTAATTGAAATGCTATCAAACATCATAAAATAATTAAGCAGTCTTTTGGTTATTATTCTGTATTCAACAGTAAAGTGGTTGGTTTTCACATCTGCCTTGTTTTACAGCATAGGCCCTTGTGGAGAACTGCATCGGCAGTTTGGACACATTTTACAAGGATTCTATATGCCAATTATGTAAATGTCTTGTAGAACAACACCAATTGCAAGTGTGAATGTTCACATGAACCTGCAATGCATATAAACCCAATTTTCAGTCCCTCTAGGATTAATAGGAGAGGAGCCGTTTATGACTTCGAAAGTGAGGCCATTGTTGTGAGCGCCTAATTGTCTTAATTAGTAGTCACGACATTCCTCTTGTGAAAACATTGGTTTTGCCTAAGATCTAGAGCAGTCAACACTTTTTGCATGTTAATGGAGCCCTTTTTCTCACTTGGTGGTACAGACAGGGCGTCAGGCCCGCCTCATTTGTGTAAAACCAATTGGTGACCATTAGCGACACTTTGTTAATTCTTGTTTACGTTCACCTTATGGCTGAAACAAGAAGGCTTGTCCACCACAGGCATAAAGACAGAGTGTCGCCAATAACCTTTTATCAAGTGCGCCGGTATAACCAGCTAGGCTTTGTCCTACAACCGCTCTACATACCCAAATACCTGTCTGCATACCCAAATACCTGTGATTTATTTCAAACCAGGAATAGATTAGAAGGACTCATAAGCAAAAGCCTATTGAATAATAGGCTACCAACTGAACCTCCTAAAATGTAGTCTATAATCCAGCTCTTGTTATGAGGTTATTAGGTTTAGCCTACAAGTAGTATTTTATTATAATGTGATGAAATACTGTAGCCTACACACTTTTGCACAGGTATTCTATGGGCCTGTCTGTACCTGATCAAAATAATACGGGGAAAGAGCATCCAGGAAAAAATCGCCAGTCAAGACGTTTCGTGCCATACATCACGATATTAAATACTAAAAAGAAAATGTTTGAATGTCTTTTTTAATAAAGAATGTGTGTGTGTGTGTGTGTGTGTGTGTGTGTGTGTGTGTGTGTGTGTGTGTGTGTGTGTGTGTTTGCGTTTGCGTGCGTGATTGACAGACAATAATTGGACGGAGCTCGGGGCCCAGACTGGCCGCCTCTCTGACGCCCCGACTAGACGTCACAGAAAAAAAATCTCAGCGCATGGACTTCACAATCGTTCCAAAAAAGCCTCGAGATCAGTTAGGACCAAGCTTTGTTTATTCTGATAGAAATACAGTGTTATTTTGGCCAAGCCTAAATCAAATAATTACATACTTAGGCTACTATACTCAACCTGTGAAGAAAAGGATGCATGAATAGCTTAACGCAATGTTAGAACGAGGGCATTTGGACAGTTTGGGCTTTGATATGAGGATGTTTGCAGGGTGTGTATGTTGGTGTTTGTGTGCGTGCTTGCGCGCGCGCGAGAGTGTGTGTGGCTTGGCATTCAGTCATTGGCATCTGGTCAGGGGCCATGACATGATGAGCTCAGCTCTCTGTGCTTGTCAACTTCTAAAATCAACAAATGAGTGTATGTGGGGTCATAACACACCCAGGGGTTTCCCTATGTAATCACCCGAATAACAGACATTCTCCTGAAATGAGAGCTATAGCAGCTGAAAATGTCAGGTGTAGCGAGGACATCTGTCTTAATAAATAGGTTTCTTCGAAATCATTTACAACTCTGTCAATTGTCATTCATTGGCAGGTCAAGTTACATAGATTTCAAACAATGTTTTCTGTGGCACTTTGGTCTAAAGTACAACATAGATATTCCCTAAAGATATTTCAATGAAAAAGTACAGGACTGCATTAAAAAAAGAATAAAAAGCATCAACACAAGAGATCTTTCTAAACTATGATGCATCGATTTAACAGCAATGCAACGACTACATGTTTTCGATGTAAACCAAGAGGAAATCAAATCTTGCCTTGACCAAACCCTAATAGTGATCATAGCAGGTCATCTTTTTTCCCCCTGACATCACCGCTGCTGTTTGTCTGTCTGTGTGGTTGTCTGTCCTCGGTGCTGTGCTCCTCTGTACCGCAGCCCGCTCTGTGCAGTGTGGCTGGGCCTTGGTGGGTCAGGCCCAGCAAGCAGCCTCTCCATTGTTGTTTTGCATGTTTGCCAAATGGATTACTCAGCGGGATTTACCCCTCTGTAATTTATACCTTCATTAATCCCATTTGTATCTGTGCTGGAACAAAGGACGGGATGATGGGTTTGTGTGTGTGTGTGTGTGTGGGGGGGGGGGGGGGGGGGGGGGGTCCACGCTCAAGGACATAGCAGCATTGTCTCACAGGGGATGCTATCCTACTAGAGCAGTAGAGCCCTTGGATGTAAGTACATGAACCCTTCCTTGCTGCCTATGGCTGAGGGAAAACATTTATTCCCATAAGAAATGTTCATTGGCTATACATGTCATTGACAGGCATTTGTTATGAATAAGAGGCAATACGATGGTAGCAAAACCATGTCAATTCAGGATGCTTTTTCTCTTCTGCCATAGGTTTGTAGGCCTATCTGTGCAGCGGTCAGCTTTAAAGTCCTACTCCAGTCTCATTTTCACCCCATTTAACACCTGATTTACTTAACAAAAGGCACATCTCATGTTGAAGATATCCCTACGACCATTGCTAAGGTAAGGTGAATGACCCGGACCGTTGTTATTTATTATTTATTTATTATTTAACCGTTATTTAACTAGGCAAGTCAGTTAATAAGAACAAATTCTTATTTACAATGAAGTCCTACCAAAAAGCAAAAAGCCTCCTGTGGGGACGGGGCCTGGGATTAAAAACACATGACAACAACATGGTAGCAACACAACACGGTTATTACTGAACCAGAGTTGGTGTACGAGCAACAGAGACCATTCCAATAATTAACAGGTGCTGCTATGAAATGAGCTTGCCTTTCTCTACCTGTTTGTTCCCCTTGCTTATGGTCAACATCCATCATTATTCAGAGGGGTGAGGGTGGGGGATGGGGGGTGGGGATGGGGGGGGGGGGGGGTAGAGAAAGCCACAGAGGGGTTTGTGAAGATAAGCAGAGCTGGGGAGAGGAGAATGACACAAACCAGCTGAAGCATTATTGTCCTTTACTCATGGGTAATTACATCGAGCACAGGGCACTGGGGGCTATAGAGTAGACAGAAGCAGACAGCTCACAGCCCATCCTAGTGGAAGTGCGAACCCAGAACAGGGTTTCACCCTCATATTAAACTAGATGCATTAACTGTTTTCTGAGTTGGTGAGTCTGGCTACTGTATGTTCAAAGGAAATGTTCATAGTATAATGGCCCATTATTGGATGGACTTCTGTACATTTTGGCTCCATGGACCTCGCTGGCCTTGATATCGTTTGAGAGTGTATTTATATTAGGTCTAAGTGATCATCTTGACCACACTTATCTGAGACACACACACGCAGAAAAGGGACGCTTAACTGGTATGGCATGTGAGGTGACTGATAGGTAAGGGGCCACATGCTGAGTTTCGAGTGTAAGTGTCATTTTTATTAGCTGATGACAGTCTCACGAGGGCAATAAATCTGCCTGCTCGAGACAACAGTCCCGCCCTTGTTTCTATTCGACCACTGAGACCATGACGTTACTGCCCTTTCTTGTGATGAAAGGGGGTTGGTTACTGGAGTCTTAATGCGTTTGAAAGCACAGGTGATTAGTGGATACATACATCGTCATCTCAATACGAAGCTGCAGGAAGCTGATGTTGATCTCACACCCGTGATTGGTTCGCCTAGATCTGCACAATTCCACAGTTCCATAACCCAAGGCCACAGCAATTGTCACGTTTAATTAAAGTTCAATTGTGATGAACTTTTTAATACTTCACGAACATCTAGTAAAAAACAGACCACATGAAGTCAGTTCATTCAACTGATTGGGCTGCTCGTAATAACACTGTTAAACCATGAAGAATTGAATCTAGACAAATGATAGCCTAATCGATGGTGCGGAAGGTATGTCTTTGGGAGGACCTTAGCTCGACCAGATGACTTCATGTTCAATGCATCACATTGTGTTATATTCCTGGTTTATACAGCCTAATAGTTACAAAGACAAGTAATAACGAATACTGAAAGGAGCTATAGCATACTGTTTCTATGCATTCTATTTAGTCTGATTTAAAAAAAAATGATGTTATTGTTTTGCAAGCCAGAAAACCGTGCTTGATAGTAGTAATTATAGATGTTACGGAAGTGCATGCAGTACATAAGCAGAAGATAATAGCAGAATTAGATTACATGCTGCGTAACGAATTCTTATAAATGGAAGACTATATGATAAACACATGAGAAACTGTTTGCATAAAATACAGTGAAATTGTAGTCTATTGTTATTATTGTGATAGCTTATAGGCTCTCTTGTTCTTCCCACATTCTAACACGGCTACTCCGTGACGGTGCCACTCCAAGTGCGGTGCCAACTAGGGCTCTCTGTAGCCTATAATGTGTGCAGTCAACGATGCATCATTATGAGGCAAGTATATTGTAAATGATATATAGGCAGATGGATAAAAAAAGAGCTTTACGCTTGGATAGCCTACTCTCACATATTTAATTTCAGTTGATGGACAACTAGTCTTTCAAGATGTACCCCAACCAGTAACACGATTGCAAGGAATTTACAGCATGTCTGAATAATTCCAATAACAACAATAGTAAATAGTAAATAATGAATATCTCTTACCATCAGACTGACTCGGTCCTGCTCTGTCTGGGAGAGGAGTAATGAGAGATTCAGTCCGGTAGCCTATAACCGGTTCTCGGTTTCGCCTGCCTGGCACTGCGTGGTTCTCGCTGACGTTTCCCTATTATGCGCAGTTATGGGTGGTGGACTGCCTAAAAATCAATCCGCGTTTGTTGGGGATGCTGCTGTGGAAGCTGTGTCCCTCTGTCCCAAAAGAGTTATGTCAGCTGGCAAGCAGTTTAGCACCCCCCCCCCCCCCCCCCCCCCCTTCTCTCTATCTCTCCCGTTATCTCTATTTCCCTTTCTCTCTCTCTCGCTCTGCTCTCCCCCTTTTTCTTTCTATAGCTCCGCTGAAAACGAGAAGAAAAAAACTTGATAGACATTGGAGACATGTATGTTGTTATGGTGCGTCAACCAGTCCCAATCTTGTCTTCCGGGTCGTGACTTCTTTGAGCATTTTGATATGGATTTTGAAGGAGGGGACGCACGGTATCTAGTGTTCATTCCTAAACCCTTTTAATCATAAGGTTTATCCGGCCAACAATTCCACTTCATAGTCGAAGCAGAACAGTTCCTTATGGAATGTTAGAGAGAGTGGCACGTCAGTATCACTCAACCAACCCGTGCAAGGTGAGTAACCCAGTAACTGAGTGAATACGAAAAAAACGCTTCCGAAAGAGACACTGCTTCATTATTGTCATCCAATCCACTTGGACCAAACATCTTCCCAATCAGGTTATTGTGTTTAGTTGACTCAGATTTTTTGGGATTATATTACATATTGAGCTATCTTGGGTTGCTTGGCTCTCAAGCAAACTAAAACTACATGCACAATATAATTGGCCAACAGCAATCCGATGTAATGAATTCCTTCCCCGCTCATTTTGATTGAAATACGGTATACCCCATGACCGAACCTCCCTCCTACGATCTTCTTTTTACTCTGTCCCACACATTAACACCAACTTTAAAACATGCAAAGCCTCAAAATCTCCTGCACGCGACCTAGGCTCGTGCGCTGCAGCTAAAGCCAGGCAGGTGCAAGGACTGCTGCATCCCGGGCCGTGTCCCCTAGAGTGCACACACACAAAAAGAGGAGAAAACCAAGCTTGCATAAAGAAAATAAAGAAAAATTGAACTTTGACAGAATTACTTGCATTCATTTCAATGTTTAAAATCACTTCTGCAAATACCTCTGTTTTGCGTCCATGAATAAGACCTTGAATAAAAACGACATCAGAAAAGAATATACACACTGTCACTAGTTTATTTGTCATCCCCAAAAGGCCTAGTTGATTAAATCATCGAAAGAAAAATAAACTGATAATAATCGGTCTGGTCTACATATATCAGATTTTCACAAAATAAAGAAGAACAGCTCGAGAAAGAAAGACAGGAGATGAGCCTATATGTTATCTTAAGATGGCTTTATGGCAACCCTCCATGGAGGCAGAAAAAAGCTCCCCAATGTAGGCTACACGGTTGTTGTATTTTGACGCCATTTAAAAGTTTGTGCCTATAGGCCCATATTTGAAATAGCCTGTATGGCGCATAGGCCTTCATTTTCTTCAAAATGTTTTTGTACAACATCAAATTCAATGACCGCGCACAATTGACGACACCATATCTTGTTGAAACTGGATAGAGCATTATAGACGTAGGCCTACTTGCACACAGTGGTGACTCCAGCCTGCCTGTACCTTCCTTGAAATGTAAACTCGACCCCTGTCTGGATGTTGTTATCCCATTATTCAAATTAGAGGTTGAAAATGCACTTAACATTTGGGAACTTGGAGCAGACATAAGAGATCAATTCGAATGTCCATTATTTTCACTGTATCCACCCCAAAAGCAACAGTTATTTCTTTTAGGCTACATAAAGTTACGTCAACAACAACAGCAAAGTTTATGATAATACTTGTTAATGTTAATAATTACAATCAAACACTCATCACGAATAGCTCTTTTCGTTTAGATTATCGTTTATTTACAAGCCCATCATCACTTGACAAAAACAAAATGGTTGGGCTAAAATAAGAATTTCGTAACATACCATTAAGTCAATTAGAATGCCAATTAGTGACAGATCAATAAACGTATGAGCAGCGTGAGCCTTGTGATCTCTGTCCAGCGAAAATAACAGCCTCTTGGTTTGAGCGCCCGTTTAAAGTTTATCAGCCCAGAGCGTCAATTCCTATTTGGAAGTTGTGTAAAAAAAAAATATTAAAAAAATTATAAAACATATATATTTCATAGACAGACAATATGACACGTCACATTGTCCACCCAAATCTAGCCTATAGTGTGACACCTAGCTTATATTATGGACATTTTAAAGCAAATTATCTTGAGGTGAGCGTAATGACAATATAGCCTACAAAGTTATAGTTCAAGATTAGCCACAATAATTATAAGGCGGAGGACTTAATAATGATAATAGGCCTAACAATAATTGAATAATAATATTTTTCATAGGGTCATCATAATCACATGAACATGTATTCTGTGTATTTATTCATTTATTTAGCCTATGTTTCTTTCTTATCAATTTCAACATGTTCTGCAGCAGGGTTTTTGTCCGGTCTGCACGGCGCTTGGCAGAGACGTTATTATTTATATATGCATGCTGCATTAGATGCCAGGGCCCTTCTTCTTCCGATTATTAGCCTACCAGGGGTAATATTTCATCGGCACTAGGCAATCTTTGTTCTCTGTGAAGATAATAAATGGCCTAATCGTTATCAGCAAACTGCTGGGGGTGTCAGCACCGAACGAGGCTGGAAGCAGGGACCAAAGTGCCGCTGAATAAATTGGTGTTCCTTATCTCTCATTCCCAGATTATCGCCGCCTTTTCAAACTTGCACAAGAAATACATTCAATGCATCTAATGCATCATTTGTGGGGGGAAGATCCCGCAGGTTGATAGAGACAGATAGATGCAGAGAATGAACAAATATTTACAGGTTTTACGCGCCGGGTGTTGGAGCCAATATTAGCTCCATTGGGGTTTTTTAAATGAGTTTACTGAGTATAGGCCTTTGGTACACACACTTTACATATCAATACACGCTGTATTAAACATATATCATAGTGAAGTGATATGATGGTTATCTGACTGATTAATCCTGTCTCCTCGGTTGTTGTCTCTACATTGGCAAAGTGGTAAGGCTAAATGTGTTTTTTTTACTCCTTTGCCTGGGATGTAGCCATGCATGCGTTTTCAGATATGCTTTCTATACTGAATGGTAGCCTACTTCCTGTAACTTATATTAACTATCACCGTTGAAATTTGAAACACAATGTAACATAATAACTAACACATAATAACAATTAATAATGATAATATTAATGGCCATAAATAACAATCAAATAAACAATAACATAATACTGTCATAATATTAGCTTAGGCTAAGTAAAACGAAGAACAACAACATTAATACAGGCCTACTATTCCACTACTACCACTAATAATAACAATATTAATAATAATAATAATAATCATGATAATAATAATAATAATGGGCCTAATAATAGTAATAAAATATAATTATTATGTCTATTAATCATAGTATTATCAATGGCAATTATGTCCACTTCAATATCGACTTAAAAATACAATATATACTATAACGCATACAATAGGCTACACTAAAGATTCCGAAATGCCAAAAGTTTATTAGTGCAAGTGGACAAGCAGTTCCTGCTGTTTTAGTATATGTGTATTCTCTAACACTGCCTTTCTTACCACTAGAATAAAATATTCCAATTCAAACACAATTATTATTCAATGTCTTACGTGTAGACCTATAATCTTAACAGGTATAGGCTGACGATAGACATGGTGTGGTATGGGCCTAATATTACTTCACTCTGATATTTCATTACTGATGGCTTATGAGCGCATATTTCGCAAACACTATTAGCCGCAAAAACTGCACCATGGAAACCCAGGTTTCTCATGACTGCCCTTTGCTGTAGCCATAGAGTCTACATTAATCATTTGACCACACAGATAGTACAATGTTTTGTAAGAGGGAGAAACCAGGTTTCCATTCATAATCGAGCATGGAACATTATCTACAATTTATGTGACACTTATGACAACAACAAGAAATCGTGTATACGCAACCTCCCCTTTTAATAAAGACCCACTGCACACACTGGTTGAATCAACGTTGCTTTCACGTCATTTCAATGAAACAACGTGGAATAGACGTTGTATTGATGGGGCATATCCACCCGCCCGGTGCTCTGATGGTCTCCTAGACAACCAAGATAACGTAGCAGCAGTTTTCCATATCAGCACCAGTCTATTATATCCCGGGATTAGCTCTCTTTCCGAAAAGGTCAGACACAAAGTCATGAAACCTGGTATTTTCACCCTGGCCCAGAGTGCATGCACATACATATATGCATTCGTGTGCCATTTCATTCGTATGCCTACAGTCATTAACTTAATGGCCTTCAACATTTCCCTGCTCACAAAATATCAACATCATAAAGAACGATCTTCTGTGACTTATGGTGAATGAATGTAAAGACAGAACAAGGCTTGTCGGGGTTACTCAGGCTGTTTGTGTTATTACCAACCCGCTAGCGCTCGGTTTTAGCAATCGGGCCCTATTGTACTGTTATGTAGCGACCCCTAGTGATAAAATTATGATTAAACTGTAGACCCATTCAAATGAGGAAAGTGAAGTGGACGTGCGCGCGTACCTTAGAGACACCAGAATAGTGGATTTGATTCCCTGCATGACCCGTACATTAAACGCATGCATGAGTTTAAGTCGTCTGTTAAATGGCTTTTTTTGTGCATGTGTGTGTGTGAGAGAGAGACAGAGAACCTAGAGAGAAATTCATGCCAGATAGAAATTCATAGAGTCACAGAGAAGAGATGCAGGAGATGGAGACAGTGTGAGAGACACACAGAGAGAGAGAGAGAGAGAGAGAGAGAGAGAGAGAGAGAGAAAGAGGGTGAGAAAGTGAAAGAGAGGGAGAGTGCATGTGTGTGTAGGTGTGTGTGTGTGTGGTGTGTGTGTGTGTGTGTGTGTGTGTGTGTGTGTGTGTGTGTGTGTGTGTGTGTGTGTGTGTGTGTGTGTGTGTGTGTGTGGTGGTGTGTGTGTGTGTGTGTGTGTGTGAGAGAGAGAGAGATAGAGAGAGAGAGAGAGAGAGAGAGAGAGAGAGAGAGAGAGACTACAAAAGGCCATTGCACAGCTGGAATGTTCCAGCTGGGATTCCCGATGGCTGGACAGGAAGACAGTGGAGTCCTGACAGGAAGAGTCTGCTGGGAGGGCTAGCGCTGGGTGGGGAGAGAGAGCTGTTTCCTGTTCGCTGCTCTCCCTCTCTCAACACATTTCTCTCTAAGTTTTATGTCTACCTATCCCTCTGTCTTTCGCCATGCTTCACTCCCCATCCACTTTAGGGCTTGTCGGCCTATCGCTTTTGAATCCATCCTATTTCTCTGAAATGTTCCCCTTCAAACTCCTCATGTGAATTCACACAGCCACCGTATATGATACGTTTGTTTAAGGGGGTTGTGGGGAAGAGGACAATGGGTCAAGCTGCCAGGCTGCCAGGTTGCTTGAGGTGTAAGTTAACTGGGGTGCAGGAACCAGGTGTTACCACGGTGACACTTCCTGCCTGTCAGATCTGGCTCACAATGTAAGGCCATGTACCAAGGGGACAACAAAGAGTTAATGTCAGATTGGCAAAAAGAGGTGAGAAAACACGGAAATAATGAGTCTCACTGTAGAGATGAAATAGAGTGGTATGTGAAGTGTGAGAGGAAAAATGTCTTTGTCTCTCCTAAGCTCAGTGGACAATCAAAGTTTCCTATCAGCTCTGGAGTAGGGGGAAATTGGCTGCCCTGGAAAGGAGAGGGCCACTCTCACAGCCAATGGGAAGTGGCCCTGTCACTCTAATCAGGAGTGATAGAGAGAGGAGGAAGTGTGTGTGTGTGTGTGTGTGTGTGTGTGTGTGTGTGTGTGTGTGTGTGTGTGTGTGTGTGTGTGTGTGTGTGTGTGTGTGTGTGTGTGTGTGTGTGTGTGTGTGTGTGTGTGTGTGTGTGTGTGTGTGTGTGCGTGCGTGCGTGCGTGCTGATACTGGGTGTCAAGTAAAGTGTTACCGCATGGGTATTTGAAAACAAATAAATATTTATTTGATGGCTGCCAAATATTTGATGAAGAACCAAAAACTACAACAGGTAGTCGAATTAGTCTAAATTTATGATCATGAGCACATGGTTTGGATACAGGAAGGACATGGATTCACCTCAACATTAGAGTACACCCCTTTTGCAGCTTCAATATGACTAACAAATATATTTTCATAATGAGTGAGACAAGGTAATACAGTAACACTTCACATCAAATTCTAATACTTTGTGATCGTTACAATAGCTACATTGTTGTTACATAGAACATGAAATTGCTTTATAGTTGCATAAAAATTTAGTTATTACATAGCTAAGTGGAATAAGGAACAGTCACTATTCCTCTTGTGTGCAGAAGTTACAAAAACTCTCAGCTCATTAATATGCAATACATATGCAATTCCGAAGTATTATGTAACAACATGCTAATAAAACATTGTTCAAAAACGTAATTACAGTTTGATTAAACAGGCACAAGAACAGTTTAATGTTACAGTAACAAAATATGGCTATTACATGTCAAAATGAAACCAGAATATCGCAAAACTGCCTTCTTGAATAAACTACAGCCAAGGTACAGTAGGTTGAAAATCATGTTAGTTTGTATTTTTAGTAAACTATCCCTTTAAAGATGGTATAGTGTGTGTTTAAAACAATAACACTTACCCTCAGATGGACAAAGAGGTTCGAAGTTGTTCTTGCTATGCATCCAACTTGCTGTTTGCAATGTTTGCAAATGGCTTTGAATTACTCTGCAGTATTTTCAGGTAACATAAAATTAATTGCAGCTTTCAACCTTTTCAGTGGCCTGTTGAAAAAGTAATTCAGTAGTTGAGCCTTACAACTTGTACTTATCTGTTCAAAATATAATTGGTTAATTGGTTTGACTTGATTATGTACACCTGGGGCAATAGACAATCAGGATAATGGACATTTGCAATATATTCAGATAGACATGTATTTTGTAGATCAAATGAAGAGTTCATTCTAAAATGCTATATATCCATTTTCAGAAATGTTGATAAATTAGCTTATCTTATCTCATTTACATACAGTAAGTATTCACACCCTTGAGTCAATACTTTGTAGAAGCACCTTAGGCAGAAATTACATCTGTGAGTCTTTCTGGGTAAGTCTCTAAGAGCTTTCCGCACTTGAATTGTGCAACTTTTGCCCATTATTCTTCTCAAAATTCTTCAAGCTCTTTCAGATTGGTTGTTGATCATTTCTAGACAAACATTTTCAGGTCTTGCCATAGATTTTCAGTAGATTTAAGTCAAAACTGTAATTTTACCACTCAGGAATATTCACTGTCTTCTTGGTAAGCATCCCAGTGTAGATTTGGCCTTGTGTTTTAGGTTATTGTCCTGCTAAAAGGTGAATTCATCTCCCAGTGATGGGTAGAAAGCAGACAGAACAAGGTTCTCCTCAAGGATTTTACCTGTGCGTAGTCCCATTACATTTATTTTTTTATCCTGAAAAACTCCCCAGTCCTTAACGATTACAAGCATAGCCATAACATGATGCAGCCACCACTATGCTTGAAAATATGAAGAGTGGTACTCAGTAATGTGTTGTATTGGATTTGCCCCGAACATAACACTTTGTATTCAGGACAAAGAGCTTTTTGCGGTATTACTTTAGTGCCTTGTTGCAAACAGAATGCATGTTTTGGAATATTTTTTCTTCTTTATAATTCACTTGTAAAAATGTTTTGAAAAACATAATTCCACTTTGACATTATGGAGTATTGTGTGTAGGCCAGTGACAAAAAAAATCTAAATTTAATCGATTTTAAATTCATGCTTTAACACAACAAATGTGGAAAAAACTCAAGAGGTTTGAATACTTTCTGAAGGCACTGTAGCATTTTGGAATGAAACTTCAAATATGACTGTCAGATAGATTAGAATAGTATAAGAGATTGTGTGTGTGCTCTATTCATTCTATTTCTATATTCAACATGCTGTTCCAGATACAGCCCTGCCATTTGATGAAGGCAGCCAATCCAATAGTTTCCGAAAAGTAGTCACTTCCCGAGAAATGTAATCAAATCTTTTTTTTTAAGTAGTTGCTTTCTCAAATCTGTTTTCAAATTGTTTGCAAAAGTGGTTAACATCTGAGATCTGTATTCGAATAGTTGTAGTCACCTCGAAAGTAACTATTTTTTCCCCCGGAAAAATAGTTACTTTCCACAAGGCATTGTTAAAACTATAGTTATCCCATGACTCTAAGAGCAACATATATCCATTCTTTTTGTAAAAAATGCAGCACTGTTCATACCTTGTCTCAAACCTTATTTTATTAATTTGGAAAATGTTCTGTAATTCTCTTTCACTTTGAAAATGGGATGTAGGTTGTGTAGATCTGTAGGAAAATATCTAATTGAATCCCTTTTTCGATGTAATTTTAAGGTAGTAAAATGTGAAGACAAGTGTAAGGGTGTGTGTAGACGTTCACTAGGCACTGTACACAGTTGAAGTCGAAAGTTTACATACACTTAGGTTGGAGTCATTAAAACTCATTTTTCAACCACTCCACAAATTACTTGTTAACAAACTATAGTTTTGGCAAGTCAGTTAGGACATCTACTTTGTGCATGACACAAGTAATTTTTCCAACAATTGTTTACAGACAGATTATTTCACTTATAATTCACAGTTTCACAATGCCAGTGGGTCAGAAGTTTACATACACTAAGTTAACGGTGCCTTTAAACAGCTTGGAAAATTCCAGAAAATTATGTCATGGCTTTAGAAGTTTCTGATAGGCCAATAGACCTCCACAAGTTTGGTTCATCCTTGGGAGCAATTTCCAAACACCTGAAGGTACCACCTTCATCTGTACAAACAACAGTACGCAAGTATAAACACCATGGGACCACTCAGCCGTCATACCACTCAGGAAGGAGACGCATTCTGTCTCCTAGAGATGAACGTACTTTGGTGCGAAAAGTGCAAATCAATCCCAGAACAACAGCAAAGGATCTTGTGAAGATGCTGGAGGAAACAGGTACAAAAGTATCTATATCCACAGTAAAATGAGTCCTATATCAACATAACCTGAAAGGCAGCTCAGCAAGGAAGAAGCCACTGCTCCAAAACCGCCATAAAAAAGCCAGGCTACGGTTTGCAACTGCACATGGGGACAAAGATCGTAGTTTTTGGAGAAATGTCCTCTGGTCTGATGAAACAAAAATAAAACTGTTTGGTCATAATGACCATTGTTATGTTTGGAGGAAAAAGGGGGAGGCTTGCAGGCCGAAGAACACCATCCCAACCGTGAAGCACGGGGGTGGCAGCATCGTGTGTGGGGGTGCTTTGCTGCAGGAGGGACTGGTGCACTTCAAAAAATAGATGGCTTCATGAGGAAGGAAAATTATGCGGATATATTGAAGCAATATCTCAAGACATCAGTCAGGATGTAAAAATTGGTCGCAAATGGGTCTTCCAAATGGACAATGACCCCAAGCATACTTCCAAAGTTGTGGCAAAATGGCTTAAGCACAACAAAGTCCAGGTATTGGAGTGGCCATCACAAAGCCCTGACCTCAATCCTATAGAAACTTTGTGGGCAGAACTGAAAAAGTGTGTGTGAGCAAGGAGGCCTACAAACATGACTCAGTTACACCAGCTCTGTCAGGAGGAATGGGCCAAAATTATTGTGGGAAGCTTGTGGAAGGCTACACGAAACGTTTGACCCAAGATAAACAATTTAAAGGCAATGTTACCAAATACTTATTGAGTGTATGTACACTTCTGACCCACTGGGAATGTGATGAAAGAAATAAAAGCTGCAATAAATCATTCTCTCTACTATTATTCTGACATTTCACATTCTTAAAGTAAAGTGGTGATCCTAACTGACCTAAGACAGGGAATTCTTACTAGGATTAAATGTCAGGATTTGTGAAAAACTGAGTTGAAATGTATTTGGCTAAAGTGTATGTAAACATCCGACTTCAACTGTATATGCAGTACATGGACGCAACAACAACATTCTCAATGATCTTTCCTCCATCTCCTCAACCCTCCCTCCGTCCACCCCACCCACCCCACCCCTGACAAGAATGTGTCTCTCCACACCCGCGACACAATCCTCTGTTTGAAGTCAGACGAACACAACCCATCCAGCGATATCTCCCAATCGCTCCCTGTTCCCTTCCTTCCCCTCCTCTGTCGGTCTGTCTGTCTGTCTGTCTGTCTGTCTGTCTGTCTGTCTGTCTGTCTGTCTGTCTGTCTGTCTGTCTGTCTGTCTGTCTGTCTGTCTGTCTGTCTGTCTGTCTGTCTGTCTGTCTGTCTGTCTGTCTGTCTGTCTGTCTGTCTGTCTGTCTGTCTGTCTGTCTGTCTGTCTGTCTGTCTGTTTGTCGCTGTCATTGTGCTCCTCTTCCTCGCCCTGCCACCTGCACAGGACATTGGCCCCGACCAGGCTGCTTTCATCCCCCTCCCCAGCGCAGGCCCCTCTGCCCAGGCCTGTCACTGTGGAATGGCTGACACATAGGCCAGAGGACAGAGGGCCACAGAAAACGGGCTGCTGTTGTCACCTCTCCATCTCGGTTTGTTTCCAGGTCAAGAGGAGCCAAAGTATGCAGGATTTGTCCACAGCGAAGCTACAGATTCTAGCATAGGATGCTATATTTGTAAATGATTTTGAATACAACAGGAGGCAGAGACCTGGGAGTGTGTTTATTGCCAGGATGCATGATGTGGATTTTCCAGATTTATTTTGCCTTGTAGCCCAAAGTCAATTCTTCACAGACCCAGCTAACAATTCTAAGGAGAAATAACATTTTTGTAATGTTACCCATAATGTTCCCCTGATGTTTGAGTATCCAGTTTTCCGCCATTTCTGGGAACATTCTATGTGTGATAGCAACCTTTTAGCATGTTTTGGCACTAGAGTTAGAACATTCCCTTAATGTCAAACAGAATTTACCCAGAATGTGGTTACCATGTTCCCAGAATATCCCATTGTTCTAGACACTTTCATGGGACGTTGCACGAACATTCACATGTCCAGTTTCCTTCTCTTCTCTTCTCTTCTCTTCTCTTCTCTTCTCTTCTCTTCTCTTCGCTTCGCTTCGCTTCTCTTCTCTTCTCTTCTCTTCTCTTCTCTTCTCTTCTCTTCTCTTCTCTTCTCTTCTCTTCTGTTGTGTGTGTGTGTGTGTGTGTGTGTGTGTGTGTGTGTGTGTGTGTGTGTGTGTGTGTGTGTGTGTGTGTGTGTGTGTGTGTGTGTGTGGGTGCGTGCGTGCGTGCGTGTGTGTGTGTAATAAAATGGGGACAGGGAGGATGGTGTCTGTTGGAGTGATTTATGAGCATGCGCTGTGAAGTGTCTTCAGTTCATAATATTGTTATGACAGTGACTGGTCCTTCGGAAGGGTGTGTGTGTGTGCATGCGTGAAAGAGAGAGAGCGAGAGCGAGAGAGGGAGAGAGAGAACGAGATTAGGAGAAGGGGGCTGCAGGTGAGCTCAACATAATCAATCACCAGCACGTCACGTTGCCCTTGCCCTCTGAATTCCCAATTTCACAGGTACCTGGCTTTTTATTTCAGATTCTTCTTAAACTATTCATCAGTTCTGAGAAATAACCTACTTGCAATAGCCTAAGTTACATAACAACCACATGGTGCCCCTTACCCACACACACACACACATATGCACACACACACATATGCACATGCACATACCAGTGCTTCTCAGCTTTCACTGTTCGCCACATCAGGATACAGTTCTGTTCATGGATTCGGGTTTAAACAGAATGTTGCTCGGCTTTGGCCAACAACTCAACCGCAGCCCTGGTGCGACCAGTTATCACATCCACTATAGGCTGAAGCTAAAGCAGAGCCAGAACTCAAAAGAACATCTCTAAGAAATATTTTCCTTCTACCAGCAACATACAGTTGAAGTCGGAAGTTTACATACACCTTAAGCCAAATAAATGTAAACTCAGTTTTTCACAATTCCTGACATTTAGTCCAAGTAAAAATTCCCTGTCTTAGGTCAGTTAGGATCACCACTTTATTTTAAGAATGTGACATGTCAGAATAATAGTATAGAGAAGGATTTATTTCAGCTTTTATTATTTTCATCACATTCCCAGTGTGTCAGAAGTTTACATACACTCAATTAGTATTTGGTAGTATTGCCTTTAAATTGTTTATCTTGGGTCAAACGTTTCGTGTAGCCTTCCACAAGCTGTCCACAATAAGTTGGGTGAATTTTGGCCCATTCCTCCTGACAGAGCTGGTGTAACTGAGTCAGGTTTGTAGGCCTCCTTGCTCGCACACACTTTTTCAGTTCTGCCCACAAATTTTCTATGGGATTGAGGTCAGGGCTTTGTGATGGCCACTCCAATACCTTGACTTTGTTGTCCTTAAGCCATTTTGCCACAACTTTGGAAGTATGCTTGGGGTCATTGCCCATTTGGAAGACCCATTTGCAACCAAGCTTTAACTTCCTGACTGATGTCTTGAGATGTTGCTTCAATACATCCACATAATTTTCCCTCATCATGATGCCATCTATTTTTTGAAGTGCACCAATCCCACCTGCAGCAAAGCACCCCCACAACATGATGCTGCCACGCCCGTGCTTCACGGTTGGGATGGTGTTCTTTGGCTTGCAAGCCTCCCCCTTTGTCCTCCAAACATAACAATGGTCATTATGGCCAAACAGTTCTATGTTTGTTTCATCAGACCAGAGGACATTTATCCAAAAAGTACGATCTTTGTCCCCATGTTCTGTTGCAAACCGTAGTCTGTTTTTTTATGGTGGTTTTGGAGCAGTGGCTTCTTCCTTGCTGATTTGCCTTTCAGGTTATGTCGATACAGGACTCGTTTTACTGTGGATATAGATACTTTTGTACCCGTTTCCTCCAGCATCTTCACAAGGTCCTTTGCTGTTGTTCTGGGATTGATTTGCACTTTTCGCACCAAAGTACGTTCATCTCTAGGAGACAGAACGCCTCTCCTTCCTGAGCGGTAAGACGGCTGAGTGGTCCCATGGTGTTTATACTTGCATACTATTGTTTGTACAGATGAAGATGGTACCTTATGGAGGTCTACCATTTTTTTCTGAGGTCTTGGCTGATTTCTTTTGATTTTCCCATGATGTCAAGCAGAGGCACTGAGTTTGACGGTAGGCCTTGAAATACATCCACAGGTACACCTCCAATTGACTCAAATTATGTCAATTAGCCTATCAGAAGCTTCTAAAGCCATGACATCATTTTCTGGAGTTTTCCAAGCTGTTTAAAGGCACAGTCAACTTAGTGTATGTAAACTTCTGACCCAATGGAATTGTGATACAGTGAATTATAAGTGAAATAATCTGTCTGTGAACAATTGTTGGAAAAATGACTAGTGTCATGCACAAAGTACAGTGCCTTGTGAAAGTATTCGGCCCCCTTGAACTTTTCGACCTTTTGCCACATTTCAGGCTTCAAACATAAAGATATAAAACTGTAATTTTTTGTGAAGAATCAACAACAAGTGGGACACAATTATGAAATGGAACGAAATTTATTGGATATTTATAACTTTTTTAACAAATAAAAAACTGAAAAATTGGCCGTGCAAAATTATTCAGCCCCCTTAAGTTAATACTTTGTAGCGCCACCGTTTGCTGCGATTACAGCTGTAAGTCGCTTGGGGTATGTCTCTATCAGTTTTGCACATCGAGAGACTGACATTTTTGCCCATTCCTCCTTGCAAAACAGCTCGAGCTCAGTGAGGTTGGATGGAGAGCGTCTGTGAACAGCAGTTTTCAGTTCTTTCCACAGATTCTCGATTGGATTCAGGTCTGGACTTTGACTTGGCCATTCTAACACCTGGATATGTTTATTTGTGAACCATTCCATTGTAGATTTTGCTTTATGTTTTGGATCATTGTCTTGTTGGAAGACAAATCTCCGTCCCAGTCTCAGGTCTTTCGCAGACTCCATCAGGTTTTCTTCCAGAATGGTCCTGTATTTGTCTCCATCCATCTTCCCATCAATTTTAACCATCTTCCCTGCCCCTGCTGAAGAAAAGCAGGCCCAAACCATGATGCTGCCACCACCATGTTTGACAGTGGGGATGGTGTGTTCAGGGTGATGTGCTGTGTTGCTTTTACGGCAAACATAACGTTTTGCATTGTTGCCAAAAAGTTTGATTTTGGTTTCATCTGACCAGAGCACCTTCTTCCACATGTTTGGTGTGTCTCCCAGGTGGCTAGTGGCAAACTTTAAACGACACTTTTTTATGGATATCTTTAAGAAATGGCTTTCTTCTTGCCACTCTTCCATAAAGGCCAGATTTGTGCAGTATACGACTGATTGTTGTCCTATGGACAGAGTCTCCCACCTCAGCTGTAGATCTCTGCAGTTCATCCAGAGTGATCATGGGCCTCTTGGCTGCATCTCTGATCAGTCTTCTCCTTGTATGAGCTGAAAGTTTAGAGGGACGGCCGGGTCTTCGTAGATTTGCAGTGGTCTGATACTCCTTCCATTTCAATATTATCGCTTGCACAGTGCTCCTTGGGATGTTTAAAGCTTGGGAAATCTTTTTGTATCCAAATCCGGCTTTAAACTTCTCCACAACAGTATCTCGGACCTGCCTGGTGTGTTCCTTGTTCTTCATGATGCTCTCTGCGCTTTAAACTGACCTCTGAGACTATCACAGAGCAGGTGCATTGATACGGAGACTTGATTACACACAGGTGGATTCTATTTATCATCATTAGTCATTTAGGTCAACATTGGATCATTCAGAGATCCTCACTGAACTTCTGGAGAGAGTTTGCTGCACTGAAAGTAAAGGGGCTGAATAATTTTGCACGCCCAATTTTTCAGTTTTTTATTTGTTAAAAAAGTTAGAAATATCTAATAAATTTCGTTCCACTTCATGATTGTGTCCCACTTGTTGTTGATTCTTCACAAAAAATTACAGTTTTATATCTTTATGTTTGAAGCCTGAAATGTGGCAAAAGGTCGAAAAGTTCAAGGGGGCCGAATACTTTCGCAAGGCACTGTAGATGTCATAACCGACTTGCCAAAACTATAGTTTGTTAACAAGACATTTGTGGAGTGGTTGAAAAATGAGTTTTAATGACTCCAACCTAAGTGTATGTAAACTTCCGACTTCAACTATATCAACCAACCACACACAGTAAATTACACTAAGCTATTACAAGTAAACACTATGGCATGCATTTGTGTAAAACAATCAAATTATTACCACTAATGGAGGTGATGCCAGATGTAAGGAATTGGTGTTATTATGAAGTGCTAATGCAACATACTGTACAATACTTTCTCTCCCTTGTGATATAAAAATAAGTTTACTTGCCAAACATACAGCAGTTCAGGAAAAAGTATACAGATGATACTCAACCTGGTGTAGAATACAATATCTGACTATCTCGTAACCAGGTGGCGATGTGATGGTGTCATTAGATTGTAAGAAGCATTACATTACCTCAGTCATTTTGTTTGACATAGCAAACAAGTGAGGGAAACTGTCTCTACTACAGTCTGTCTGCAGTACAGTTTGTTGGTGTGAGAATGAGAGGGTCTCCCAGCCCTGCAGCTCCAAATCTCCACTGAAGCACAAACACACTAACAAAAACGCCATTGTGGAGCCTTTTAACACCACCGAACATCAGTGCTAACAGACATTGTCTTTGCCTTCCTCCAATGTGTATTTTCAGAATGATTATTGTATGGCACATACAATAAGTTAATGTTATCATGGCAACCAGAATGAGTTTTGTTATCATGGCACAGGAAATGAACTAAGGCAACCTCTCATGACCCTAAAGGGAAAGTAGTGACCTTAGAATGACCTGTGTCTCATCTCCTGTTTGTTCTACTCTCTGATTGGGAAGAATTAAGCAGGTCTCCACCCTCTCCACCCTCTTCCTACAGAAGTTTGGATCAACCTGCTGCCTGGTGTGCACACTAGAATACATCAGGGTTGGAAATGTATGCAAATTCCCAGAGTGGAGAGAGAAGGGAAATGTAATCAATGATGTCATGCAGTATGTGATATCTTTGGATGTAATGGAGAATTCAACCCACCATTGCCCTCTTGCTTACTCACTGACAGGTGAGCCATTATTTCATGTCTTCATCACATAACCAATTATTATTCTTGGTGATGAGGAATTTAACAAATAATATCGGCAAACCACATCTCCATAGATACTGTAGATGACATATGGATTGTGCACATATTTGTACGCATATTGAATTAAAGTCAGGATCAAACTTTGTACTCTCCCTTTCCGAAGTCAAAAACTGAATGAATGACTCGGTCACCACCAGAGATGGGAAAATATATTGAGCGCAAGATTGCCCTCAGTTGGTGGAACTAGGTTACTTCCCTGAAGAGTTTCAAAAGTGTATCAATCATTTGGATTTCACACTGCTGTCAGGCAATGTTACAACACATTTTATATAAAAAAAATAAAAAACACAAGTTCGCGTTTTTTCGGATTTATTTCAAATTTGGTTCATTTCCCCCCATTTCATTTACTACTGGTACAGGTTTACATCCATTATCAACCAATGTCTTCGATTGCCACATACTTTTCCCCACACACATGGCCTAATGTCATGCATTCACTAATCAAAGAAAACATACCATTACAAAACAAGAAATCATACAAATGTTAGAAATATTACAGAGGAACAATTAGAAACTTAACATGAAGATGGAAACCCTTTGAATTGGGGTCCACACTGTTTCAGAGCTTCAACATTGTTCAAATATACAAAATGTAATGGCCAGGGGGAAGTTGCAATTGTGGTTTGTAAGTGCAAAGAATATGACAAAGACATTTAGAGATTGACTCACAATGACCCCCTTATTTCAAGGGCACCGGCAATGATGACTGCTTCCCCTTTAGAGGAGCACACAGGTTGAAGGGCTCAAGGGAGTATAGACATGAGACATGTCTGAGACAACCCTTACAGAGTAACTTGACTATCCATAGTAAAACAATTATTGTTCATCTCCAAAAATCATACAAAAGAATGAAAACTAAAAAAAAAAGAAAGAGGATTCCAAATTTAAACATGAAAACGCTGCATTTATTCTGAGCAACAACACTCTTCCGTGCAATTTAACTCACACTAGACTCTCCCACACAAGGTGTGACGCAAGCACTCACTGTGGTGTTAAGCATAATGCCGTCATGTTTTTAGCGAGGCACAAAGGCACGAGTGTTTGTGTGCACCTACAGGTTACTTTGCGTTAGTGTGTTTATTTCATGTCTGGGTCTAAGAGGATGGACATTGAGCTTGCGGGGTATAAGTGTGAAAATGTCTATGTTCCTTATTATAAATGAGTGCAAGAGCGGTTCAACAGATGTGTAGCCGGGGCAGCACGTGTGTGTGTGTGTGTGTATAGCGTGTGTGTATACTGCACACCATCACGTGTGTATTGTGGCGTTTACAGGGTGTCCAGCAGACTGTCGATGCGCGTCACCAGCTCCAGTCTCTTGCTAGCTAGGGTCTTCTCGTTGTCGATGTAGGCCTCCTTCTTCACCTTGCCTGCCACCAGGCGTTCAGCCTCCTGACAGGAGCGACCCACCAGGTCCTTCACCTGGCCGTCCAGCTTCTGCACCTCACCCACCTGAAACACACACAGTGGAACGTAAGGCTCAGCACAGTGTACACACACACACAGGTAGATACAAATACCGTACACACAATTGAATACACACACCTTATCTGCGAGGTCGGAGCCCTCTGTTTTGAGGCGGGCCTGCAAGGAGCTGATGTCGTTGGTGAGGGTGCGGTGGTCGGCCTCCAGGGTCTTGCGGCCGCTGTTCAGGGCCCCCGTGTCTCGGGATTGCTTATAGCGATTCACCACCTCGTCCATGTGGCGGTACAGCCCTAAACGCTTGTTGACCAGAGTCAGGACCTGCTCTGTGATGGAGGCCACCTTCATACGAACCTCTGCAGCAGGGTCCTGGATAAAAAGATGGAGAGAGAAGGGGAGAGAGTCAGGAAGTGAATATAGGAAGAAAAAAAAAGTAGATGAACTTAGAAGGGAGTAATGACAGGAGAGTTAAAGTGCTCCCCATTTTTTATTTTATATCTTTATTCAACTAGGCAAGTCAGTTAAGAACAAATTCTTATTTTCAATGACAGCCTAACTGCCTTGTTCAGGGGCAGAACGACAGATTTGTACCTCGTCAGCTCAGGGATTCGAACTTGCAACCTTCGAACTTGCAACTAGCCCAACACTCTAACCACTAGGCTACCCTGCCGCCCCTATAATAAGAGCAGCAGAGTATGTTGAGGATGGAGTACCTTAGTGATGGAGAAGTCCAGGCGCACATAGATGATGACTGTGAAGAAGAGGATGTAGAAGGCCCCCACCACCAATAGAGGCTCCTGCAGCATCAGGATCTTATTGAAGGTATAATGCACCTGGGGGATGAGAGAGCGAGAGAGAGAGAGAGAGAGCGAGAGAGAGCGAGAGAGAGAGAGGAGAGAGCGAGAGAGCGAGAGAGAGAGAGAGACTGAGGAACTTGCACCGTCAATGAGGGACCTAATCTTATATTGCATCTAAAGCGTTTCTCTGTAAGGGTTTCAGATGTAAAGCATGCAGCTGCTGGGCCCTAGTGGTGGTGTATCTCTGGAGCGACTACTTATAACAATCCTGTCATAGTAATGGCACACTCTGGTTAACTCATACATAAACTGCCTTCCTTTCTCCCAAGAACCTCCCCGCTAAAGTCTCCAATTCCCTCTTCCACTAGGGCCCAGCAGCTCACCACTACATCCTGGATGTGCTGCTCCACCAGATTGTTCTTAGAAGCCACTAGCACGGGACGACCAAAGGTGTCCAGGTAGGTGTAGTGCAGCTGGTCTGGAATGCGGTCAATGGGGTAGGGGGTTTCCACATGGATGTTCCTGAGAGGAAAAGATGTGGATTATTAGAATGAAACAGGAGATCTGTCCATTTCCACAGACACTAAAGGAGTGTGTGCACATACACATCATGCATGCTCACCTGGCGCCTTCTGGCAGTATGAGTTTAACAGTGAGGGAGTCGATGACTTGGTCATCATATACATGGTCAACCAGCCTCATCTTCAGAGCATACTGATCACCTGAGAACCAACGGGATGAATTCAAGCATTAGCATATCATTTTTTAAGCTTTCGGGCCATTTCTCTTTAAAGAGTTCTGGTAATTTAGCAAACTCAACTCACCCAGAGTGTAGAGGTACTCGTAGCTGGGCAGATTGTAGCCGATAATGTAGTGGGTCTTCCAGCCACCAAACAGAGGGAAGCGGGGCCGAACCTCCACCTCCACAGATTCTTCCAGAATCTGGAGGTGGGAGGTGGATATGTTGCCGATCTCATCCCGGTAGTACACATCCTGGGCTGAGGCAGGAAGGATGGTCTTCGGGAGAATGAGGAGATGCAGTTATTACACAATCTTAACCTGTTAGGGCTAGGGGGCAGTATTTGCACGGCTGGATAAAAAAAATGTACCCGATTTAATCTGGTTACTAATCCTACCCAGTAACTAGAATATGCATATACTTATTATATATGGATAGAAAACACTCTAAAGTTTCTAAAACTGTTTGAATGGTGTCTGTGAGTATAACAGAACTCATTTGGCAGGCAAAACCCTGAGACATTTTCTGACAGGAAGTGGATACCTGATGTGTTGTATTACCTTTAAACCTATGCCATTGAAAAACACAGGGGCTGAGGAATATTTTGGCACTTCCTATTGCTTCCACTAGATGTCACCAGCCTTTACAAAGTGTTTTGAGTCTTCTGGAGGGAGATCTGACCGAACAAGAGCCATGGAACGATGATGGCCCATTAGACACCTGGCGCGCGAGTTCATGTTGGGTACCCTCGTTCCAATACGTTATAAAAGAGAATGCATTCGTCCACCTTGAATATTATTCATGTTCTGGTTAAAAAAGGCCCTAATGATTTATGCTATACAACGTTTGACATGTTTGAACGAACGTAAATATATTTTTCCCCCTCGTTCATGAAGTGAAGTCCGGCGGGCTTAGATCATGTGCTAACAAGACGGAGATTTTTGGACATAAATGATGAGCTTTTTTGAACAAAACTACATTCGTTATGGACCTGTGATACCTGGAAGTGACATCTGATGAAGAGAATCAAAGGTAATGGATTATTTACATAGTATTTTCGATTTTAGATCTCCCCAACATGACGGCTAGTCTGTATCGCAACGCGTATTTTTCTGGGCGCAGTGCTCAGATTATTGCAAAGTGTGATTTCCCAGTAAGGTTATTTTTAAATCTGGCAAGTTGATTGCGTTCAAGAGATGTAAATCTATAATTCTTTAAATGACAATATAATATTTTACCAATGTTTTCTAATTTTAATTATTTAATTTGTGGTGCTGACTTGACTGCCGGTTATTGGAGGGAAACGATTTCCTCAACATCAATGCCATAGTAAAACGCTGTTTTTGGATATAAATATGAACTTGATAGAACTAAAAATGCATGCATTGTCTAACATAATGTCCTAGGAGTGTCATCTGATGGAGATTGTAAAAGGTTAGTGCATCATTTTAGCTGGTTTTATGGTTTTGGTGACCCTGTCTTTGAATTGACAAAACATTACACACAACTCTTGTAAATGTACTGTCCTAACATACTCTAAATTTATGCTTTCGCCGTAAAACCTTTTTGAAATCGTAAAACGTGGTTAGATTAAGGAGATGTTTATCTTTCAAAGGGTGTAAAATAGTTGTATGTTTGAAAAATTTGAATTTTGACATTTATTTGGATTCAAATTTGCCGCTCTTGAAATGCACCTGCTGTTGATGGAGTGCACCACGGGTGGGACGCTTGCGTCCCACCTAGCCCATAGAGGTTAAGAAGTCCTCCTGCGAGCATGATATCCATGGCAATAAAGGAGTCTTTCAAATCAACACACCTTAAAGGATTTAACTGATGAGATGCCACTGTCAGACTGGCGCTGGTAGTCGTAACGGGAGAAAGGCCCTTTAAGGAATGCACCTGTGTGCCTCATGTCGATGGTCTCTTCCACAGCAATGTTTCCCCAATGGGAGACTTCAATGATGCGGGTGATGCTGCTAATGGTGAGGAAGGGGGTGTTGTTCTCATAATGGACCTTCAGGGCATCCTAAAAAGAACAAAAAAAGAAATTACTCCTTTTGCTTCTATTCCAAATATGAATCCACTAAGCCAATGTTTGCTATTCAGCTGGCCCAAAAGTGCTTAAACCATTCAAGGACATGGCCTAGGGTGATCTAGCAGTCTCAGCCGGAGCCTCCAGCACACATCTACACGTGTGTATGGTTTGAATCCAGCCTTCTGCGCTTTGACACAATGTCCATCTTTCCCCACTGTCATCCTCTTTATCTATCTATTCAATAAAGTCAGAAAATATACATAAAAATAATATTAAATGCATCCCAAATCCAGTCAGGGACCTCAGACACTTTACCTCACTGAAAGGGGCGACATCACGGAAGGGGCCATACTCAATAGCTTCATCGCTCTTGCTGGGGTTGCCCAGCTTGGTGTAGCTCTCCACAGTCTTAGAGGCGAGGCGGACCCGGGTGGTCTGGCTGCGGGTGGGGTAGGGGGAGTACAGGTAGTGGTTACCCTGGAACACCACCAGCTGACGCTCAGCCTGGGTAATGTGTGTGGGGAAGGGCCTCAGGATGTGGCTCAGGACAGTCTCCACCTTCACCCGCAGCTTAGCGCCCACGCCCAGACTGGAGGGTAACTGCACCTTGTAAAACTCCCCACTGTAAGAGGATAGCAGATAGGAGAGGGGTCAGGTCACCAGCACCAACATATACGGTTCTAAAAGCAAGAGGAAAACTAAAACAGTGAGAGAAATTCCACTGGAAAAAAGGGGTGAAGTTTAACATGGTGAAAATGTGCATATCTACAAACTTTAGTCTAATGACATACAATGGATGATGCACAAGATATTATAAACTTCTCACCTTTGACCTTGGATCGTTGTTTGCTTGAGCTCAAGCATGGCATCCTCGTCTTCATCACCCTTCACCTAGAAAAGACATGTTTACATGTCTGTCCATTCTACTGCAATTCAACTACAACTGGGCATGAGGTGTATTCATTTACAGGCAGGAATGAGTTTGAGTATGCAACTGTGTGAATGTAGAGTGCGTATTCATTCCCCACGGGTATGGGTGGTGTATAAACAATCACTGATAGTAGGGGAAAGAATTGTCTACCTAGCAACTATCTGACATAAATTAAGGTCCTATGCAATTCAAAGATATTGCACACAAAAAGGGGCTGTTCAGATCCGACACGGAAGTAGCTACCCTCTCAGCGCATACGTGTCATTTAGCCACTGACAGACCAAGTTGTGTTGCGGAAGTGCACCCGCTAGCCCATTCAAACAGTTCCACACCATCCTATAATGCAGTTATTAAAATGTTTTTGCTACAGCCATTCCACAGTTTGGTAGATCGACCATTTAACAAAAGTAGACATTTACTAGCGAGCAAGTACTACAGCTTCCTTTCCTTGACTGTGCGCTTCGGGACAAAGATGTTCATGTTAGCTAACTAGCTAATGTTAGCCGGATAGCTACCTGGCAAAATGTGGCTTACAGCAAACTCATTCTGAAATCACTTACCGATGCTCCGACATACGCGAGGTGGGGGGCCAAGTCGGGCTCTACCGCCAAGATAAAGTTATGTACCGCCGAGTCTCCCTGGTTTGACAGAAGAATCTCTGCTGTTATTTTAGCAAGGTGCGTGCTCAGGTCCACCGTTCGTTTCACCTCCTCGTTCACCAGCCCGTCGGCAGCCACTCGATAACACAGCACAGTGATAAGGAGCAGATAAGTGAGGGTGGCGAAGAAGGGGATGTTTCGCGCCATGGTTATAAAATTATACTTAAAGATAATTTGCTTAATTGTTAAGTTGAAGCTAGAGAGAAAGAAAGGCCACGCACCACCTCAGGACCAAAGCTGCAGCCGTAAGGATGACGTTTCATTCAGTCCTCACGTACTGACGTTATGCTGTTCCGAACAAATACGGCAGAGGGAGACGTCTCTACCCTGTTATCAAAAGTACTAAAGGTCCAAGGCAATTCAAAATCTTGCACACAAAAGGAGCTGTGTAAATCAGACACAGAAGTAGCGCCCCTCTCAGAACATACGTGTAATTTCGCCACTGACAGAAGGTGTTGTGTTGTGGAAGTGGTGGAAAAAGTACTCAATTGTCATACTTGAGTGAAAGTAAAGATACCTTAATAGAAAATAACTAAGAGTGAAAGTCACCCAGTAAAATACCACTTGAGTAAAAGTGTTTGCTTTTAAATATACTTAAGTATCAAAAGTACATGTAATTCCTAAAATATACTAGTAAAATTATAAATAATGTCAAATTCCTTAAATTAAGCAAATCAGACTACACGATTTTCTTTTCTTTTTTATGGATAGCCAGATCACACTCCAACACTCAGCCATCATTTACAAATGAAACATTTGTGTTTAGTGAGTCAACCAGATCAGAGGCAGTAAGGATGACCAGGGATGTTCTCTTGATAAGTGCGTGAATTTGACAATTTTCCTGTCCTGCTAAGCATTCAAAATGTAACGAGTACTTTCGGGTGTCAGGGAAAATATATGGAGTAAAAAGTACATTATTTTCTTTAGGAATGTAGTGGACTTAAAGTAAAAGTTGTAATCTTTTTTTATAGATATAGTAAAGTACAGATACGCAAAAAAACAACTTAAGTAAGGGGGATACCTAGTCAGTTGTACAACTGAATGCATTCAACTGAAATGTGACTTGAGCATTTAACCCAACCTCTCTGAATCAGAGAGGTGCGGGGGCTGCCATAATCGACATCCACGTCTTAAAAACTGTAATATCTTATGTTTCACCGAGTCATGGCTGAACGACGACATGAATAACATACAGCTGGCAGGTTTTACGCTTTTTCAGCAGGATAGAACAGCGGCCTCTGGTAAGACAAGGGGTGTGGGTCTATGTATATTTGTAAACAATAGCTGGTGCACGAAATCTAAGGAAGTCTCAAGGTTATGCTCGCCTAAGGTAGAGTATCTCATGATAAGCTGTAGACCACACTATTTACCAAGAGAGTTTTCATCTATAATCTTCGTAGCTGTCTTTTTTACCACCACAAACCGATGCTGGCACTAAGACCGCACTCAATGAACTGTATACGGCCATAAGCAAACAGGAAAATGCTCATCCAGAGGTGAAGATCCTAGTGGCCGGGGACTTTAATGCAGGAAAACTTAAAACCCTTTTACCTAATTTCTACTAGAATGTTAATGTGCAACCAGAGGGGGAAAAAAATTCCAGACCACCTTTATGCCACACACAGAGTAGGTGTACAAAGCTCTCCCTCGCCCTCCATTTGACAAATCTGACCATAATTCTATCCTCCTTATTCCTGTTTACATGCAAAATCTAAAGCAGGAAGCACCAGTGACTCTGTCAATAAAAAAGTGGTCAAATGAAGTAGATGCTAAGATACATTACTGTTTTGCTAGCACAGACTGGAATACGTTCTGGTATTCTTCTGATGGCATTGAGGAGTACACTGCATCAGACACTGGCTTCATCAATAAGTGCATCAATAACGTCATCCCCATGGTGACCGTATGTACATACCCCAACCAGAAGCCATGGATTACAGGCAACATCCTCACTGACCTAAAGGGTAGAGCTGCTGCTTTAAAGTAGCGGGACTCTAACCCAGAAGCTTATAAGAAATCCCGCTATGCCCTCCGACGAACCATCAAACAGGCAAAGGGTCAATACAGGACTAAGATTGAATCGTACTACACCGGCTCCGACGCTCGTCGGATGTGGCAGGGCTTGCAAACTGTTACAGACTACAAAGGGAAGCACAGCCAAGAGCTGCCCAGTGACACAAGCGTACCAGATGAGCTAAATTACTTATATGCTCACTTCGGGGCAAGTAACACTGAAACATGCCTGAGAGCATCAGCTGCTCCGGACGACTGTGTGATCTTGCTCTCTTTAGCTGATGAAACAGGTCAACATTCACAAGGTGGCAGGGCCCGACGGATTACCAGGACGTGTACTCTGAGCATGCGCTGACCAACTGGCAAGTGCCTTCACTAACATTTTCAACCTGTCCCTGACTGAGTCTGTAGTACCAACATGTTTCAAGCAGACCACCATAGTCCCTGTGCCCAAAAACATTAAGGTTACCTGCCTAATTGACATATGTAGCCATGAAGTGCTTTGAAAGGCTGGTCATGGCTCACATCAACACTATTATCCCAGAAACCCTAGACCCACTCCAATTTGCATACCGCCCCAATAGATCCACAAATGATGCAATCTCTATTGCACTCAACACTGCACTTCACAACGGTTACACCAGGACAACAACCTCTCGCTCAACGTGATTAAGACAAAGGACATGATTGTGGACTACAGGAAAAGGAGGACCAAGCATGCCCCCATTCTCATTGACAGGGCTGTAGTGGAGCAGGTTGAGAGCTTCAACTTCCTTGGTGTCCACATCACAGTGTAAGGATAACTGGTCATACGAAAGTGGGTCACCTTTTAGCCAGGTACATTTCTATGGTAACGAATCCTTCAGAACTAACCCACTCCGGAGCAGGCTAACTCGAGGCTAACTCCATTTATCCTGAATGAAGTGCCACGAGTACCAATGAAATCAGATACCCTCCGTCTCACAAAGATTGTGGCATCATCCCCTTCATTTAAGGAAGACGACTGATTAAGTATTAATACATAAATAAAAAATGGTGTACAATTTTGTTTTGTGTTAAAATACCTAGCACATGACACATTTAGTTATGACAGATTTACCTTTTAGGTCTGTGTCTGTACCTAGCTACAACTAACTTTAGTTGAAGACGACCAGAATTGAGATGGAATATCTCTCAAGCTTTATTGACCCATGTTTAAATCAGCCAGAGGATTTGTATTTGCCTGGCTACCCAGACTCCTTGCCAAACGCTACACACCACCCATTGACTTTAGTTTCTTCTCTGCAATTTAAAGTATGTATACAAGTAAAGTATGTAGCCAATGACAGAGCAGCAGAATACTTTAGTGTGAGTCGTTATACTATGTTTTCATAGAGGTGAATAACAAAAAATAGTACTGAAGAAAGTCAATCCATGAGTTAGCTGACTTTCTAGTCTAGACACATGGGCCAGCCAATTTCCCGGATGCAAATTAAGCCTATCTATAACTCTTAGAACAAAACACTTTCAGTGAAGCTTCCATTGAGAATGGTGTTGGAGTGGACTTTGAATCATGAAGGGATATCAATCAGAGTAGCAGTCAAGCAGATCTCTTCTGTCATAAAGTTCCAGAACAATGAATACAGGGAGTGGCAGGGAAAACATTATTCCCCCTCTCTTGAGAGGCGAACCATGCATAAACCCCACTATGAACAGATGCCCACTTCCAACAAAAGCCCAAGAGACTGCAGGATGATCCCATTTCTGACAAAGATTGAGGGGACAGAGCCAGTGCATTGCTAGAACCAGGCAGGCAGTGGCATAAAGATACAGAACTCTTGGCAGATGCCTTCAGCACACAACATGATCAAATTCAAATTTTAACAATTTGCATAATGCCTATAGCTAGCTGTCTGAACAAATGTTGTTGTTGATGAAAATAATGGTCAGAGCTTTCCGAGGTCCTTGGGACGTCCCTAATCGAACCTCTACCCTTACCCTAACCATTTTAAATTTCAATTTCAATGGGGGTGGGAACGTCCCATTAATCCTAATTGCACGGACCTGAAAATAAACCAGAATACAAAGAGGGCCGGGTTTAGGGCGTGTCTTCACGAACATCTGATGTCAAAGATCGCTGACACCGTTGTTTTGGAGGAAGTGACAAGAGACTGAAATATAAAGAAATAGGCCCTCTTCAAGTAAACAAGCAGAGATTCCTTTCGCTTAATAATTTATCTTACTTTGGAAACACAGGCGGCCACCTAGTAGTATTGCATTATAATTAAAGAGACGTGCGTTCTGACTGCAACTAACCACCACTGGTGGCACCAGACAGTTTCCGTCCGATCTCGGCAACTAACTAGCTATGCAGCTAGCCTAGGTTGGGGGCAGACAGACAAAATTGAATTCATCTGTTTTTCATCCAGCAGGACGAAAGGCCCATTTTGACATTCTTTAATATACCATCCCTTAGTTCGGGTTGATCAAGGTAAGGATTGTAGCCGGTATTCTTTTTGTGCAGTAATGTTTTTTTAATGTTTACCAATTAGCCTGCTAGTAAGAAGAGACCAAGTACTGAGCTAGCTAACGGGTCGATTGTCCCCGCGTTGGGCACTAACGTTAGCCACCCACTGTGCACTGTTTAAAGTCAGCTAGGTAACGAATGTTTCTCTACTCTGTGTGTTACTCAATCTATAGTTCTGTCCCAATTCACTGTGCAGTTAGTTAGTTAGCTAGCTAGCTAACGTTAAGTTACATGTCAAATGGCGTTGCTAGCTAGTTGGCTAATGTCTGCGTTAACAGTATGCGTCCAGAGCCATGTAACTGTTTAGTATTACGTTTCTAAATTCATGGCTCTGTACACGTATAGATAGCTAAGCTATGTTCTAGCTAGAAATAACTAATATTAGCCAGCTAACTTACTAGCTAGGCCCTTCAGGGGTGAAGTTAGCTGACTAAACTTACTCAACTCCGGTTGGTTGACTACGTCACGTCAAGTATGCGCGCGCATCGATGTGGCCGGAAATTGTGTTATGATTCTGATAACCGTCAGATAGCAACAATGACAAGAAGCTATAGCAACAATGACAAGAAGCTATAACAACAATGACAAGAAGCTATAGCAACAATGACAAGAAGCTATAGCAACAATGACAAGAAGCTGTCCCATTGTATCTTCTTATTGATACCATGTTTTGTTTTGAGGTGTTTGACTTTCGCTAGCTAGTTAACAAACATCTGTAAATTTGAGACAAGTGTTCATAGTGCAAATGTATTTGTTTTCAATAAACATTTTGAAAGTAAATATAGTTTACATGTTGTCAACAATCTAAGCCAACCCTGTCTGTTTCGTCCAATAGTCAGGACCGTGTCAGTTTTGTTTAACTACCAACCCGTCTATAAAGATCCTATTAAATTAGAGTATTCTAATTATATGATACCGGCTATGTAATATAATAGTGAACGTTAGCATTAGCAAACAAGCAGACAGTTTATCCAGAGTTCAGCTAGAGCTGTCATGCTAGTCAATTTAGCTAACCTGGTTGGTAAAATAGCTAACGTTAGTGTTGTATGATGTGCTCATCTGTAATCATTAGGTAGCTAGCTAGCCTAGTACTATGACTATGCTAGCAACTAGTAAACATTAGCTAATCTAGTTGGCCAACTAGGGGTGTATTCATTAGTCGAATTCCATTGCAAAACGTTTCATCTGTTGCAATTGCAAAACTTTTGCAACAGAAATCATTACGCGTTTATTCTATGAAGCAAACATAACGAAACGGGGAAGAACCTACTGGAATTTGTCCACTATAAATTGTTTTGGTTGCAAAACGTTTCACATTTGAAGTAAATGGTTTCCGTTATGCAACAGACCAAATGTTTTGCTACACAATCCGACAAATTAATAGTCTAAACGGGATCTTTGGGACGTCACCCCAATTTAGTTCAAATTTAAAACGGTTAAGGTAAGGGTTAGGAAAGGGTATGGATGTCCCAAGGATCCGGGTAGCACTAAGCAATAAATCATTATTGGTGTTGTTTTCTAGAGAACCATGTGACCCAACTCTCATGAATGTCATGGGTTGCAGCCAGCCAGACCAAGAACTGCCCTATTAATGTTAGAAATGGAAAAAAGTTATATAATGCTTAATTTAATTGTTCAGACTGAGGTTATGCCTATTTTGCCACCATGTATCAATCTTCCACCCTCATAATCGAGTGGTCTAATGGATCACTTGTCTACGTCCCAGGTCTGGGTTCCTAGATGCAAGGCCCTGTGATGCAATTTACTGACAAATTGAAAAACGAGTTCAGTTTGACTTTGCTGTACTATATTACACCAAATAACTGTATTATACCCATTTAGTCTGTGTTAATACAATGCTCAGGAAAATATTCACATTAGAGTTTAATTGTTTGGCATGCTGTAGTATTTGTTTGTGTGCTCTAAGCAAATGTTGGACTCAGTACTCAAAGCTTAGCCTAATGCAAACTACATGGTCCTGTTTAGGTCCAGTGTTGGCTCCCTTTGCTTTCAATAGCCCATGATTGAAATGAAAGGGCAGAGGGAGTGGACGTTGACTGTGCAACCTTTTGTTACTATTGAGGATAGTATGAGACACTGAGACACTGAGTAACTGACTGCTTGTGCAAGAACTGCAGCAATGAAAATGCATTTAAGAGCCTGGCTTGTTTTGAAATTTAGGCTGCCTATGTCATCATGTTTCTGGCCTCTCCTGATAGCTTGTTTCCTTATTCCATGATCTTTATCAACCAGTCAGTCATAGGGAATCAATACTATCCTGGTGTTTTCCATGCTTGTCTGCAGATTCTTTTGGAACCAACACCATTTTACTGTGAAACCAATAATGGAACTGATACTGTATGTCGTTACTTTTAAGGATCGGAATATAGTGATGAGGAGGAGTTCCGTGGACCCTTCGTGTCCAGAAGTAATTTAGCCATTCATTGTGGTCATTGCACTCTGTAGAGTTGCTATTTTCTTGAGTTTTCTCGTGTCAATTAACTTGTGACTTTGCTTGATTACTCAATAAATAAAGTCAGATTTAAGAAGGTTAAGGGTACAAGACTGTGTACTCAGCTGGCTGTGTTGGCAAAATCACTACATATCCCATCGAGCAAAGCAGGGAGAGGTTGTCACAGTTCCGACGCCAGTGGATCTCAAAACTGAACTTGGATCCACGTTAAGTAGCAATGATATCCTATTCAATAAAACAATCATTTGTTTCTTTCCAGCAACTTTCTTAATTACATGATTGTTTAACTAGCAAAGGAGTTTTAAAGTTGAGGGTGCAGTATTTATAAAGTTTGGCGATATCAGTGATTGATTAGTAATGCCTGACGAGTTCCTATAAATTGGTGTCAGTTACTTGAACTGATTTAAGATGGTTTTTGCTTTCTGAGAGTAAAGTCACGTTTTTATGAGCTCCTGTATGCTGCTTCTGTCTAGTCTTAACTTTCCTTATAGTTGATGTCCCACCCTCTGAACGGCACATTATATTACCGTCAATGCAGAATTCTTAAGAGGACCCTCATTGTCACTTTGTGTTGCTTGAAATAAATTTAAGTTGAAATGAAGGTTGCTTTGTTTCAATGCTGGGGTAACCATTATGGGTGAGGCCCCTTGACAGAGAGAACCAGTGCTAATGATTGCTCTGCACGGCAGCCTTACCTAGCCTAAATGTTGTGAATTTGTTATTTGGGGTAGATCTGGTGATGCTGTTAAGAGAATGTTGGTCAGTGAGAGCAAGAGATGCTTTATCAACAAGAATAGTGTATTCCACTCTCTCTCTCTCTGTCTGTGGATCAAGTCTCTTAACTGGCCTTCACATGTTGAAACGTTTCTGGTTTACGTTAAGCCTACGTTCCTCTCCCAAACCTGTGTCCTGTACAAGTGAAAATAGAGGAACATGATGGAGGGGAAGGCAGAGTTTTAAAAAGTAGTCTGTTTTGTTGTTTCTTATTTAGTGAGGGACAAACTGTACTTGGTTACATTCCCAGAACTATTCCTACTCAGAGCATTTCAACACACACTGTGCCAGATGCCAATCACAACTTTTAACGGGCCGTGGTTTCACATTTGATTGACAGACAGGTGGTATAATGTTTGACCTTTGGCCTCCTGTTATGTGTGTTGATGTGTATAGCCTACATGTGTTCCTGAATGTCTCTGTGTCGTAATCCCCATGACTGGACAACTAGCTTTGGACCACATGACTACGGTGAGGGTGAGCTGGCAGCTGGTCAAAGTAGTCCGTGGCACAACGACGTGTTATAGTATTTGCAGTAGTTGCCTATTATAATATTACCTGCGTCATAGAGCATAAACAGCATTGCTTTTTAACCCTGGGGGGGGGACACAGGCAGCATGCTTTATAGACTGTGTGCCTGGGTTTATAGGCTGCTTTTATACTGTGTTTATCATGGTAACAATGAGGATGATCATGTGAAGGTAATGTTAGCCATGCTACATGGTCAGTCCACCATTCTAATTGAGTGCCCCTTCTATTTCCCCAGCTGTGGCACAATGACGTCTAGGAAGAAAGTACTACTTAAAGTAATCATCCTGGGAGACTCTGGGTGAGTGTCCTGTACCTTGCACAGCCACTTACACTTCTTCTCTGTTATCATAGAAGGTTACAAAATATATTTGTTTACCAATCACTCTGTCATATCTGTTGCTGACCTGAATCTATCTCGTCAGAGTTGGGAAGACGTCCCTGATGAACCAGTATGTGAATAAGAAGTTCAGTAACCAGTACAAAGCCACAATTGGAGCTGATTTCCTGACGAAAGAAGTGATGGTGGACGACAGGCTTGTCACCATGCAGGTACCGGGGAAGGGATTCGATCAAGTTACTCCACGTCACAAGTGCTGTGCTGAAGTACAGGTCAATGGGTAGGCCTATATTTTATTGTTCTTCATAAACATGTATGCCCCTCCCCTGTGCTCTGTCACAGATCTGGGACACAGCGGGGCAGGAGAGGTTCCAGTCTCTGGGCGTGGCGTTCTACCGCGGGGCAGACTGTTGCGTGCTGGTGTTTGACGTGACCGCCCCCAACACCTTCAAGACCCTAGACAGCTGGAGGGACGAGTTCCTGATCCAGGCCAGCCCCCGAGACCCCGAGAACTTCCCCTTTGTGGTGCTAGGCAACAAGATTGACCTGGAGAACAGACAGGTGGATCCAGATGTAGCGTTTGAGACCGGAGCATCTGACAGTAAGTAGCTTGTGTCCCTTCAGAGAATGACGGCTGCTTTTTGTCTGTATCTGACAGGTGACGACTAAACGAGCACAGGCCTGGTGTCAGAGCAAGAACAACATCCCCTACTTCGAGACCAGCGCAAAGGAGGCCATCAACGTTGAACAGGCTTTCCAGACTATCGCACGCAATGCTCTTAAACAGGTAGGGGGTCAGAAGGGAGCTTATGAGAGCTTAGCTGAATGCCGTGTGTGTATTGACAGTATTTTTATACTTTGTTTTTATTGAGGAACACAAGGTACCAATAAAGTAAAAGAACTGGCAGTTACAGTGCACATCATGCCTTCATCATATTAGTTACATTGACGTCTTTGAATTAGACCTTTTTCCAAGTACAAAACCCATTTTTCCCAGTATTCCTGACCTCTCTCTTGTGTTCTTAAAGCCAAGCTCCATGTGGTGTATTTCTTTTATAATGTCTATCCATTGTCACTGTGGGAGGGTCTTTTTGTAGCCATTTCCCAGTGATAGCCTTTTTACTGGCTGCCAGTAGGACCTTCAAGAGGTACTTTTCTCTATTGTGTAAGTTATCAGGTATTTCACCCAAGTACAAAGAAATTAATGTTTGTTTTATGTCAAATCCCATTATATTTCCAATGTTAGATCTTATTTCTCGTTAGTAAGTTTCGATTTTGGGGCAGGTCCATAAGATATGAGTGGCTCCCTACACCCTTGTTGGAGAGAATGCGGTCTATTGAGGGTGGATCAGTCTATTTTGATTTCAGTTTAGGCGTTATGAAGAAACGTACAACATTCTTCCAACAGAATTCTCTCCATGACCTTGAGTTGGTGGAGCTTTGTTGAGTCTCTAAAATGTTTTTCTGTTACTCCCCAAGTTGTTGTATTAACGTCTTCATTTCCATGCATGTTGGAAGTCACACAAAAAGCTTAACGCCATCTCGTCTTTTTCTCCCTTTAGGAGACAGAGGTGGAGTTGTACAATGAGTTCCCTGAACCGATAAAGCTGGACAGGAACGAACGTTCCAAGCCATCAGCGGAGGCCTGCAGCTGCTGAGAACCTAGCAGACTTACTGGGGCACAACGGTCGGCCCTGCTACCCTGTCTTGCCTTGTCTAACCCCTATGCCCCACTGTGTGCTCCCCTTTGCCCAATATTATCACTGGCCTTCGTAGATGCGAGTTCCGCTCGGAAAGTATACTTTACACACATGCTGCACTCACACCCCAGTGTACACATCACACACTTACTCTCAGAATAAGTCTCCAAGCCCAAAGAACACCCAGATGGATATTAGAGCATTTATTAACCTGATATCTGCTTAGTATTTCCCCCTTAACTGTCTCATGACGCAAATACCTTTTTATAGACACCATTGTTTCCATGGCACCACCCAACCTCACACGCATACATACAGAAATAAAATCCTGACATTTTAAAGGGGGGGGGCTTAGTTCCAGTGGTAGAGGAGGTTGTGAAGGATCAGAATGAGTAATTTATATATATATATGTGTGTGTGTCATGCCAATGTACTGCCCAAAGATACATGTGTTAATTGTCTTGGAAGTGAACTAGCAAGTCCAACATATGAGTGTGTTGTTCAAGGCATTTTTTTGCACTTTGTCATGTAGACTTATTAAAATCCTGTTTGACACCTCATTTTGGAGCCACAATTAAAAAAAAAAAACATTTTAAGTCGAGGCTGAAGAGGCAGTGTGGATTTTAACTCTGCTCCCCAACTTCAGTGATGTCCCCTAACTGCCCTACACATGCTTTGTTTCTCAATGGGGAAGGTCAAGCAGCAAATTGTTGTCATCATTCTGCGACCTGACACAAGGGGAGGACGTCCTATCTGATACAGCTGGGGGAGGGAACAGATTTTTCAAGCATATAAATATGACTCGTTAGTAGTTATTGCCTCTTGTCTTATTTTTACACTGGCCACTGTTGCAAGACTTTATGTGCAAATCTTTAAGTCTGTTAATTGTTTTGCGTAGGCAAAAACCATGCATGTTGTCAGTTTCCATGTCTGCTGATAGCTCAGGTGGCAAATGATTTGATAAGTGCTTGATATTTCTTTTAACTGATCAGATCTTGTGTCTGTATACTGTTATTACTATGTTTAGAATTTGAATTGCATCAGAGGACCGAGAACACAACTTTTTATTTAAATTACACAAAAAATACAGGGGAAATCTGTTAGCATTAATCATATTAATAAAATGACTACATCTACATTTTGAAAATGTCTTTGGGTTTCAAGGAACTGATAGTCATTGAATAAAGAAAGTGTGTTTCTGCAAGGAGAACATGTAAAGCATAGGTGACTATCAAGGCTCATACAGTTTTACTACACTGAACAAAAATATAAACGTCCCATGTTTCATGAGCTGAAATAAAAGATCCCAGAAATGTTCCATATGCAGAAAAAGCTTATTTCTCTCAATTGTTGTACACAAATTTGTTTACATCCTGTTAGTGAGCATTTCTCCTTTGCCAAGATTGTTTTATTTCATTTAACCAGGCAAGTCAGTTAAATTATTATTTAAAATGATGGCCAAATCTGGACGATGCTGGGCCAATTGTGCGCCGCCCTACGGGACTCCCCATCACGGCCGGATGTGAAACAGCCTGGCTAATCCATCCACCTGACAGGCATGGCATATCAAGAAGCTGATTAAACAGCATGATCATTACACAGCTGAGGGCTGAAGAGTATTTCTGTCTGTAATACATCCCTTTTGTGGGGAAATACTCCTTCTGATTGGGTGGACCTACACCTTTCCAGGGCTGTGCCCCTGCCCAGTCATGTGAAATCCATAGATTAGGTCTTAATGAATTTATTTGAATTGACTGATTTCCTTCTATGATCTAACTCAGTAGAATCTTTGAAACTGTTGGGTTTATATTTTTGCTCAGTATATAATCAATAGTATACTCTTGGGAATACATTGACAGTTTTAGTTTTGCATGGGGGCACTCTGTATTTCTATTCTTCGGTCTAGTGCTCGTACAGAAATGTCAGAATTGGTCACTTTCGAAGGCGGACACATGACAGAACCCATCGAAAAGATAACTATCTTTAACCAATACCAGACAGATATAACAATAATCAGAAACCATTTCCTCTCTTCCACATCAATCAACACACCACAATATCAAGACAATGAGGCCTACATTTTTCAATCTGTTCCTTTCTCTCTTCAGTCAGTCAATGTTTCTGTCCCACTCAGTTGGTCCTGGGTTTCTTATTGGCTCCCTGCAGCCACTGTTGGAGAGGCCCTGCAGGCTTCAGCTGCTTCTTAGGCCTGGTCTCTATTGGGTGCCCCTCCTGTTTGACTTCCCCAGTGTCTGACTCTTTCCTCTTGGGGTCCGTGCTGCTCTTCAGCCAGCCCATCATCATCTTACTGCTGGCTGAAAGCTTGGGCTCCTGGGGAAGGTGATGAGGGGGTAAGTGAAGGCAGGGAGGAACAAGTAGTATGGTATGGAGCCAATTATACATTTTCTCTTTAGGTTTTAAATCTAGATTTTGAGTAAATATGTGAAGTGTTCAGTCTGGGACCACCTTTCTAATGATCCTGAGATATTCAATGATTGGAACATCATCAGACATCTCAAATATGGGTATGTAGTGAGGTCAAGCTGTTGTACCTTAGCTTGAGGATCCACTGGCTGCAGGCACTCAGGGGAGTTGTTTCGAGAGTTGTTGACAAATGAGGAGACGGGGTGAAAGGTCAGTGTATTTTTGGACTGAAGCAATTTAAGGGCATCTAATGACTTCACCTCACCAAAATCCAGCCATTTTCTGACCTCCTCCTCTCCATCGAGAATCGCTGGCATCCTGTATGTCAATCACAATCATTGGTAATTCTACATCATACACAAACTCTCATATACACAGAACATACTCAATTTACTCAAAGAGAGAGTAATGCTTGAGACTGAGGCCCTTACCGGTCATGGATGCCTTGAAGATTAGGGGATGCATCCACAGTGATCACAGTGTAGGTGTAGAGGGGATCTCCACCACTAGGGGGAGTCCAGCAGTCAAACAGTCCTGCAATGGTCAGCAACCGCCATCCTCTCCACTCACGGTCTCCTTTGTCCTCCTACACAAGACACACACACAAATAGGCAAGGTATATATGGTCAAAAGGCAATGCTCACATTATTTCATTACTGCAGACTAAAAACTGAGAAAGACCACAAATGGGTCTGAATGGAGTCAAAAAGGGTGTTTTTGAGGGGGGAAAAAAAGGGAAGAGGATGGGGGATATCAGTGTAATCAGACTCAAGCATCTTACTCTGAATGTCGTCAGTTTTCTGTGTTTGCTCAGTGATGCATGGTCCATGTGTGTCAGCAGCTCACCCCTTTCTGGTCTACAGAGCCTTCCTCAAAAGTGCATGTCTGTGGATCCTCCTTACAGGGTGTCCCCTCATCCTGCTCCTCTGTTTTCACATGAGCAGGTCCTTGAGTCTGGGGGAAATAGATGAAGAAGGGCTGCTTGTCTTTCTCCTGCCTCCTCCATTCATAAAAGCCATCAGCCAGGATGACACAGCGCTGTCCTTTCAACAGCGGATCCTGAAACGAAATAGTACACAAACATTCCCTAATACACAGGGATGCACGCTGTCCCTGTTGATAATGAGCCATGTGCATTTCATGTGGAGATTAATCAAACTCACTCCACACCTTATAGGACTTTTTCTCTAGCAGGCTCTCACTGCGACAGTTGTTGGTGCTGTACTGCATCTTGTTTGGGTCATTCTCCCTGAACCAGGCAGGCACCAGGCCCCAACGCATCGCTGCCAGCACACATTCATCCACTGGGGCATTCTGAGAGAAAAGGGTTGGATGGGGACCATCTGGTTAATACACAAATATTTTCCTCCAGGCAGGGCGCAAATGACGCTACAAATAAACATCCAGCCACCCTGGCCAGGATCAGTTGATCTGCTTCAGTTGCACAACTATACTTACCTTAACAAAATGTCTTTGGGACAACAAGACTGGGCTCAAAGACTGGGGGCTCTTGTTGTAGGAAGGTCGGTACTTATCAGAATCTCCGTCTTTCCACCTTGGCTGTCGACGCTGCCCTCCTCGGTCTCTGTACTGGGAGGCGCGGCTGACTTCATCTGCCGCCAGGGTGCATGCAGTCCTCCCGCACATCGTCAGCCCAGTAGTCCCAGTGCAGACTGATGAAATAACAACAACATGCAGTCATGAAATGCATGCATTGGGTTTGCCAGTAGATACCGACCCTACCATTGCGCTTGTTTACACTGGGCTGAACTGGGGTCGGAACGCAATCATGGTAACATTATCTTGCCAGTGCGAGATATGGGTCGGAAAATGTACCTCAATGCAGGGATGACATATGCCACTGTACTCCAAATTTGACCAATTTCCACAACGATACATCGAGAATATTTAAAAACTGCTCGTTTTCCCAGAAAACATGCTAGCTAGCAGTAGCCACCGGAGCCATTATGGAATGGCAGTATCAGCCAATCAGTTTTTTGTTGTTCAACGCAACATTCCATAATGGCTGCTGTGGCTATTGCTAGCTAGTATGAGGACGGAATGGGCAGTTTCCCAGGAAAACTAGCAGTATATCAATCTCGATAGACCATTGTGGATAGAGGTACAATTTGCAGTACAGTGACACCCCAGGTACGTTTTCCGACCAATATCTTGTCTTAATGTAACCATGATTGCTTTCTGAACCTAGCTAGCAGATCCGACCTGCTTGCTTACAGATGCACTAGGGTCGGACAGGCTTCATGTATAGGTTAAGACACAGCAGAGCTGTCTCGAGATGTGGCTCGGAAAACGTACCTTAATCCAGGGATGATAAATGCAACATACTCCGAATTGTACTATTAACCCAGCTGTTACACAGGGAAGATTGAACGACTGCTGTTCAATCTTCTCGGTTTAACAGTTGGGTTAATGTAACAATTCATATTACAACGCATTTCTTACCCCTGGATTGAGGTACGTTTTCCAAGCCATTATCTTGCACCGGCTCCACAGTGTCTTAAACTTCTTAGGGATAGGCGTCCCGTCAACGGGACAGTTGTAAATAATTTGGCTCCGTGTGACACGATCGCAGATTTTAGAGAAACAACAAATGTCGGTACATACAAGTGTCTTATATCAGCTGAAAGCCTAAATTCTTGTTAATATAACTGCTATTACTGAAAAAAAATGCCATGCTATTGTTTGAGGGCTCCTAACAAAACACTTTTTTCACCGCGATAGGTTTGATAAATTCACCTCTGAAGGTGAAACGTGTACTTACATTCTGAAATCTTGCACTGATTTATCATCCAAAGGGTCCCAGAGATAACATGAAGTTTTGTTAGATAAAAATCATTTTTCATATCCTAAAAAAGGTCCATATGGCACGCACGATCGATTTTGTATTTGCACTCGTCACAGGAATCTGTGAAAACCTAACCCTAAACGTTGTTTCAACCAGTCAAATAACATTCGTATTTATTCCTCAGAGATCCTAGAATGTAACCAGACTTCACTATATCATTAGGAGTGTAGTATATCCTATAGGACACCAAATTTGGTCAGAGAGCGACGCCTTCATGGCACACCGACGACGTTGGCGGTCTTCACTTGATTGACTGTAACTTTGTCAAATAAGCACCAATCGGGGTCAAACAAAGCTAGCTAGATAGCCAATGAGAGGAAACCCAGTAAATGTCGCAAAATGTTGCTGCTAACCTTGTGCGACAGCAAGCCTTTTTCTTTTGGACAAAAATTCTAAGAATATGGAGAGTTATGAAAACTGGGTGTTTCGCAAATGTTGAACTTATAATATGGCTACTAATACTGGAAAAGCTAAATCAAAGTCCAAGTATACAGATTTGACGATATTCTTGCTGAAAAATGTAATGTGAATATCTCCTTCATGATTTGCCCAAATGTACCTGGGTGACTTCACACTAAATGTCATGTAGTTTGCTCATACTTCAAGTTATCTGTCTGAAACTTTGCACATACACTGCTGCCATCTTGTGGACACCATCGGAATTTCAACCAGAGTTATGGCTAAATTTGGGACCTTTCTGTTGCATTTCAAAGATGGTGGTAGAAAAAAAAGAATAATCTTTGTATTTTCTTCTACGAGATCTATTGTGTTATATTCTCCTACATTAATTCACATTTCCACAAACTTCAAAGGATTTCCTTTCAAATAGTACCAAGAAAATGCATATCCTTGCTTCAGGGCCTGAGCTACAGGCAGTTAAATTTGGGTATGACATTTTAGGCGAATTTTGAAAAAAATGGGGGTTATTCCTATTTAGCTTCATGTCCACCAGATACATCAAACTCTTTGCGCTCCGGCGGAAGTTATTCATTGTTAATGGAGCAGTCCGCAACGCTACGTTTGGGATGCCGCACTAGGCTGCGGTGCGTTCTGTGTACCGCATGCATTCAATATTTTCAACTCGTGAGTTGCATTACCATTACCGTGCAGTGGTACAAATGGAAGTTCATTATGAGTATCCCATGGTGGGGGTTGCACTATACTGAGGCCAAATTATGATGACAATTGTGTAGTTAGAGAGGAGAAGATACTGGCTGAATGACTGGAAATTCATCTCTGGTAAGAATGACACAGACAACTCATCATTACTATACTTGGGTAGCCAACAGAACGCAGTACAAAATTAATACACACAGAACTTTTCAGTGTGTAATTTAGCATGCCATCACGCTGAGCAAGCTAGTGGTTTGAAATCAGTACTCTATATGGGAACAACCAGTTCAATTTGTTAATGTTGCTATAGATGTTGGCAAGAATAGAAACAAACTAGATTGATTATTGTAATATGCCGTTGTGCGCACCAGTCTGTTGGTAGCTCTGTCACCCTATGAAACCATTAGGTCGATAGGAGAATAACTTTCATCTGTTATAATTATTAGCTTGGGTCAAACAGAGCAGAAATGGTATTCTCCATACTGCAAACTGTTCTGCAGCCTTGCAAAGGACATGAAGTACAGGAAATGTGGGCTAGACATTTGGCAAAAACAACATATGGCAAAATGCATGTATCTGGTGGACATATGGCATTAATCTACACAGGAAGACTGTCAGACCCTAGTACAGCTGTAAGCAAGTGGGTTGGATCTGCTGGCTAGTTCCGACCCCAATGACAGTGCAGCTCAGTGTAAACAAGTGTAACAGTAAATTCGGTATCTTCTGGAAAGTATTGGGTATACGAACTGACAAACTAAACATTTTCCAAGGTGACTCAAGAAGCATTAGCTAATAGCTAGCTATATCGATCTACCAGTAACGTGAACTAGCTCTGTTAGCTTAGCTTGCTAGCTACCAAGTCAACCATGCAACTTTATTTTCGGCTAACTGCCTAGGCAGAGCCACGGTTCAACTGCAGATAGCTGACAAATCTTTCGATGCATGGTAAAAATGGGAGAACCAAATATTAGTATTTACATAGTGGTGATTTACCGTTGTTTGTGAAATTTCTGTTGTTCAGGACTGGACTTCGTCTCGACTTGCCAGTCACTGCAGCATAAGTCAGAAGGCGCGTTCAGATGGTTATTCTTCTTCTGATATCGTGGCGGTACGCAAACAAACGTTGTGCATGTCGCTACCTACTGTGATGGAATGTACGATCAATCATGATCTGCCCATGATCTTGGTACATCTTTTCCTTCTTTTACATTGTACAGCTACATGTCCCATTCTTTGACATTTAAAACACCGCAATGGGGATGGGACAAATTTAAACTAAGGAATCTTTACTTTTCCAGGCAAAACCTTCTAACCTCAGCAGCACTGATAAGCTTTCACTTATTTGACCCTCTTTCCTACTGATCAATCTTTTGGCCTCAATGACTCTTCCTCCCTTCACATTTTCTTTAATATCATCTATGGACATATATATTGGGACCCCAGTGATGACTCCCCTCAACCTAGAATAAGCACCTGGGACATGGCTTTTAATATTCTTCCAATTAATAATTAAGCATTTTCAGAATCTTCTCTTGCTGACCCTGGTTACCACAAAATATGAACAATCTACCATTTCCAATGAACCGAGCTAATTTGACTTCACCCACCTCTTTCTCTACAGCATTGGTTAGTCAGATGGGGTGTAAATGAGGACCTGTGGTCTCAAACACCATCACCACTTTCCACTCCAACACATTACTCTTGTTTCCTACCTTGATCCTCTATATGCTTTCTTTACTATATACTCCACTGCTTTCTGTATCATGATCTGTCTTTCCACTACCGACCATTCCGGTCCTTGACCCTCATCTTACCGCCATACCATCAGAACCAACTCATATTGTTCGCATTCCAGCACAACTGTTGCTTCTCCAACCTTCTCTCCATTTCATCCAGACCAGTTGAGTTGGTTAAATGTTTTGCAACATTATGTAGTGTGAAAGTAAATTGCACATCACATTGATATTCCCTCACAACCCTTTTCCTGATATTTATTTTTTCACACGTTACATTTGAGTTTTTCCATACTAGAGATACACTATAAACGTTAAATAAAATGTAAACAAATCAACAGAACTTGGAAAATGCCAGTGGAAAACAATACTAGTTAGCCTCAGAAAACAAATGCCAGTAATGCACACAGAGTACCACATGAAATCATCATAAGCTCCTCTGATGAGGATGTTCAAACAGTGAATACAGTGCACTGAAAGTTTAGTTAACATACTCATACAAGAATACACAAATGAAAAAAAATGCATGCCTCCATTTTCAACAGTCTCAACAACTATGACAATCATGCTACATCATTGCAGGTATTCACTGTACTTCCATTGGATAGTTATATAGAGTAAGAAAACATGATAAAATGCTTATGGCCACTAGAGCATGGAAGCATATGACCAGACACACATATACAACAGTATATACTCATTGGCAGACTGAAACTACCCCTTCCCACACCCACCCTAAATGATTGCCCCTCTACCCATCCAGCAGCTTGAGGATGCTGTCTCTTTCCTTCAGTGCTTTCCATGCCTGATCCTTCTCCTTCTTTGTCGGTGTGCGTTTCTTCTGCCTGGCAGCCATAATGCGACGGAAGCCCTCCATGACCTCATTATCAGACACCCGGACCCTCTGCCGCAACTCCTGCTTCCGCATCTCCTCCTTTGCCAGGCTGCAAGGAGGACAGTGAAGGGACGGTTAGAGTCAACTATGAATGCTGAGGCGTGTTGTGAATAATATCCAAATCCAGTAGTAGTTTTTGGGGAGTGTTCAGGTACTGCACATGTGATGTGGATGAAGTGAAGCAACTGGGCCTTCTATAAGTGCAACTCATTATCATCAACGTAAGAACATCCCTCCTTTTAGGTCTTAAACCAGGGGTGTCAAAAGTGCCTGCTGATTTTGGGTATTTTCCTTTCAATTAAGACCTAGACAACCAGGTGAGGGGAGTTCCTTACTAATCAGTGACCTTAATTCATCAATCAAGTCCAAGGGAGGAGTGAAAACCTGTAGACATTTGGCCCTCCGTGGAATGAGATTGACACGTGTCTTAAACAAAGTCATCAGACAGTTCTTTAGGATCTTAAATCAACACTTATCTCCCTCACTAGCTTTAAGCACCAGCTGTCAGAGCAACTCACAGATTACTGCACCTGTACATAGCCCATCTATAATCTAGCCCAAACAACTACCTCTTCCCCTACTGTATTTATCTTGCTCCTTTGCACCCCATTATTTCTACTTTGCACTTTCTTCCACTGCAAATCTACCATTCCAGTGTTTTACTTGCTATATTGTATGTACTTCGCCACCATGGCCTTTTTTTGCCTTTACCTCCCTTATCTCGCCTCATTTGCTCACTTTGTATATAAACTTATTTTTCTACTGTATTATTGACTGTATGTTTGTTTTACTCCATGTGTAACTCTGTATTGTTGTATGTGTCAAACTGCTTTGCTTTATCTTGGCCAGGTCGCAATTCTAAATGAGAACTTGTTCTCAACGTGCCTACCTGGTTAAATAAAGGTGAAATAAAAAAAAAAAAATAAAAAAATAACCTTATTGCTCATGTACATTTTACATTTCTCCCCTCCACTTTTCTCTCGTGCTCTCACCGGAGTAGCTCCTGCTTACGGGATCTGTTGTGGGCACTCAGGGCTTTGAGTTCAGCCTGTCTCTTGTGGAGCTCAGCGAGCACCTCATCCTCGGAGTCTCCTCCTGCTCCGGGTCGCTCCTCAGAATCCAGCAGCCCCTGAGACATCAGCTCCTCCTTAATCCGTGCCTCGAGAGAGCGCGTGTGAGGAACACTAGGAAAGAGGGAGAGTGGGAAAGTCAGCGGAAAGAAAGATCTAGTTGACTGATTGGTGAGTGACTGAGTCGCAGAAGAAGCAATCAGTGATTGGAATATATTGGCGTAATCTACAAAGCCTTTGTTGCTATTTAGCGTTTTCCTTCAGGGTATCTGTAGAGTGTATCCTACAAGGTTATAACGGGGTGATGTTAGTTCATGGAGGATATGCCTTTACCTAAAAGCTTTGCCCTGGCTGCGAGGTGAGGTCCCAGCCCCCTCGTTCCCTCCATCCTTCCCAGATATGTCAGGGATTGGAGAATCCTCCATTGGTGATATGATATTCTCCTGCAAGAAAGAAACAATACTTAAAGAATTTCAGCTCTACAGTTTAATTATAAAGTATTCAAATCAACTAGTTATTTGCAGGGATGTGTTTTAAGTCATTTAGAATTGTATGCGTTAACAACAAAGCCTGAAATATGCGACCTCAACAAGAGCCTGAAGGAGCCGCTGTGTAAGAGGACCAAAGGGACAACCATCGTCTGGTGGGTCGTGCTGGGACTCTGACTTTTTTAGCAGGGCATCCACATCTAAGAGAATAAAATCCCCCTTGTGTCAGACATAATTCAACATGATTTGTTTCAGTGTTGATGCTAGAGGAAGACAAACACTACCCATTTGTGAAGGTTCATCCACTCAATACACGCTGTATGTCGTTATCCCCATCTCCTAGTGTGCCCTCACCTTTGGCGTCTAGTTCAGACAGTGGTCCCATGAGGCTTTTCTTCTTGTCGTTGGCTCGAGCCCCTTCCCGCTGTTCCTCCAGCAGATCCTCCTGAGCCCATCGCTGAGAGTAGTGTTTCCCCAATGCCGGAATCTACACAATATAACCAATACAGTATTATTTATCTATCTATGTTCTCTCCTTGGGGCAATGTGTGACAGAGGATGAGTCACAGAATACCTTCTATCAGACAGGCTAGTAGTGCTTGGGACCTGAGAGGCCAGCTACTATAAGTTTTGTCATGTTATGCTCATTGCATTAAGGGATAGGATTCAATATTGTACCTTGTAGTATTCAGCCTCATCATCCGGGGGCTTCAGGAGATCTTCCAGAACCCGGATTTCTTCATTTGTGATGTCAGCACAGTATGGCTCTACTGATGCCCAAAATCTGGAAAACACAAGACACAAACACACTGGAAAATCTTGCATGTGGGACAATGAAAAAACAAACACAGCCAAACACTGTCAGTGACATTAGAGCAGTGTTTCCCAACCCTGGTCCTCGAGTACCACCAACAGCACACACTTTTATTGTAACCCTGGACAAACACACCCAATTCAACTAATCATCAAGCCCTCAATGAGCCGGCGATGGGCGATGGGTTCAAGGCGATGGGTTCAAGAAGATGGCAGACAATGGAAAAAGGAAGAAACAAACATTATGAATAGATTTGGAGTGGGAGATTGTACAAACCTTCAGAACAATTGTTGAAGGAGAAGATGGTGGACAAGGGAAACAGAAGAAAAGTGAAATATGTCCTGAGTGAATATGGAATGGAGGATTGGACAGAACTTCTAGAAGAGCTAGAGAAGGAATTGAACATGACATGAGTGAGGGTGAATCAATTGCAGTAGCAGGTGTAGTGATGACAGCTGATAATGAGTTGAGTAGAGGGAAGCAGGGTGGTAGGGAAGGTTGGCGACAAGTGTAAAAAGAGGGATATACGCTCTAGTAGCTCGGAGATGGAACCTGAAGTACCCATGGTGGAGACTGCTGAGTTTGGGCCTCGTTCCAAGGATGTAAAGAATGATTCTGGTCCAGTGGGAGTGAGATTGCTGGAGAGTGGATCCTTGCAGTTTGGCTGAAGAGTGGAAGACCACGATAAAGGAAACTGGAACAAAAAAAAAAAAAAAACGAAAGTTGTTCATGAGTATAGGTTTTTGGTTGGAGTAGGGTTCACTAACAATGATGCTTTTTTTCAGGGATCCGTTTGAAGTATCAAGGATGGTAAGAGATGCATTGGGAAAGGTGGAGTCGGTCAGAGGGACTACAAGTGGTTTTGTTTTGATTTCTTGTGTGCCGAAAGAGCAGAAGGAAAAGGCATTAAGGATCGACAAACTATCGACTTATGAAGTGGAGAGTTTTGATTTTTGTAGCAGAACACCTTTAAAATTTGTCGTATTGGATGTGGAGCACTTGTGGTTTACGAGGAGCATACCAGGAGTAGTTGGAGCACACCGGCTGAACCGTGTAGTGGATGGGGATTAAAGAAGAATGCCTGTCAGTATTATTAGTGTTTGACGAAGAGTATCTCCCTTCAAATGTGAAAATGGTATATGTTAGATATGCGGTGAGAGCTTTTGTGTCCAAGCTGTCGTTTTGCCGGAATTGCGAAATGTATGTATCAAGTGTGTGTCGAAAGAATGTTGTTGAAGAATCTGACGGTGTACGATGTTATTGTGATGGCAACCATCTTCCAAATTCCCCGGAGTGCCCGGTTAGGGTAAAGGAGTATGAAGAGGCAAGGGTCAGGGCTATTCAGCAGGTCTCCTACACGGAGGCACGTGAAATAGTTGAAGGAGCTGAAGATATAGCGGTGGATGCTCCGCAGACTGTGGAGATTCAGTGTTGTTCAACAGTTGAGGGAAACTGATATGCTGATTGTGAAGAAGGTAGATGTATGGTGTTTATCGGGCATTTGATTAATTGTACTGCATAAATTAACAAAAAGTCCAAGAAACTGCGGCTGAAAAGTTTTGGGGTTCCAGGATTTCACTGCCGAAACATTGCAAAGAATACTGTCAGACTATGCTCTTCCTTCGCAGGCCCCAGAACCTGTGGGGATGGGCTTTGGCAGTTGAATCTGAATAAAGGTACATTGTGTTTTGTTTATTTTGTTCAGTTTTATTTTGTTAATTATTTGGGTTGATATACAGCCAAAACAGTAGGTGGCGGCAATACACCAATGTGTAGTTTGCCATAACACTTTAAAGAAGAAGAAGCAGCCCTCAATGAGCTGTGTTTGTCCAGGGCTACAACAAAAATGTCTACTGTTGAGGATATTTGAGGACCAGGGTTGTGAAACAACGCCTTAGAGCACTGTTTGTGTGAGATGTGATTGTCACCGACCTGTTGGGGGCATCATTCTTAGGATTACGGGGAATGTCCTGTGGATCCTCACTTAACTCGTACTCCTGGACTTTGGGCTGCAGATTTTTGGATTTAGGTCGTCCAGGACCAGGCCCAGGCCCATGACTGCCCTTTCCATCGAGTTTCTGCTTCTTCGGTTTGTGACGCGATGAGGCTGAGAGGTCTGCGTCCTTTCCCAGCTTCAGAAAGCGCTTGTCCCCTTTCTTATCCTGCCAGTCTGTAAGGATCTGAGAAAAATAGGTACCAGTCACCAACAAAATGTAATTATCAAATAAGGATGACACAGGAATATTCATAACATCAGGCAAGTATCACTTGTAGTGCCAGAAACACTATGGCAGCAAAATATCTTGCCTGTCCAACATTACAGATGGAGGTATAGCAGCAGGTATAGTAAGGAGGCAAGTCAGGCTGTCCAATGACATAAAAACTGCTCAATTGTTTAATGACAACATTTGAGATGTGCTCACTGACTCCTGCCTTACCTGCCTCTGTTCTTCCAAAGCTCTGAGACGGCGGCTGGCAGAGGACAGGAGAGTCTCCAGCTCCAGCTGCAGTGTGTCCAGCTCCTCAATACCGATGCCATCGTCCTCTGAGCGTCCAAGCACGGCAGTGTAGCGGGGGCACACCTTGACATGCTCTACTGGCTTAAAGTCATAGTACTTTAGAGGCGGGCAGTCCTTCAACTCACTCATCTTGATGGTTAGAGTGGGCTATGTCTATGTGGAGGAGAGATCAAGTGCACCATTGGTCATACAAAAATGGACATCATGAAACAAAGTCAATTAACACACACACACACACACACACACACACACACACACACACACACACACACACACACACACACACACACACACACACACACACACACACACACACACACACACACACACACACACACGATTTTGTTTTAGCCCAGTACTAACCCACTTGATTCAACTATTAAAGTCAGGGCTGGTTGAATCAGGTGTGTGGCACTGCGCTGGAACTAAAGTCTGCACATCCTGTGGGCCCCCTCAGAACCAGGAGTGGCAGGATTAGAAGAAAACTAATCTGTCCATAATGCAACCTGGGACCACTGCTCTGGAAAGGCTCCTCATATTAGTTTCAAGAACGGGGAACAACGCGGGTGATTTCCATTGAAGATAACGTGAACGTTAGCTAGCGTGCTGGCTGGCTTTAGCACAGTATGCGCTGAATGACCGGTGCGTCGGAAACTAAACTGACCATTCACAATATCAATCAGAACCCCCAATACACCTTATAAATGGACAAGACTGTGGTTTGATTACAAATGCACCATGTAAATGTAATGTAAATTGGCTTAATTTTGAATATTAACACAACAACATTTAACTTACCTCTGACCCGTAGACTGGCATCCATCATTGACTGAACCATCTGTGGAAGAAGGGGGGTACGAATATTCAGGAATCGAGATTTGTGTTCAATTTTGAAAACTTGTAAATCGTTTTTCTGAGTGTTAAATGATCTTCAATTGTTACTAATATTTTTGTTTCACTAATAACCAGGTAAAGAATAAAGAATGTCAGACACTAAATTGTAGAATGGTATCTCCGGTAAAAACATATATTTAAAAAAATATATCATATTTGGGGATGTGTATTTACGGTAATGGGAATCAAACGAATATTAAGGATCTAAATATTTTTCACTTATGTTTATGAAGTTCTGTGTGTAATAATACAATAGTTCTTAATACAATTATTATTAAAAAAATATTACTTGGCCTAAATTCTTATTTTATTTAACTCCCCCACAGTGAGGCCAACAAATGGACGCGTCCAAAGACGTTTAGAGCCCAGAAAGATGGTCGCAGCGACCAAAAGGTGGCCACTAGTTACCGCAGCCACTAAGTCAAAATTGGCTATAGTAAAATTCATGAAAACATACATTTGCTGTTTGGTCATAATTTAAGGTTAGGATTAGTCATAAAGTTAGCAGTGTGGTTAGATTTAAAATCAGATTTTAAGAAGAGACATTTTAGAAAAAGGCGGGGTTTATGGCAGTGGTAAATAGTAACGAACAGACCGAAATCCAATGAAAACGCTCTGTCAAAGATGATCTATTATATTGACAAAATGGTCGATTGACCGCTCTAACAATGGAAATACAGGCCAAAGGCAGCCGGTAGCCAGCAGATCCGCTCCGCACCATTAGTCATCATTCAGATTATTCAAATTCAATCATGAAGTGTTTAGAGAGTGATTAGAAGGACAATAGAGCGCTGAGTACCAAGCCATTAGTGAGGGCCGTAGACTACACATCCACGCCACTAATTTGCACAGTTTTGGATGGGATTACCATGAACAACTGTCAAAGGGAATTTGAATGCGGTCATGACTTGTGACTGCTGGTGTGGCGGTAATACGGTCACTGCAACAGCCCTATGATCATTGGATGTTATTAGGTAACATGTTTATTGTTAGCATGAATGCTTCTTGTGATACTATGTAATACATGGTTATTAGATACAGTCCTTTGCTCTAGTTCTAGTCATTAGCATTCCTTAATGCATAGCGTATCCCATTCTATTGCACTCTGCACATACCTATGCAGTATATTTATCTCCTGTATAGCATATTCATTATCTATCTGTCTCTGTACCTTCACAGAACTATCGTCATGTACATCCCCATGCACATCATCAGTGTGTGTAAATAAAGTTCAATGTGTGTGTCAACTCTTGGACAGCCTTATTCCCCTCTAACCAGGGGCGGTGTCAGTGAGTCACAAACCAGTAGAATACATAGACCCAGTTCTCTCTTTTCGTTGTCTCGCCAGATTTGTGACTTTGCTGACACCACTACAGTATGGCGGCCCACAGAGACCACACAAGATACTTTCCACACTGCCCACCTGCGGTCCAGTGGAGTATGGCTCTGGGCAGGGGCGAAAATCTGATATCAACTTTGGAGGGGACAATTACATGAAATTTTCTCAAGAGCAATTCCTGAGGGGGACACCAAAAGCAGTGCTGTAACACATAGCCTACATTGTAATATGGTAAATGTATATTGAGGAACCAAAGAAATAAGGTGTTTGCTGTACTCCTAACTACCGGTACCCAAAACTACACAACTAATCACAACAGCAATACCATTGCCTTTAACAAATCTTAGTTCAGTCACCAGTTTAAGTTGAGAGTGGGGGTATCCATGGCATTTTCCAATTATGTTCCTATTTTACAAGTAAAAAAAATTGAGAACCTTTCATAATGTTGCCAAACAAAGACTCAACAAACTTACCTGAGACTCCCTGTCTCTGCCAGTCTGTCCCCAACTCTGCTGTCTGTGTACCATCTGTTGCCTGCTCTGCCTAATGACATCATTGTGAAACATTTCCATTAGAATTTCATTTCTTTCTTATGAACATTTTATCAACTAGTCTTTGAGATATTAGGCTACTAGGGTTCTTACTATGCGTTTTGGTTTATTGAAAAATACTCTGATGTCCGTCTTTTATTTTTCTGCCATTTTTCTACCTGGCTGGCTGGCTGGCTACACACACACACACACACAGTGTGTAGGTTATTTACAGTAGGAGATGGGCTTCTATCATCTTCTATCATTCTATTTGGGCTTCGATCTAAAAGGTAGCTAGCAAATGTGAAACGGATTAAAATGACAAGAGTTGACAGCTGTATGAGTTCACCATTTACACAACATATGCTGCAACCTTTTGTAATTTTAATAGTTTGTTTCATATTGGCTGGCTTCCAACAATAGCCGAATTTGCAAAGCTAGCGAGCACCAATTCCGTTTCAGTGGTGTTTGCTATAATCTTTGCTACCCGGGTTAAATAAAGGTGAAATAAAATAAATAAATAAAAAGTTCCCTTGCGACAATTTAGCTTTTGCAACGAGACCATTAAATATATTTAAGACAATGGTAGAAGAGAGTGTAGTTCTGTTCAGTTTGGACTTCAGTTTATCGCTAACCTTATCACAGGGACTTTGAAGCACTAACTTACATCATCTGCATGCTGATCTTGGAATAAATTGACGATAGCAAAGATTCCATCTTTGACGACGCCACATAAATGGAATAGGTACTAGCTAGCTTAATAGTTAATATTTGCGCGCTAGCTCTGCATATTCAGCTAGTGTGTGTGTGCGATTGACTGGATGAACCTCACGTCAGTTACGTGCATTGAGTGCCTTTCAGACAGTAGACACGACCCCTCTGTTACCTTGCCAACTAAGGAACTGGCAGTGGATCAAACCATTGTGAGGCAAAGGGTGGGGGGGTCGCAATCTTTTGAAACTTAAAAACATGCTATTAAGTGTCTATAATCAGCACAATTGCTTTCATTGCGTATTATTAATATTATTTAAATTACATAGTTATGTTTCAGTGATATATTGGGGGGGACAAATCATATTTTTCCCAGGATGGGGGGGTCGTGTCCCCCCCGGGACTTCCGCCCCTGGCTCTGGGGTATCCAGTGGACTACTACCATGTGGATTATACCTCCTCTCTGGAGCCATTGGGAGCCCTACGCCTGCTGACCGTGCAGCATGGTCAGCATTTTACATTTTAGTCATTTAGCAGACGCTCTTATCCAGAGCGACTTACAGTAGTGAATGCATACATTTCATACATTTCATTTCATGCATTTATTTTTTATTTTTTTATTTTTTTTGTACTGCACCTCTTCTCCACCTGTGGGATATTACTCAGCACCAGGTGGGGCTGCAGTAACACCCCAATGTGTGGGCTACCAGGCAGTCACATCGCTGCATCCGTCAAATGGTTTGACGGGAAGCACGTATGGAGCAGAATATACAGTGTCTTCTTCGCATCTTGAAACAGCAAACCAGATTCTGGGATTCCTCCGGTCAGGGGAGCCCTCTCCGACAGGTTGCAGTGGAGGACATGAGACAGTCATATGGAGTTCAGCAGAAGGACGCCGCTTCAGCAGCCTCAGCAACGTTACCGACTACGACTGACTGTAGGGTGTGAGTATTCTGCCTCTTCGGCCCCGGCATGGCTGCAACTGAGACCGGGCATGGACACGTCATGTCCTCAGCCACGACTGGTCATCTGGAGCTGCCTGCTATAGAGACTGAGCCCACACCAGATGTCATTTTCGATCCCCCCCTCACCGGTTTAGCCTTGACATGGGCCCATCACGGGACACAGCAACAGCCCTGGGTCCTGTTCGGGGTATCCAGGATGACCCTGACCAGCGTGCACAGGACTCAACCCCCGACGTGACTGTGGGGGATACACCAGACTTCATCTGGGGTGACCACCCAGACCTTGCCCCCCAGTGTCCTGTCCCAGGGGCACTACCTATTTCTGCACCTGGGGTCAGAGCTGGTCCACCGTCTGCCTTGGACTCACCAACACTGCCTCCTGATCTGGCCTTGACCCTGGATCTACTGCCGGGGCCTGCCCCTTGCCCTCCTCTGGTTCCTGCACTGGGGTACTTACCTGCCTCAGTTGGGGAACCGTTGCCGTTGTGCCTGCTCTCCTCTGCTTGCGTACAGCCCTCCTCTGTGGGGGATCCATTGCCGCGCCTGCTTTCCGCTGCTGGGGCATTGAGGAGTTTACCACATCAGTCACCGACTAAATTAATAAGTACATCGACGACATCATCCCCGAAGTGACGGGGTCAATACATATCCCAACCAGAAGCCATGGGTTACAGGCAACTTCCACACTGCGCTAAAGACTAGAGCTGCCGCTTTCTAGGAGCGGGACACTAATCGTGATGCTTATAGTAAATCCCACTATGACCTCCAATGAGCCATCAAACAGAAAAAAATGTCAATACAGGGCTAAGATCGAATCCTACTACGCCGGCTCTGACACTCATCGGATGTGGCAGGGCTTACAAACTATCAGGGATTACAAAGGTGAACACAGCCGTGAGCTTCCCATTGACGCAAGCCTATCAGACGAGCTAAATACCTTCTATGCTCGCTTCAAAACAAGCAACACTGAACCATGCAAGAGAGCACCAGCTGTTACGGACGACTGTATGATCTCGCTCTCCGTAGCTGATGGGAGTAAGACCTTAAAACAGGTTAACATTCACAAGGCCAGACGGATTGCCAGGAAGCGTACTCAGAGCATGCGCTGACCAGCTGGCAAGTGTCTTCACTCCTTTTGTTACGTTCAGTACGCATTATTTAAAGTCGCCGTTCCTCAGTCTGTAATACCTACTTTTTTCAAGCAAACCGCCATAGTCCCTGTGCCCAAGAACTCCAGGGTAACCTGTCTAAATGACTATTGCCCCATTGCACACACATCTGCAACTTATACGCAGGGAGTTAGGAAGCAGGTGCAGAAGGTGAGTTTAATAATAATAATAAACATGAATAAAATACAAAACTGGAGAAGCATACTGAATGTAACCAAAACCAATACTGCCTGAAGACTAAGTCTTACTGAGGGCTATATGAAGGGAGAGTAATCAGGGTGGTGATCAAGTCCAGGTGTGCGCAATGATGGTTGCCAGGTGTGTGCAATGTGGGTTGCCAGGATCGGTGGTTAGTAAACCGGCAACGTGGAGCACCGGAGGGAGGGAGCAGGCGTAGGCGTGACAGTAGTCAGGAAATGCTTTGAAAGGCTGTCCATGGCTCACATCAACACCATCATCCCAGACACCCTGGGCCCACTCCAGTTCAAATACTGCCCTAACATATCCACAGATGACACTATCTCTATTGCACTCCACACTGCCCTTTCCCACCTGGACAAAAGGAACACCTACATGAGAATGTTGTTCATTGACTACAGCTCAGCGTTCAACACCATTGTGCCCTCCAAGTTCATCACTAAGCTAAGGAACCTGAGATTTAACACCTCCCCTGCAACTGGTCCTAGACTTCCTGATGGGCCGCCCCCAGGTGGTGAGTGTAGGCCATGCTGACCCCCAACATGGGTCCCCTCAGGGGGGTGTGCTTAGTCCCCTCCTATACTCCTTGTTCACCCACGACTGCATGGCAGCGCACAACTCCAACACCATCATTAAGTTTGCAGACGACACGACGTTGGTAGGCCTGATCACCGACGAAGATGAGACAGCCTACAGGGAGGACAACAACCCTTCCCTCAATGTCAGCAAGACAAAGGAGCTGATCGTGGAGTACAGGAAACGGAGGGCTGAGCACACCTCCATCCACATCGACTGGGCTGCTGTGGAGCAGGTCAAGGCTCTGGGTCATTTGATTGAGACCACTCTAAATAGCCTGTTTTAGAATTAGTTGCTTATTAGGCTATAAAATGATGTGTGCCCGATGCCACCCCTCATCTTTGATTCTCTGAGCCCACACCAGATGTAATTTTCAATTCCCCCCTCCACTGCTGTAGAGTCTGGGGGAAACACGCGGTAGTGAGCCTATGTTGCCCAGCACTTGATATTGCACGCCCAGCAGAGAATCAAAGATGAGGGGTGGCATCGGGTACATATCGTTTTATAGCTTAATAAGCAACTCATTCTAAAACAGTAAGAAATATTGGAATGTCATCAATTACATGATCCCCCCCCCCCCCCAAGACTAGATTTTTTTTACTAAACCCTAAACCCTCCCCTTGACTGGAATTGCCCCATTTTCCTCCAGGTAACCATTCTGTAAATTTCAATCCATCCCTTACTGTTACTGTTATCTATTGCGTTACTATTTTCTTACTTTTTAACTCTGAATTGTTGGGAAAGGGCTCGTAAGTAAGTATTTCACGGTAAAGTCTACACTTGTTGAATTCTGCGGATGTGATAAATACAATTTGATTTGAACAGCTTTGAGCCATATCTCCAGTGGTGTAAAGTATTGAAATAAAAATACTTAAGTACTACTTAAGTAGTTTTTTTAGGTATCTGTACTTTGCTATTTATATTTTTGACAACTTTTAATTTTACTTCACTGCATTTGTAAACAAATAGTCTACTTTTTACTCCATACATTTTCACTCACACCCAAAGTATTTGTTACATTTTCAATGCTTAGCAGGACAGGAAAGTTTTAAATAAAAAAATAGGCAGAAGTTATACAAATATATACAATTGTGCCATCTGATCTTATTATTATAAGCAATTTGAAATTATTTATACTTTTACTATAAATAATACTTTACTATACTTTTGATACTTTTGATATTCTACTTTTAGACTTTTACTCAAGTAGTATTTTTCTGGGGGACTTTCACTTTTACTTGAGTCATTTTCACCACTGCGTATCTCGTGCCTGCTCCATTAATATACACAGAAATGCTGTCTGATCCTAGTGCAGCTGTTAGTATGCGGGTCAGATCTGCTGGCTAGGAAGGTGGGAAGAGGCCAGATCAGGTGGGAACATTCTTGCTAGCCAATGATCTTTTGCAGAAAACATATCAATAAACTCGGAACAACCTAAGCATTATGAAACCTCTATTCGATCAAATATGCCTCACCTATTAAAAAAATTCCTCACTTGGTCTGCTTAATCTGCGCAGACAGATTTTGGGCGGAGTCGACCCTCTCGCTTTGCCTCTTCTTCTCTGGCGCTGTTCGCTGTGATATAGAAGTGTAACATTTGCGGAAGAGATGTTGAATGCAGGCGTGGCAATATAACTTCCGCCTTCAAACCCAGAACAACAGAGAAATGGTGAGTGACTTTGATCATAAATACCGATGCAATTCTCTGTTTTCAAATTCCTCGGTTAAACCATCTTTATTCTGGTGGCTTGATAGTTGCACAGATTAATGTGGGCGGGACGGTGCGCTCTAAAAATAAATCTGGATCAAAGCTGTTATCAAACCAGTTGGACTTGTATACTTGTCTGATCCGATCCTTTAGATTATATTACATCTAGAACGCGCGGACACCACCACAACATCCATTGATTGGTCAATACTATGCAAGTGACCATGGAGGCTAAATATGCTTGTAGTAACATGGTACTTCCTCTCTAGAGGTCTGGACAGCAGTCTGTCTGAGACGTAAAGGGGGGGGGATTTTCGTGATCATTGATCTGTAATATTAGTGTTTCAAAGTTAATGTCGACACCCCCTCCCTCAGACAGCGACACTACGCCCATACCTGAATGCTGTGCGTGCCACACTGCAGGCCGCCCTCTGCCTGGAGAACTTCTCCTCTCAGGTGGTGGAACGCCACAACAAGCCAGAGGTGGAGGTCAGGTGAGTGAGCTCTCGCGTGCTCTCTTCTCATAACGATATCATTAGTGTTATTTGTGACACACTGTCTTTTGTCATTACAGGAGTAGTAAAGAGCTCTTACTACAGCCTGTGGTAATCAGCCGCAATGACAAGGAGAAGGTCCTCATCGAGGGCTCCATCAACTCTGTGCGAGTCAGCATTGCTGTGAAGCAGGTCAGGGGTTATGACCCTCCTTTTCGCTTTCAATGTCACCCTTACATTATCTTGATGTTGTGTGTTTGTTTTAAGTAAGTAAAGTCTTTCTCATACACGGAGTGTAAAAAAACAAAACAAAAAACTTTAAGAACACCTGCTCTTTCCATGACAGACTAACCAGGTGAATCAAGGTGAAAGCTGTGACACCTTATGGATGTCACTTGTTAAATGTATCTGTGGCATTCAGAGGGTGAATGGGCAAGACGAAAGATTTAAATGTCTTTGAACGGGGTATGGTAGTAGGTGCCAGGCGCACTGGTTTGTGTCAAGAACTGCTGTGTTTTTCACACTTAACAGTTTCCTGTGTTAATCAAGACTTGACCCAACTGTGGGAAACATTGGAGTCAACATGGGCCAGCATCCCTGTGGAACACTTTCGACACCTTGTAGAGTCCATGCCCCAACAAATTGAGGCTGTTCTGGGGGGGGGGGGGGACTCAATATTAGGAATGTTTTGTACACTAAGTGTAGATTTTAAACGCCTTCGTCTGCCAATAAAATAAAAAGTGTGTTCAAGGGAAATGCTTACTGGTGCTCTGATTGGCTCCATCAGGCTGATGAGATCGAGAAGATCCTGTGCCACAAGTTCATGCGCTTCATGATGATGAGAGCAGAGAACTTCTTCATTCTCAGGAGGAAATCCGTTGAGGTGAGAGAGGAGTCAAGAAAACAGGATAGGATCCAGTTGGTGTTAGTATTGCTTTAATGTTCTAAGACCTCTCTCTTCCTCCATCTCTCCATCCTGTCATCTAGGGCTATGACATTAGTTTCCTCATCACCAACTTCCATACGGAGCAGATGTACAAGCACAAGCTAGTGGACTTCGTCATCACCTTCATGGAGGAGATTGACAAGGAGATCAGCGAGATGAAGCTGTCTGTCAATGCCCGTGCCCGTATCGTTGCGGAGGAGTTCCTCAAGAATGTAAGACTGCTATGTTTTTAGAAGAAAAATTAAGATTCTAATGCATTTATTGAAATGTGGTCAAATCAATGGGAATAATGAAACAATTATGTTTGTCAATGGCTTCTGTTGCAGTTCTGAGGCGGCGTCATCGCATCCCTCTCACTGATCACATGACTTGGCCATGACCATGGATCTGTGAGAGAAAGGGCAGGCTCAAGGGCCCGATAGCAGGAAGAGGGTGGAGAAGCGTACTGTGAGTGAACAACCAATCTGTGGCGAAGACGATAGAAAAGTGACCAATCCAGTGTGGGTGTGTGGCACCCAACTGCGTCTCCCAAGTATGTACTGTACTCATAAATATTGATGACTGTATATAATTAAATGTTTCATTTTCTGCCTCTTAGAGCAAATCTCAAAACCAAGGCAGGTCCTTAAAAGTATTAACCAGGTTGATATTCATGACGGGGACAATGAGAATGTGTTTCAACTGAAACGGCCTGTATTGTTTTTATACATTCTTTATGTACTCTTGTTTGTCATTTAAACATTTTTTAATTCTCCTTTTTGTTACAAAATATTAACCTGTTCAGTACGCTCATCATGGAGAGAGGAAAAACAAGATGTTTACATTTTAGTACAAGACGCATCACAGATTTATTAAGCGGTCATAAGATACCAAATGATAATGAATGACATAATCAAATAAAACTCATGACAGCTTGTTTGTACTTTTGAGTAATGGTGCTTGTGTGTGTCCCATAAATTCTCTCCTTTTTGTCCACATCCTCAGTCATGAGGTTGTGTGCATACCATTTGATATGCACTTTGTCTAGTTCTATTTCTGTGGCCCTAGCTGTGTTGGTTGAGAATCTAGTCTCTGCTAAGATCAGCTGTTTCTGTTTGTAAAGGTCTCTGTATTATTTGAGTTGTGAGGAAGTGAATGTGTTTGCTGGCCCTAAGAGTGAGTCAGATCTTGCATGCTTCCTGGTCGTGTGGGTCTCTAGCTCAGACTGTGGTTGGAGTATTTATGTTGAAGTTGATTTCCCTTCTTTTGTAAGCCTAAAACTGCCAACGCGTATTGCATTATAGCCAATTATTTTCATAACACTTTGTTCCAGCATATTCATTCAACACTAGTGATCTTGGGTAAGTTGTATGCAATTATGTGCTTGGCTGATTGAGAAAAATCCACATTTCCAGAAAAAGATAAATGTTAACTGTGAGGTCAATTGTAATAGATGACCTCTGTTATGAATCTGAGGCATCTGTATAAAAATACAACATCTTTATTGAAGCTGAGGAGAGGATTCTTGACAATCCTCCTTGACAAGAGGATGCTTGACATTTTGAAAACAATGAGCAAACATTTGGATCCAATAACAGCCTACATAAGCACCAACAATTGGATTTGCCTACATATCTGCACCTGCTGATTGTGTAGCCAAACAATAGAAATATACTGAAATGTAACATGTAAAGTATTGGTTTCATGAGCAGAAATAAGATCCCAGAAATGTTCCATACTCACACAAAGCTTAATTCTCTCATCTTGTGCTCAAATTTGTTTATCTCTGTTAGTGAGCGTTTCTCCTTTGTCAAGATAATCCACCCACCTGACAGGTGTGGCTTATCAACAAGCTGATTAAACAGCATGATCATTACACAGGTGCACATTGTGCTAGGGACAATAAAAGGCCACTCTAAAATGTGCAGTTTTGTCACGTAACACAATGCCACAGATGTCTCAAGTTTTTCAGGGAACGTGCAATTAGCATGCTGACGGCATCAATGTCAATTTCTCTACCAGAAGCTGCCTCCAATGTTGTTTTAGAGAATTTGACAGTACGTCCAAGCGGCCTCACAACCGCAAACCATGTCTAACCACGCCTAGGGTGGCACATTTTGGGAAATATTCAGAGGTGGAAACTTTCAGTGGGAATTAATGGAAATATATGCAAATTAATAATACCATTTAAATGTAATGTTTTTTTGCATTGGATATATTTACTATATCAGATGGAGACAGAAACAAACCTTTTACCTTAAGTGGACATAATTGCAAATTATTAAATCCTTCCAATGGAAATAAACAATTTTTAGTTACGAATTGAACTTTAAATGAGTTGACTCTTCATGGGATGATTTCACTGAACAACAAAAGAAAGGGAATATTAAATGATCCCCAATGATCCATCGCATCTCCCAAAAACATTTAACATACATCTGTAAAATGATTGTCTAGAAACCTAAAGCTTTGGTTGTCTTCCTCTCAGGCTTCCAGGTCTTCTCCCTGGACCTCCTCAATGTCCACCTCTTGAACATCAGACTGAGGCCTCATCTTCAATATCACTTTCCAACCTTGTTGAGATTGGCTTGTTGTCAGGCTCAAAAAGCCTCAAATTTGCCCGGATGGCCACCAATTGTTCAACCCTTGTATTGGTCAGCCTGTTGCGTGCTTTGGTGTGTGTGTTCCCAAACAAGGACCAGTTGCACTCTGAGGCGACTGATGTTGGTGGGATTTAGAGGATGATGGAGGCAACAGGGGAATGAGCCTCAGATCCACAGTCCCTTCCACCAGGTGGCTTATGAGATATGTTGGCACGACTGCCATATCCCAAAGCCCTTGCTTGGAAGTGTACTTTGCCAGACAAGCAATAACCTTGCCCTCATCCAGGCCAAGGTGGTGAGACACGGCAGTGATGACACCATAGACTTGGGGTCCAATATGTACGCTGCGGCGTGTATGGACTTCAGGTAGAAGTCTTCATGCTTTCTGAAATATTTCAGAACTGCAGTTTCCTCGGCTTGGAGCAACAGTGAAGTGGGCAGGGCAGTACAGATTTCTTCTCTTACATCTGCAAGAAGTCTGAACATCAGATAGGATGGCATTGTCTCCCTCAATCTGTGCAATGGCTACAGCTTTTGGTTTCAGGCTGCTTACCAATCTCTCCCAAAATACATCATCCAGGAGGATCCTCTTGATGGGGCTGTCCATATCGGCAGACTGTGATATGGCCATTTCTCCACACTCCGGACTCCTTCCCCTCCAGGAGACTGTCAAACATGATGACAACATCACCCCAATGGGTGTTACTGGGCAGCTTCAATGTGGTGCTCTTGTTCTTCTCACTTGGTGAGGTAGATTGCTACTATAACTTGATGACCCTTCACATAGCTAACCATTTCCTTGACTCTCTTGTAGAGGGTATCCATTGTTTTCAGCACCATGATGTTCTTGAGGAGCAGATCAATGCATGAGCAGCGGAGCCAATGGCTGTGATGTGAGGGTAGGACTCCTCCACTTTAGACCAAGCAGCCTTCATGTTCACAGCGTTGTCTGTCACCAGTGCAAATACCTTCTGTGGTCCAAGGTCATTGATGACTGGCTTCAGCTCATCTGTAATGTAGAGACTGGTGTGTCTGTTGTCCCTTGTGTCTATGCTCTTGTAGAATACTGGTTGAGGGGCGGAGATGATGTAGTTAATTATTCCTTGCCCACGAACATTCAACAACCCATCAGAGATGATTGCAATACAGTCAGCTTTCGCTATGATTTGCTTGTCCTTCACTTGAACTCTGCATCCATTAAATTAGTAGATAAAGCATGTCTAGTTGGGTGTATGCTGGGCGAAGAACATTCAGAAATCTCTTCCAATACACATTGCCTGTGAGCATCAGAGGTTAACCAGTTGCATACACAGCTCGAGCAAGACTTTTATCAGCATTTCTCTGACTACGTTCCTCCATACGTTCCTCTCTGACTACGTTCCTCCACTCTCCACTGGCTTCCTGCTGAAGCTCGCATCCGCTACAAGACCATGGTGCTTGCCTACGGAGCTGTGAGGGGAACGGCACCTCCGTACCTTCAGGCTCTGATCAGGCCCTACACCCAAACAAGGGCACTGCGTTCATCCACCTCTGGCCTGCTGGCTCCCCTACCTCTGAGGAAGCACAGCTCCCGCTCAGCCCAGTCAAAACTGTTCGCTGCTCTGGCACCCCAATGGTGGAACAAGCTCCCTCACGACGCCAGGACAGCGGAGTCAATCACCACCTTCCGGAGACACCTGAAACCCCACCTCTTTAAGGAATACCTAGGATAGGATAAAGTAATCCTTCTACCCCCCCCCCCCTTAAAAGATTTAGATGCACTATTGTAAAGTGGTTGTTCCACTGGATATCATAAGGTGAATCCACCAATTTGTAAGTCGCTCTGGATAAGAGCGTCTGCTAAATGACTTAAATGTAAATGCATTGAGTCAAAAAAACTTCTGATTCCAGGAGGACCATGAGCTGTTGCTATCGATAAGGTGTCTGATTCATCATTATCACCTCGAATAGAAGTAGAGGGACTTTCGTCAGAGGTTGCTTGTTGTGAGCGCTGAGGGAACTTTATGCACTTGGCCAGATGATTCTGCATCTTTGTTGCATTTTTCACATGTGATTTGGCACAGTATTTGCAAATATACACCGCTTTTCCTTCTACATTAGCTTTAGTGAAATGTCTCCACACATCAGATAGTGCCCGTGGCATTTTCCTGTAAAAGACACCTACACACTTTGCTGTAGGCTACTATTTACTACTAACAAAAAATCATGTATTTCATATAAAATATATTCATCCCACCCAGTATTGTAATCAAAACATACCAGAAAGCATGTAGTCCTTGGCTCAGACAGTGTAATAGTGTGGGCTCAGTACCATATCATTACTGTGCAAGATCTTAAGAATCAGCTGTACATGTGATGGAAGAATGCACTGTGCATGCAGAGGGTTGCAATTCCATTGAATTGGAGATAGTTTAACCAAAATATGCCACAAGACCTAGAATTGCCTTATGTGTATCCCATAAAAAAGGTTCACTGTTAAAAGCTAACTTTTTGGATGAGTTTAAGCAAAATTCCCCAAATTCCTGGGCTTAACTTCCCATGGAAAAATTTCAGAAAAATTCTGGAATTTTACCAGAAAGTTTCCGACCCTTTGCAACCCTAACCACGCCAGCCCAGGACCTCCACATCCGCTTCTTCACCTGCGGGATTGTCTGAGACCAGCCACCTGGACAGCTGATGAAACTGAGGAGTATTTATTCTGTAATAAAGCCCTTTTGTGGGGAATTGGCTGGGCCTGGCTCCCAAGTGGGTGGGGCCTATGCTCTCCCAGGGCTGTGCCCCTGCCCAGTCCTGTGAAATCCATAGATTAGGGTCTAATGAATTTATTACAATTGACTGATTTCCTTATATGAACTGTACTCAGTAAAATCTTTGAAATTGTTGCATGTTGCATTTATATTTTTGTTTAGTATATGTATAATATGATAAATACAGGTAACTGCCAAAATAAAGGAAACACTAACATAAAGTGTCTTATTAGGGCGTTGGGCCACCACGAGCCAGAACAGCTTCAATGCTCCTTGGTATAGATTCTACAAGTGTCTGGAACTCTATTGGAGGGATGTGACACCATTCTTCCACAAGAAATTCCATCATTAGTTTTTTTATTTATGGTGTTGGTGGAAAATGCTGTCAGGCGCCGCTACAGAATTTCCCATAAGGGTTAAATTGGGTTGAGATCTGGTGACTGAGATGGAAATGGCATATTGTTTACATCGTTTTCATTCCCATCAAACAATTTAGTGACCACTCGTGCCCTGTAGATGGGGGCATAGCCATGGTATTCAAAATAATGGCCTGCCCAGTATTTTTAAACATGACCCCAGAGAGGAAGAGGCGAAGCAAGAGGTTTTACTCCACCCAAAATCTGTCCACGAAAATATATATATTTTTTTATAGAGCTCAATGAGTGTTGAATTTGAGCCACAAAAAAATGTAATTGCTAATTTGTTACATAAGGCTTATTTGATCAGATAAATGTTTTGTAATGGTTTGGTTGTTACAAATGCATTTCGGCAACTTAAAAAAAATACTTCATATTGGAGTGGTGCCTGCTGTGATAGATATAGAACTAATCATAGATATTACCAGTTTTAACATGGACATTTCCCATTGAGGGCTTCCACCATTTTAAAGTAGTCAACTGGGTGGGGAGTCCTAGGAGTTGGGAGCAATGAGCCAATGAAGAAGAAAATGTAATACTTTAAAATGAAGGCGCTGCCCATGCTGTCACAGACACTATAATGGCAAAGATAAAGATTAGTCCTCTATCTAGCTCTATGGGCTGGTGTTCACAAGCAATCTGCCCTCACACCGGCTAGAATGGTCTCCCAACTGATTTCCCCTCTCACTAGACTTCTTTCCATCTTCGAGGACATGTATTAACATTGTTAAAGCGGTCAACTGACTATCTTGTCAATATAATAGACAATCTTTGATAACCCTAAGCATGATGGGATGTTAATTGCTTAATTAACTCAGGAACCACACCTGTGTGGAAGCACCTTCTTTCAATATACTTTGTATCCCTCATTTATTCAAGTGTTTACATTATTTTTGACAGTTACCTGTAGATTACATAACACATTGACATGAAAAGACAACACAGTGACACTTCTGAGGTTCAAATTAGACAAGTGCATCACACAACCAATACTTTCTAAAGAGTAACAGTAGGTAGGTTTCCATTGACCCAGGTTTACTGTGACGTGTGTAATGGAAACAGCAGATAATGGAGACATTTTTGAAAGATCAAAAAATAAATAATCTGTTAGACGGGTGCACTTTTCTTTTGTCAAACTTGTTATATTGCGACAAATGGTGGAAAGTGTTTCTGGAATAAATTATGATTGCTGAATAATTTAAAAGTACGCAGGGCACTTGATGTCAACACAACTATGAAGTTCCACTCCACATTTTATTCTAAATCCATTTTTCAACTATAAAAATATTTCTTTGCAGGATCCTCATCCTTACTTTCAAGGCTGAATTTCTATGCCTTGATTTTCTGGTTGGCTGGATGCAAGTTTCACCATGTAATTATTTCAGATCTACAGGAGTGCAAGTTTCTAACCCTAACCCCCCCCTCCCCTTGCTACACTTTTTGCCATGGGGCACAGAAGAAAAAAAAATACTGTTTTATAGCTCATCTCATGCTTTTGTTCACATTATGCCATGAGGCTGAGAGAAAATTTGGCAGTTTTAAAGCAACTTTCTTGCCATTACACATTTTGCTATCATGTTATTTTTTTTACAGCACAGACCAAGGCGATATGTTGGCACGTGATAATTATTAGAATATGGCAAATATAGGTAAATTATTGCATTCTATCAATGCTGACTTTTGCGGGCTACCTGAGACATGAAACTGATAGGTGGGAGGGCATACAGGCTGTCTCCAATTAATGGGTGTACAATTTGCCTAAGTGGGTAATAGAAACCCTTCAACCACTTTTTCTATTCAATACTAGTTTTTTGTTTTGTTGGTGTGACGTTATTACGTCCTGCTGTTTTTAAATGACACTAGAATGTTCAAAGGAAACACTGTATGCAGCGGACAATTGTCTAATCTATTTTCTATGCAAAGTTTCTAAATGTCGACAACAACAAAAAAAGTTACTGGACAAGTTAATGGAAACAGATACTGAGGGGTTCATACTTTACAAAAATACATTTCAGTCCCTTTCTCTCCTAGACAAGACTGTCAGCTGTACGTAAAGCCTTAACACACAAACCAAACTAGTACCAAGGACTTCTGGCTCTTCCAACCATGAGATTGGAGCAGCAATAGGTGATAGGTCAGAGTAATTCTGTGAATGCATACCCCCAAACCCTACAATGCAAGCAGAATGGTTAATTGTATTCACATTTTTATTCGGACCTCTAACAATTGGACTGAATGTGCTGTAGACTGAGAATTATACCTATGAAAGACAGGGGTACAGGCCAATTGAGAATGCCAAAAGGCTCTGGATCCTCCAGGTCACATTGCTCTGAACACAGACACCTAAAGCAGATGAGGTTGTGCTCAGAGAGGCAGAAGGAGTGGAAACACATCGGTTGAGTGCGTTGTTGAACAGATCATGTCCAGACTGTACCACTAGGGCCACAAGTAATGACACATGTAGTGACAAATCTGGGAGACAGAGGAGGCCCAACTTCAACCCGATTGGCTTTGATTTCAGAGGTGAGCTGGGACTGTCTGCAAGGCATCTTCTGTGGTGCGATGAATGTTGACGTTCTGAAAGAGGAACATACAAGTTTTACATCCGTTCGAAGAAGACACCAGGCTGACTATTAAAATCTGTCCATGGTATTTTAAAACAAGGGAGATGTGCTGGGGATACCAATTAACCTATAAAAGGGAGGCCGTCAATTGCCCATCCCTAAATTCCTAATCTAGGAAAAGTAAATTAGTGGAGGGGGGTGGGGGGGGGCATGTTTTGCAGTATGCTTTGTGGATGAAGAGAGTTACTGCTATGGTAATGGTTACCGTCCCAGGCAGACGGACAAGCAATGTTCTACCAACAGGCGTTTGTACAGAGTGATGAATAGAAATGATTTCCAATCCAGCCTTTGCATACGAATAAGGTTGAGGAACAAATGCTATTTATTTGAGTAGCACAGAGGATTATCAAGACATTTGTGGAACAAAAACATGAGGTTTGATGCATCGATACATAAAATACAGCAGGACAGGTCAAGTAGATTTTATTAGCAGTCAGTAAACAGTGATGTGGAAATGACTCCCTGTCATATTCCATATGGAGCAGACCTTCACATTTTTATTAAAAAAAAGTATGTTTTCCTCTGGGCCTTCTTCATACATGATTATAATTAAACATTTAATCTTAAGTGATCAAATAAAAAATATATACTAAACTGAATTTTAAAATAATTAATTAAATGAGTACTAAAAAGAGTTTAAGACTCAGAGTCCAGGTGCAAAACACTACCTCAAATCAAGTACACATTTGTGCAACAAGCAGACATTTGTGCAATGCAATGAACGTCGACAGACACACATTCCACTTTTAAACTAATTAAGACATCGATTCACATCAACAGCCACACATGACTGACAAATATTCCAAATATTGAGCTTCCTGAATATGTATTTTATTAGGATCCCTACTCTTCCCTGAGACTAAATTAAGAAGATTATCCTAAAATTAAAATAAACATTTGAAATGAAAATGTGCTCTGGTTTGGAAATACAACATTGATTTGCAAAACCATTAAGAGCAAGTCAATTTGGAGAGAAAAATATAATTTCAATAAACAGACAAAAAAAGGACACCAGACCCTTACTTATAGTAAGGATATTCAAATGAACTGGATTCCAGTTAATTATCATTACTTTAATTGGATACTTCAACTCAATCTGAGTAGAACAATCAGAGTGCTTTTGATGTCAGGAAGTAGAGGGTATGGAGTAATTGAGAACTAACTGCCTGATTGAAGGAGGAAATAAGGAGGCAGGGCCAGCGGGAGGAGTGGAAAGAAGGGAGTGTGAGGGATAGAGCGAGTGAGGGACACTATCTCACTGGTGAGCTGGTACTGTTAGCAAAGCCTCCTCTGCCATCCGTGACACCTCTACGTTCTGTTCAGCAATGAAACAAAAAGGTTGCGGTCAAACATCAGGGGAACAAAATAGATAGGATGGGAGGATGGGTGGGAAAGACAGGATGTGATAAAGATGCACAGTACATTATTTAATTACTCAAGTTGATTCTCATAGTTACACTCCCCAAATTCTTCTCTACGTATACAATAAAGAAATGGCATGAGCAAGATTCCTAATGACAGATTTCACCTGATGACATAACATCATGAATCATAGCGTTCTATCCCACAATCCTCTTACAGGTATATTCAGGTAGAGGGTGTGAAAAGGCGATGGACAAAGGTCACTACATGAGTCACTATCACCATCTTCAGTACTGATATCAGTGAACAGGACACATATCTACAATAAAGAATCCAGTCTAACCCCTACTATTAAATGCACTTCTGATTGTGAAGCCATGGCAACCGGGACTGTTGAAAAGCACTACAGCTGCATTCAAATGCTCCTCAACAACAGGTTACTGAGTTGAGAGTTATCCGTCAAGCATAGCACGTATTCCAACTTATCCATCAAATTAGTGTATGTATGCAGATATGCATGCAGATATACCAACCTCTGGTCGTTCTCTGTGAGTGTTCACTGCATCCACATTTAGATAGATGGACTCCACCTTACAGCCTGAAGACAGAGCCCAGAAAGGTGCATTTTTGCATTATAAACCACTAAATCCAATACTAAAATATGTTATTTTGCAATTTATATTGACATTGACACAGGTGCAGACAGGACTGGGTAGCAGTGGAAGGCCAGTCTTACCATAAGCAACTGGTGTGAGCTTCAGCACGGTGTGCAGTGGGCACTTCAGGTAGGGCAGCTCCTCTGAGAAAAACACACACGACTAAGAAATCTATTACAAAAGAGATCTACAAAGTGCGAAAAGAAACACCTTCCGTCCATCACTGTTATCCAGGAGAGACAACCAGACTGACCTGCTGTCTTATCAAGGAAGTAGGCCAGCAGGCAGCGCATGACAGCCTGATGACAGATGACCAGGACATGCTCCTGCCGCTCCAGCTCCATGATGACCGGCTCTAACCGCTGCACCAGGTCCTCATAGGACTGAGGGGACAGGGGAACTGTCAGATACACCGATAGACAGACAAACCAAGATACTCACCCAAAAGGGCAGGGTCACAATAGGGTCTCGCACACAAAAACTTAAAGGTACAAATACATGAAAAACAGAGCACAGACAAATACTGCAACAGGAGAAATTATCTTCAGTAATGGGTCTACAGTGGGACAAACAAGGTAGAACACTTAATCCTAATGTAGGCCCACATGACGATAAGCCATTAGTACTGTAGTAAAGCGTCTTGGACAACGATGCTCTCTCCCACTACTGAGTGGGAGACAGCCTCGCTAATCACCACCTCCATCTCTCTAAGTGGCAGCAATGGGATGGACTAAAAGTGAGAACACACCACCGTGTTCATGCCAACTGAAAAACAGCCTGTACCCAGAGCCTGGAGCACAGACAGACAGGGCAGGAAGAGGGCTTTGTTTACTACAGCCTGGTGCTTAGCTTATGCGGTCTGAGAGGCAGCTTATCCAGGCTGGGCTCATTAGCAAGGTGTACATGGCTATTAGCCACCTGGATGTGGTTTAATATCCCAGTGCCAAATTAAACTATATTTGGACCGCATAAGCAAAACATTCACTTAGTTTCTCATCTATTGTGATGCAAATTCCCATTGTTAAGAACTATAGCGGAGCAGAAGCAAGTTCTAATACACATTTCTTGGCACACATAAAAGTATCCAGGTTGGTAGAGCTCTTTCATAATACATACAGTTGAAGTCGGAAGTTTACATACACTTAGGTTGGAGTCAAAGATTGTTTTTCAACCACTCCACAAGTTTCTTGTTAACAAACTATAGTTTTGGCAAGTCGGTTAGGACATCTGCTTTGTGCATGACACAAGTAATTTTTCCAACAATTGTTTACAGACAGATTATTTCACTGTATCACAATTCCAGTGGGTCAGAAGTTGACTGTGCCTTTAAACAGCTTGGAAAATTCCAGAAAATTATGTCATGGCTTTAGAAGCTTCTGATAGGCTAATTGACATAATTTGAGTCATTTGGAGGTGTACCTGTGGATGTATTTCAAGGCTACCTTCAAACTCAGTGCCTCTTTGCTTGACATCATGGAAAAATCTAAAGAAAGTCAGCCAAGACCTCAGAATTTTTTATTTATTTTTTAGACCTCCACAAGTCTGTTTCATCCTTGGGAGCAATTTCCAAACGCCTGAAGGTACCACGTTCATCTATACAAACAATAGTACGCAAGTATAAACACCATGGGACCACGCAGCCATCATACCGCTGAGGAAGGAGACGCATTCTGTCTCCTAGAGATGACATCAGACAGGAAGTTAAAGCTTGGTCACAAATGGGTCTTCCAACTGGACAATGACCCCAAGCATACTTCCAAAGTTGTGGCAAAATGGCTTAAGGACAACAAAGGTATTGAAGTGGCCACCTCAAAGCCCTGACCTCAATCCTATAGAAAATTTGTGGGCACAACTGAAAAAGCATGTGCGAGCAAGGAGGCCTATAAACCTGACTCAGTTACACCAGCTCTGTCAGGAGGAATGGGCCAAAATTCACCCAACTTATTGTAGGAAGCTTGTGGAAGGCTACCCGAAACGTTTGACCCAAGTTATACAATTTAAAGGCAATGCTACCAAATTGAGTGTATGTAAACTTCTGACCCACTGGGAATGTGATGAAAGAAATAAAAGCTGAAATAAATCACTCTACTATTATTCTGACATTTCACATTCTTAAAATAAAGTGGTGATCCTAACTGACCTAAAACAGGGAATTCTTACTAGGATTAAATGTCAGGAATTGTGAAAAACTGAGTTGAAATGTATTTGGCTAAGGTGTATGTAAACTTCCGATGTGATTAAATGAGGCATTAGAGAATGCTCTCCTCTCACTCACCTCTCCCTTGGGGTAACGGTAGCGGTACTTGTCCTGGTCCCTCATTGCAAACTCCAGAGGGTAGTGCTGCTGGATCTCCTCATACATCATCTCCTCACATACACCCTGAGGATAGCACAGAACACACCACTTCAGATATACAAACTGTATGGGGTGTGGTTGAGGATCACCGACATACAGTCACACAGGTGGCATTACTGAGTCGAGTTCTCACCGCGTCTATCTCGTTGAGAGCCTTCCACTGCTCGTAGGGTACAGACACAGCCTCAGCTGTCTGGATGGTCCTCTTCATCTGGCTGGTCCACACCTTCAGATCACTGATCTCCTGAGACTGGATGAACTGGTGCAGATACTTGGCAAACTGCCCAGGGAACAATCAACACAAAAGAGAGAAAAAAAATAACATCCTCAGAATATGTAAACCAACTAAATACTGAAGAAACGAAAAGTTTCTTTTGTAAGGTAGAGATGGAATCTAAGGATAGAGTTAGCCGTACCTCCTTGCCCCTGGGTGAAAGCCCAGAGTCTCCTCCAATGCAGCCCTTGACGTTGAGGTCACTCTCTCCATGGCGACACAGGTAGATGGAGCGTGGCGTGATGTGGATGTTCATGAGGTAGTAGACAATCCTGCTCTGTATGTGGTCCTGGACCTGGTTCACCAGGTACCTCCGGCCCACATCCATGATCTTAATGTAGGACAGATGCCTGGGAGATACAGAGATCTTTAGGAATCCCTTACTTTATACAAGAGATAAACCTCGTAGATACAACATGCATTGAAACCAGCTTTAAAATGATTCCCAGATTAAAAAGGACAAGAAACATGTCATTGTTGTAATGGGACATTATTTGATGAATTACTATTTGATTTACTGTGGATATGGACTGATATGTAATAAACGTGATTGTGTTTTCCTGCACGTACAGACAGGTGATTTACCTTGTGGGAAGGGAAACAGGAGTTAACCATGTATGTTTAAGTAACATATTTACTTAAAGCTGCAATATGTAACTTCTTGGGCGACTAGACCAAATTCACATAGCAATAGGAGTTATAGATCTGGCAAATCAGATTAAGAGAAAGTCTAAGAAGCAGTAGATCGATTCCATGTGCGCCATTTCTATGCTTCCAGTTCTCAAGTTTATTTTTTGAGTCTTTTACTTTCTGTTTGGACACCAGCTTAAAACAGCTGAAAATAAAATATATTTGGTTATAGAAAATATATTTCACAGCAGTTTAGATGCTACAATGACTCTACACTATACTTGCTTATTTTGTCACAAACTGAAATTAGGCAACCTATTACAATTTTTGCAACCAGGAAATGCCGGAGCGATCTTTAAATATACGGAATAAAAATATAAAATGCAACATGTAAAGTGTTGGTCACGTTTTTCATGAACTGAAATAAAATATCCCAGAAATATTTCATATGCACAAAAAGATCAAATTTTGTGCACAAATTTGTTTAAATCCCTGTCAGTGACCATTTCTTCCTTGTCAAGATAATCCATCCGACAGGTGTGGCATATCAAGAAGCTGATTAAATAGCATGATCATTAGACAGGTTTACCTTGTGCCGGGGACAATAAAAGGCACCTACACTAATGTGCAGATTTGTTACACAACACAATGCCACAGAAGTTGAGGGAGCGTGCATTTGGCATGCTGACTGTAGGAATGCCCAACAGAGCTGTTGCCAGAGAATTGAATGTTCATTTCTCTACCATATGCCACCAACATTGTTTTAGAGAATTTGGCAGTATGTCCAATCTTCACCTACGGGATTGTCTGGGGGGGGGGGGGGGAGTATTTCTGTCTGTAATAACACCCTTTTGTGGGGAAAAACTAATTCTGATTAGTTGGGCCTGACTCCCCAGTGGGTGGGCCTATGCCCTTCCAGGCCCACCCATGCCTGCGCCCCTGCCCAGTCAAGAGAAATTCATAGATTAGGGCCTAATTTATACATTTCAATTGACTGATTTCCTTCTATGAACTGTAACTCAGTAAAATCTTTGAAATTCTTGCATTTATATTTTTGTTCAGTATAGTTCTGTTGTAACAAAGTACTGATGTTCTTACTTTTGACCCGTTTAACTGACAGTATAAAATGTCTGCCAGTCTTGAAGACTGAATTTGAGGACACAGTCATAATGTATCTATGACACTGATTCGTCGCAGCTTATGTTCTGACTTCCTACAAGCCTCTTGGGCTGGTGTTTACAGAACATCCGGTGCTGTGTGACTAATATACAAGGGCCCGTTAGACATTTTCTTTGCTTCTGCTCTGTTGGTGTTCTTGCACAATTCTTGTAATGAACCAGATTCATTTTGATGGGATTTATCAACAACTGCACTCCTTTTCTTTCACCTGGAAATTCCCGTTACAACTGTAAAAACAACCACTTGCTAATCAAAAGAGGAGAGAACTCTTTGTTCCTCAGTGAGATAAGTTGCTCACCTGTCCAGAACCTCGTCCAGGGTCTCATAGGAGTTCTCATAACACTTGATCCTCTTCTTGAAGTCCTCCATAGCCTCCTCTGTGTTGCAGTTGGTGTAGTCAGGGCTGCCCAGCTTCACTTGCTGAGCAGAGAAAGATACAGGGGAGATATAAGACTCATTGGCTCTCTCCAAAGAGTTACCTACAGGAACTGTGGAAGAGCACTCACCACAATGTTCTCTGCAATGACTTCAGGGTCTTCACAAACAGACTCTACAAAGAACACCTAGGAGAAAAAGGGAAGACCGTAAACCCCCAGGATAGACAAGACATCCAAGTTCCAGTTGTCGTCTCGCGGCAGTCTATTTGCTGCCACAAACCAATGCGGCAGAAAGACCACACCCAACGAGCTGTATAGGGCCAAATAAAGAAAATGCACATCCAGAGGCGGTACACCTAGTGGCCAGTGATTTTGTTGCAGGGAAACTCTAGATCCCCTTTACCCCATGCATGCAAAGCTCTCCCTCCATTTGTCAAATCTGATCATAACTCCATGCTCTATGCTGATACCTGCTTACAAGCAAAAACTCAAACTGGAATTACCAGAAGTGGTCAGATAAAGCAGATCATAACAGGACTGTTTTGCTAGCACAGACTGGAATATGTTCTGGGATTCATCGGATAACATTTAAGTTCACCCAGAAGCGGTGCTCCTAGCGGCCGGGGACTTTAATGCAGGCGAACTTTAATCAGTTTTACAAAATTTTTACCAGCATGTCAACCAGAGTAAAAAAAATAATTAATAATAATAATAATTCTACACCACACACAGAGATACATACAAAGCTCTCCCCCACACTCCATTTGGCAAATCTGACCATAATGATATCCTCCTGATTCCTGCTTACAAGCAAACTAAAGCAGGAAGTACCAGTGACTCGCTCAATACGGAAGTGGTCAGATGACGGACGCTACAGGACTATTTTGCTAGCACAGACTGGAATATGTCCCGGGATTCATCCAATGGCATTGAGGAGTACACCACTTCAGTCATTGGCTTCATCAATAAGTGCATCGACGAAGTCGTCCTCACAGTGACTGTACGTACATATCCCAACCAGAAGCAATGGATTACAGGCAACATCCGCATTGAGCTAAAGGCTAGAGCTGCCACTTTCAAGGAGCGGGAGACTAACCCAGAAGTTTATGAGAAATCCCGCTATGCCCTCAGACGAACCATCCAACAGACAAAGCGTCAATACAGGATTAAGATTGAATCCTACTACACCGGCTCTGACGCTCGTCGGATGTGGCAGGGCTTGAAAACTATTACGGACAACAAAGGGAAACCCAGACGCAAGCTTCTCAGTGACGTGAGCCTACCAGATGAGCTAAATGCCTTTTATGCTCGCTTCGAGGCAAGCAACACTGAAGCATGCACGAGAGCACCAGCTCTTCTGGATGACTTTGATAACGCACTCGGTAGCCGATGTGAACAAAACCTTTAAACAGGTCAACATTCAAAGTCGCTGGGCCAGACGGATTACAAGGATGTGTACTCAAAGCATGCGCAGACCAACTGTCAAGTGTCTTCAATTACATTTTCAACCTCCCCTGACCCAGTCTTTAATACCTACATGTTTCAAGCAGACCACCATAGTCCCTGTGCCCAATAACACTAAGATAACCTGTCTAAATGACTATCGCCCCGTAGCACTCACATCTCTAGCAATGAAATGGCTTGAAAGGCTGGTCATGGCTCACAGCAACACCATCATCCCAGACCCACAGGGACTACAGGCAACTGAGGGCCGAGTACGCCCCCATCGACGGGGCTGTAGTGGAGCGGGTCGAGAGCGCCCCCATCGACGGGGCTGTAGTGGAGCGGGTCGAGAGCGTCAAGATCCTTGGTGTCCACATCACTATGGAATTGTCATGGTCCCCACACACACACAGTCGTGAAGAAGGCACAACAATGCCTCTTCCCTCTCAGGAGGTTGAAAAGATTTGGCATGGGCCGTCAGATCCGCAAAGGTTTACAGCTGCACCATTGAGAGCATCTTGACTGTCTGCATCATTGCTTGGTATGGCAACTGCTTGTCACCCAACCACAAAGCGATACAGAGGGTAGTGCATATGGTCCAGTACATTACTGGGGCTGAGCTCCCTGCCATCCAGGCCTTCTATACCAGGTGGTGTCAGAAGGCGGCCCTAAAAATTGCCAAAGACTCCAGCCCTCCAAGTCAGACTGCTCTCTCTGCTACTGCACGGCAAGCAGCACTGATGCAGCACGTCTGGAACCAACAGGACCCTGAACAGCTTTTACCTCGACGCCATAACACTGCTAAATAGTGAGTTAAATAGTTAACCAATAGCAAACTCTTGACTCATCACATACGCTGCTGCTACCGTTTATCTACCCTCTTGCCTAGTCACTTTATCCCTACCTATATGTACACATCTACCTCGTGCCCCTTCACATCGACTCAGTACGGGTACCATGTGTATATAGCCAAGTTATCTTTACTCATTGTGTAGTTATTCCTCTTTTCTCTCTGCATTGTTGGGAAGGGCCTGTAAGGAAGCATTTCCCCGTTAATCTACACCCGTTTACAAAGCATGTGACAAATAAAATGTTATTTGACGTTGACGGGTGGGGTGTTCACCAACAAAACCTATGCATACGCAACCTCAAGTCTAAAAACAAAAACAGGGTCGGTTCACACTCGAAGGACTATTGACAGTGACCGACCCGCTCGATCTTATGTAGAAACATTTAATAAATGGATAAAAGTAGAGACTCAGAGATATACAATTTATTATACACTATAGTTGAGGAACAACGGGAACATAATTCTGCTTTGAAAGTTGATGAACTTATAACCCCATTTTTTTTTAGAAAAGTGCCCTTGTTCACACCATCTTAAGCCCCCACACATCTCTTGAAGGATTCACATGGGAGGCCATGTGCTAAACAGAGCACGGTAGTGTACTAAACAACCAAAGATTAAGACTTAAGGCTGGTTTATACTACGTCTATCGACATGTCTGTAGACAGTTGTCGCAGGGACATCATTGTTGTTATGAAAAAGTATGAACACAAAAACGACAGGTTGCATGACATAAGCTGCCTGGTGTTCCAAACTAGCATAACTGGTATATTTTAAACACCAATAAAAATGAAATGAGTATCTGTCAATCTAGCAAACCAGGCAACTAAAAGCAACTTCCTAACCAATGTTTGTGTTAGTTTCTAGCTTGTTAGCTAGCCGGTTCAAATAATGACCATATCATATAGCTAACATCTTAACTTTAGCTAATTTGTATTTGTTATTACAGGGAAATAAACTCACAAGATCCTTATTTACAAGTTAATGGCGAGCTAATTGCAGGAAATAGAATACAGTTGTGACAAAATTAAAGCAGGGCATTCTACCAGTGTCCAAGTTCTAAAATGCTGTCTCATTGGCCTAACGTTATATCCTAATTTGACTTTGGTGCAGGTCATGTGGTTCTTCACATTAGTCTAGTAAACACACACTATATTCAATAAAATCTAAGTTTCTGACACATGCACAGGACAGATATCAGTTTGTCTCTGAATGGTTTGTCCTCTGACAAATCAACTGTAAATTTCAGTGTTCCTCAAGGTTCCGTTTTAGGACCACTATTGTTTTCACTATACATTTTACCTCTTGGGGATGTCATTCGAAAACATAAATGTTAAATTTCACTGCTATGCGGATGACACACAGCTGTACATTTCAATGAAACATGGTGAAGCCCCAAAATTGTCCTCGCTAGAAGCCTGTGTTTCAGACATAAGGAAGTGGATGGCAGCAAACGTTCTACTTTTAAAACTTGGACAAAACAGAGATGCTTGTTCTAGGTTACAAGAAACAAAGAGATCTTCTGTTGAATCTGACAATTAATCTTGATGGTTGTACAGTCGTCTCAAATAAAACTGTTAAGGACCTCGGCATTACTCTGGCCCCTGATCGCTCTTTTGAAGAACATATCAAGACTGTTTCAAGGACAGCTTTTTTCCATCTGCGTAACATTGCAAAAATCAGAAACTTTGTTGAAAAATTACGCAGAAAAATTAATCCATGCTTTTGTTACTTCTAGGTTGGACTACTGCAATGCTCTACTTTCCGGCTACCCGGATAAAGCACTAAATAAAACTTTAGTTAGTGCTGAATACGGCTGCAAGAATCCTAACTAGAAACAAAAAAATTGATCATATTACTCCAGTGCTAGCCTCCCTACACTGGCTTCCTGTTAAGGCAAGGGCTGATTTCAAGGTTTTACTGCTAACCTACAAAGCATTACATGGGCTTGCTCCTACCCATCTTTCCGATTTGGTCCTGCCTTACATACCTACACGTACGCTACAGTCACAAGACGCAGGCCTCCTAATTGTTCCTAGAATTTCTAAGCAAACAGCTGGAGGCAGGGCTTTCTCCTATAGAGCTCAATTTTTATGGAATGGTCTGCCTACCCATGTGAGAGACGCAGACTCGGTCTCAACCTTTAAGTCTTTACTGGAGACTCATCTCTTCAGTAGGTCCTATGATTGAGTGTAGTCTGGCCCAGGAGTGTGAAGGTGAACGGAAAGGCTCTGGAGCAACGAACCGCCCTTGCTGTCTCTGCCTGGCCGGTTCCCCTCTCTCCACTGGGATTCTCTGCCTCTAACCCTATTACAGGGGCTGAGTCACTGGCTTACTGGTGCACTTCCATGCCGTCCCTAGGAGGGGTGCGTCACTTGAGTGGGTTGAGTCACTGACGTGGTCTTCCTGTCTGGGTTGGCGCTCCCCCTTGGGTTGTGCCGTGGCGGAGATCTTTGTGGGCTATACTCGGCCTTGTCTCAGGATGGTAAGTTGGTGGTTGAAGTTATCCCTCTAGTGGTGTGGGGGTTGTGCTTTAGCAAAGTGGGAGGGGTTATATCCTGCCTGTTTGGCCCTGTCCGGGGGTTTCATCGAATGGGGCCACAGTGTCTCCTGACCCCTCCTGTCTCAGCCTCCAGTATTTATGCTGCAGTAGTTTATGTGTCGGGGGGCTAGGGTCAGTCTTATATCTGGAGTATTTCTCCTGTCTTATCCGGTGTCCTGTGTGAATTTAAGTATGCTCTCCAATTCTCTCTCTCGGCGGACGTGAGCCCTAGGACCATGCCTCAGGACTACCTGGCATGATGACTCCTTGCAGTCCACCTGGCCGTGCTGCTGCTCCAGTTTCAACTGTTCTGCCTGCGGCTATGGAACCCTGACCTGCTCACTGGACGTGCTACCTGTCCCAGACCTGCTGTTTTCAACTCTCTAGAGACAGCAGGAGCGGTAGAGATACTCTCAATGATCGGCTATGAAAAGCCAACTGACATTTACTCTTGAGGTGCTGACTTGTTGCACCCTTGACAACTACTGTGATTATTAGACCATGCTGGTCATTTATGAACATTTGAACATCTTGGCAATGTTCTGTTATAATCTCCACCCGGCACAGCCAGAAAAGGACCGGCCACCCCTCATAGCCTGGTTCCTCTAGGTTTTGGCCTTTCTAGGGAGTTTTTCCTAGCCACCATGCTTCTACACCTGCATTGCTTGCTGTTTGGGGTTTTAGGCTGGGTTTCTGTACAGCACTTTGAGATATTAGCTGATGTAAGAAGGGCTTTATAAATACATTTGATACGATGTGTAAACAGTACAGTGAAATGGAGTCTTGTTTAGACATGTAGCTAGCTAAATAATGAACCAGAATCCCAACTCATAATGTTTCTACCCTGCATGAATCTGCAGGTAGCTAAAGCTAACCAACTAGCTAGATTCAATGTTAGCTATCTAACTAACATTAGGCTAAAACAAGCAATGGATACGGCTCTGAGATATTATGTAGGAATATTATTCATACACGTAACATTAGCTAGCGAGCCAGCCAGCTAACGTTAGCTAGCTAACAGTACGCTTTAAATTGGCAATGAAAACGACTTTCATAAAATTAGAAACCTACAATATCTGAAAACGTAGCTGGCTAGACTCGCTTACATGGATGAACGCTTCTCCCTCTATGCCATGGTTACCCTTAGTTTGAAGATGTAATCTCCGGAGACAGGTGTTTTATACAACAGCCTTCTTCTGTGTGTTGTCTTTGACTCCCTCCGCATTAATTGCAATCAATTACCATTGATTGCAATTGATTGCAATTGCCAGAATTTCCTCCAGCTCCTTAGAAATCATACTATGCTTCCACCGATTTCAAAACTTGGCCTCCAGAAATTGGAGCGCATTATTAACACTTATGCAGTTCTTAGTGATATTTAAAAATATATATATATTTAATTTTTTATCTGCGTTACAAAGGATTACCTACACATACTGAGCAGCTCATGTTATTGACAGAAGCGTACTACATGGCAGACCAATCCGAACTCATCTCTCGGCATGTCCAGCCCATCCAGTATCTCAACCAATCAAGGCTAGCGGGAAGGTTCCTGTCTTTTTTTGTGGCAAACCAACTAGGCTCGTAAATGTAACAATTTTATTCGAATTTACAGATGGCATACAAGCTTGTTATTAAGACACATGAAAGTTCACATTCTGCAAAAAACACATTTAATAAACATCATTGAACATACTTATGTTCAAATGCCTCTCCTGTGAAGTAGTGGCGGGCGACATACGCCTAGTTTCCTGAAACGAGCTAGAGTGCCTTCAGAAAGTATTCGCACACACACCTTGACTTTTTCCACGTTTTGTTGTGTTACAAAGTGGATCTAAAAAAAAGGTGCAATACACACCAATCGCTCTGCTATTTCCTGGTTGCTAAAATTAAGTTTGCCTAATTTCAGTTTGTCAAAAATACAAGCACTCAGTGTGGAGAATCATTGTACCATCTGAACCACTGAAATACAATATTTTTGGTTATTGAAAATGTATTTTGAGCTGTTTGATGCTGGTGTACAAAACCGACAGTAAGCCATAAAAAAAAAAAAACTTAAGAACAGGAAGCATAGAAATACCGCACATAGAATAGATCTACCGCTTCTTAGACTTGCTTTCAATGAAAAAGCAGTATCTATAACTCACATTTCTATTTGGTCAGGTAGCCCAAAGTTACACATTGTAGCTTTGTCAATGATCTAGACAAAATACTAACAATAATAAAAAAAGTTAAATGAAAAATGAAATCTTGATTAGGTAAGTATTCAACCCACTGAGTCAATACATGTTAGAATCCCCTTTGGCAGCAATAAAAGCTGTGAGTCTTTCGGGGTAAGTCTAAGAGCTTTCCACACCTGGATTGTGCAACATTTGCCCATTATTCTTTAAAAATATTCTACAAGCTCTGTCAAATTGGTTGCTGATCATTGCTAGACAACCCTTTAAGTCTGCCATATATTTTCAAGCAGATGTAAGTCAAAACTTTAACTCGGCCACTCAGGAACATTCACTGTCTTCTTGGTAAGCAACTCCACTGTAGATTTGGCCTTGTGTTTTAGGTTATTGTCCTGCTGAAAGGTGAATTAATCTCCCAGTGTCTGGTGGAAAGCAGACAACCAGGTTTTCTAGGATTTTGCCTGTGCTTAGCTCCATTCCGTTTCTTTTTTTTTTATCTTGAAAAACTCCCCAGTCCTTAACAATTACAAGCATACCCATAACACGATGCAGCCACCACTATGCTTGAAAATATGGAGAGTGGTACTCAGTAATGTGTTGTATTTGCCTCAAACATAATTTGTATTCAGGTCAAAATGTTCAGTTCTTTGCAGTATTAGTTTTGTGACTTGTTGGTGGAACGCTTCAAGTTCCTTGGAGTACACGTCACTGACAAACTGAAATGGACCACCCACATAGACAGTGTGGTGAAGGCGCAACAGAGCCTCTTCAACCTCAAGAGGCTGAAGAAATTTGGCTTTTACAGATGCACAATTGAGAGCATCCTGTCGGGCTGTATCACCGCCTGGTACGGGAACTGCACCGCCCGCAACCGCAAGGCTCTCCAGAGGGTGGTGCGGTCTGCCCAACGCATTACCGGGGGCAAACTACCCACCCTCCAGGACACCTACAGTACCCGATGTCACAGGAAGGCCAAAAAGATCATCAAGGACATCAACCACCTGAGCCACTGCCTGTTCACCATCCCTCTATCATCCCGAAGGCGAGGTCAGTACAGGTGCAGCAAAGCTGGGATCGAGAGATGGAAGCCGTTTTTCAATCTAAAGGCCATCAGACTGTTAAAACAGCCATCACCAGCACATTTGAGGCTTCTGCCTATAGACAGACTAGAAATCACTGGCTACATTAAGAAATAGAACACTAGACACTTTAATAATGTTTACATAGCTTGCATTACTCATCTCATATGTATATACACTGTATTCTATACTACTGTATCTTAGTCCATGCCGCTCTGACATTGCTCGTCCATATATGCATACATTCTTAATGCCATTCCTTAGGTGTGTGTATTGGGTATATGTGTGAAATTGTTAGATATTACTGCACTGTCGGCGCTAGAAGCCCAGCATTTCGCTACACCCGCAATTACATCTGCTAAACACGCATTTGCAAACAGGATGTATGTTTAGAAATATTTTGATTCTGTACAGGCTTCCTTCTTTTCACTGTGTTATTTAGGTTAGTATTGTGGAGTAACTACAATGTTGTTGATCCATCCTGAATTTTCACCCATCACAGCCATTAAACTCCAACTATTTTAAAGTCACCATTGGCCTCATGTTGAAATTCAATTAAAAAAAAAAACAATATTCAGGTACAACATTTGAAAAAAGTCAAGGTGTGAATACTTTCCAAAACCCTATATTTCATCTGCAAATGTTTATTAGAAATATGCATACATTTGTCCAATAAGCATTTGTTCCCTTTCAAATACATTGTTAATTACCCTAGCCATGTTAGCATATGTAACAAGAGATGGCATCAATAACAAAATACAACTAGCTGAAACAAGCCATCTATGATTCACCACAGCAGCTTCTAGTCATTGTTGCTAAACATCTGACCGATCAGGATGAAAACACAGCCTTTTACCGCCGAGTTACGGCCACATTTTTGTTGTGACATTGTCAACCCACCCGTCTACACACAAGCATGATCATCACCACCAAAGACACCAACATTACCTTGAAGCCATTCTGCTCAGCAAACGCAGTGATAGTCTCTCTCCTCTCTCTAGTGGTGTTAGTAGCATCAAAGACCTGGAGAAAGAACAGAACACACACCATCGTTCACAGACTGAGAACCTGCACTGTAATCCATATTCAAATACGCAGTGCGATATCAAAGTACTTCATGACGGGATATCCCATCCCAATGTTAATGTACACAATCTGGCTACATTGGAGAATTTCATTCAAAGAGTGATTGTACGCACAGCAACTTGGCCTCCATCAGTGAGGTACTGTCTGACATCCTTCAGTGCTGCTGACGCACACTGCCTGCAAAGGAGAGTGGGGAAACAGTCAGAGGCAGCAGTGACAAGAGCCACTAATGGGTTAGCAAAGACAACTCACAGACGCTGGTTAAAAACAGGTACATAACAATATCATGATATTGTTAGGCAATTTGGGGCATTCAAGGACAAGAGGATCTGATCAGTGTTTCCACAGCGGAGGATCAAAGCACTGGAAATGTTTCTTACTGTCTGATTTTCAGGCCTTCCTCATTGTCTGGACGGAAGAACTCAAAGGACTTGTAGATCTTCAGACACTCACGCCGGTACTGCCCAACATTGAATTCTAAATGGGGGAAGAGATAGTTGCAAGATTTACTTTTCTAGATACTATTGACTGTTCAGCGGCATTCTTACAAGTCAGTGTGTGTGTGGATTGGATTCCGGAAATGTAATTTCAGGTGTAAGGGCTGAAAGTTGGTACCTCTGGTGGGCACACCAATCCAGTTGAGATAGCGGGTGAGCTTCTTGGAGATGTAGGTCTTCCCTCTGGCTGGGAGGCCCACCGTCACTATCAGGGTGGGACAGTTGGTCATACATACTGCACATGGAAGAGAGGAGACGGGAGAGAATAAAATGATTCTACAGGTTATTATAATTATTCTACTTGGATAGAGACTGCCACTGAAACATAAGCATGAACAAACAGTGCAGGCTGTGGCAGGGAAGTGCTTAGATTACTTTTAGGACCATTTGGAGTACCTGGGCAATTCCACTGTAACAGAGTGACACTAGGCAGGTGTCCAATGAACAAGCTTTATTCTACAAAAGCAATGTCGCAAAATAAAATCTTAGCAACACGTAACCGAAACGGCAGATATTGGAGACATTTTCTAAGATCCACATTTTTATTCAATTGACAGGTGGATTTTAAGCTTTGTGACAAATGATGCCGATTTTTTTTGGAATAAATTATGATTTCCAAATAACTTTGAAGGTACGCGGACACGTGATGTCATCATATAGCCTAACTATAAAGCTCTATACCACATTTTTTTCAACTCTAAATTTGTTTATTTGCAAGACAAGGATTGTCTTGACCTTCAAGAATGCCTGAATTGTTTCACCTTGCTTTTCTGTTTGGCTGGATGCAAAAGTTTCACCATCCCCAATTATTTCATATCTACAGGAGCGCAAGTCTCACCATGGTACGGATTGTTGTGATATGTTGGCACATGACAATTATTAGGATATAGCAAATTCTTGCATTCTATCCATGCTGGCTTTTGTGGGCTACCTCAGACATGAAACAGATAGCTAGGAGGGCATACAGACTCTCGCCAATTTATTATGACCAATTTTCCTAAATGGCTAATGGAAACACTTCAACCACTTCGTTTTTATTTAACACTAGGTTTTAGTGAAGGTTTTATTTTACAGTGTAATGGAAATGCAGCATAGCTGGCAATTGTCACATTTATTTTCTATGTGAACCTTCTAAATAGACTAAAATCACTTGACAAGTTAATGGAAACATAGCTAGTGTCTAGTCTGATTAAATCAGGCCGTAAAACAATTAATTGGTAGGCTATATACAGCCTGAAACATGTGGCAAAATTGTGTACATTTTCCTTACAAGCCAGAATGTTGAATAAAATATAATTGGAACATACTCGACCGGTTGTCTGTGCGGCTTGTCCTTCAGCTGCTCACAATGAGACAATATCCACAGGAAAGTATTGCTTACCAACTTTTTAGAGAGCTGGTAGGTACAGTATATGGTTCAGTACCAAGGTAAAAAGTTTTATATTCGGTTCTCTCGCCAATAGCTATTGAACCAATCATGCCATGACAATAAAACATCTATATTCTGAATCAGGGGAGGATGGAGAACAATACACCTTTTTTTCATTTATAGGATTTCTAATCTTCAAACAAAACAAGTGGATTGTTCTCCATCCTCCCGATTCAGAATATATCATTTTCGTTGTCTGGCATGCTTGGTGGTTCAATAGCCTAGCTATTCACGAGATAAAACTATTATCCAAAATAAAATAAACCGACTTTACCTTGGTGCCAAACCAAACCAGTGGATATTTTGTCTCAAATTTCAAGCAGCTTAAGGACAAACCAGTAGAGTAAATTCAAATGTATTTTTATTCAACATTCTGGGTTGTAAGGAACATTTAAACACAAATGCTTCAGGCTGTATTTAATTGTGTATTACAGCCTGATTAATCAGACTACAAGTGACCTAGTTTCCCACTAAATGCCTCGTTCAAAACAACTGGGAACTCGGAAATCTCCGACTTCGGTGCGTTTAAACCGACTGGGAACTTGGGGGAAAAATCCAACTCGGAAATTTTGGCATCTTTCTAGAACTGTTGTCTTTCCGACCAGATGATCACTTATGTCATGTGACCTTGTTCCCCCCCCCCCCCCCCCCCCCCCCCCGAGTTCCCAGTTGTCTTGAAATAACCATAATGTTCAACCCCTCGGGTTGATGTTGTGCGATCTGTTTCTTTTACAAGTCGGGAGAAAACTAAGATACAGTAATCCAGATAAATTGAGAAGCAAAGAACGATGCTCTGGCCTGGAGAGGGGAGCCAGTACGTTATTCTATTGCTCTATGGTCCAAGGGGCTGTCAGAACAGAGTCAGTAAGGTCATGGACCTTAACATAATTCACCTAACCTGTTACGTTAATTCTCATAACTTCCTGCGTAAATTCTCATAACCTGCTACGAAAAGTAAAATGACCTTAATTTGAGAAAAACGGAATACCTTCTAGCCATGACCAGTCAGTAATCAGACGCAGGAATCAACGATCATCAATAATCGATTGCCAAGACTTAAGGTCACGCCATAAATACATTTTCTCCACATCTTTCAGAAAGCACGGAAGTTAATTACGACAATGACATAAGAGGATTTAGCTAGCGATTAATAAAATGCAATTTCACAATATACACTGCTCGAATATTAGAATGCGCGAGTCAACCGGCTTGCTGTCTAACTACGTCGGTAATCGTTATACGCACCCATTCTTTGACAAATGCGTTTATCAGGAAGGCCATTTTTACAAGGCAACGGCATCCAGATTTTCTTGAGCGGGTTTTGAGTTAGTTCCCGCGGCGTTGCAGAGTTTGATGGTCTTGCTTCCATTCCGACTTCCACGGAGGACATGGTGGCCTCTGTTACTGTGGCGCGGCGCCTTTTCTTCTGTTGGAGCGTTTCAGGAGATCTGTCTCGCATCAGTGCTGTTTGATGAGGTCTGCTGGTGGTTGTCATAATGGACTGAGGAACCATCAGAAGTGTGTGCCTACCATAATCTCTCAAAAATACGCGCATATATTTCCTCTGAAATAATGAAGTAATGCTGTCGCAGTGAGCATCCGAGTTGGCATTTACAAAATGCAATTACAATTTCCTACTTCCAAGTTTATACTGGGATTAATGGCGCACTACTCGATGGTATTATTGTATCAAGCTACAAGCACGGACAATGAATAATTAATTGAGCCTGTAAAAACAACCTATCCGTGTAGGCCTGTTTTATTTATATTTTTTTTTGATAAACTGATACGTTGTATTCTGTTTACCGTAATAACTACATAACGCGACCTTAAACCCCAACCCTCTCCTCGGGGACCACCAGACGTTAAACATTTACACCAATATCCCGTTATTATTCGGACTACAAGTATTCAGTTTGAGTTGACGCATAAAACATCATATCCCGTTTAGCATAACCCACCATTGTCATCAACCCCTTGACTAATTGAGTCAGGTGTGCCAGTTTAGCACGAAAACAAAAATGTGCGACGTCGTGGTCCCCGCGGAGAACTGAGGTAAAGACCGCTTCAGGTTGGATATTCGCCTGTAGTTTTCCTTACATCCACCAACAGCAGTTAGGGACCGTCAACATAGTGACAAATCTCATTTTTAAAATGTCAATAGCTTTAATCATTACTCCTAAAACTTTCAACACTGGTTGTAGCTAACCCAATGGCATAGACACACATTGCACACTTTTTTTTGGTCGATTTACATCTCACACTATTTTAAAACATTTACATTTCAATAGCTCTTTGGTCATATGACCTACTGACTTCAAACAAGGTTCAGAATGTCCACTGACTACCCTTATATAGTCAGTGGACTATAGTTATTCCATTGTACTGGATCTAATATACATTAGCATTTTACATTCATAAGTGTAATAATTTCTCATGACATACTGTGAAAACCTCTTGACTGCTGGCTCGGTCACTTTCAGACATGCACAGAGTAGACTGAAAGGGGAAGGGTAGCTCTTGACTTGAACCACAGGGGTTCTCTGTAAAGAGAGTAATCCAAAAGGCAGACACACCCCTTGACTTTCAATTTTCACCCTTGACCTGTATGCATTCTCTCCTGATTGGTCTCCGTGGTGCTTAGTCAATGGGAACTCTGTTGCCGGCCCCATAAAGTTTTTACACAGTCTGACTAAAAAGTGCTAGAGGTATGAGGAGAGACATCCTCCTTTGTATTTATGGGAACAAATATTTTATATAACAAACACTCTACATTTATTCACTCTGATAGGGTTGGATCATATATGCTATTTTTTTATTCTCCTATAAATGGTTCAGTGCCTATAATTTAGGCTGTGTGTAGATTCGGGCATAAAAGGAAATTACCGCTACTAGATTATAGTGATAAGGAAATCAGCATACAGTTTTGGCCTATGTATTCATTTGCCTATAACTAATCAGAATTGCATTAGGTTTACATAAAAAAAAGAGAATACTTCAAAATGAGAAGATCCTGCTATGGAAAAGACGACTGGGTGCACATAAAGTGGAAAGAAGGGGAAATAACTCACACCATGCAGCAGGACACCTTCAGCTGCAGGGTCTATGTAATGCAGGTTTGATAGTTATTTTCAATAATGAATGGTTAGCTGTTGTGACAATTTGGTCAAAAACTGTAATTTTTTTGGTGTATATGACCAAGGAAGTTGCACAGAACTTCCTCATCATCCCCTCACACATTTTTTATTTATTTCACCTTTATTTAACCAGGTAGGCTAGTTGAGAACAAGTTCTCATTTGCAACTGCAACCTGGCCAAAATAAATCAAAGCAGTTCAACAGATAACAGAGTTACACTTGGGGGAAAAAACTGTCAATAATACAGCAGAAAAAGTCTATATACAGTATGTGCAAATGAGGGAGGATAAGGGAAGTAAGGCAATAAATAGGCCATGGTGGTGAAGTAATTACAATATAGCAATTAAACACCGAAATGGTAGATGTGCAGAAGATAAATGTGCAAGTAGAGATACTGGGGTACAAAGGAGCAAGATAAATAAATACAGTATGGGGATGAGGTAGTTGGATGGGCTATTTACAGATGGGCTATGTACAGGTGCAGTGATCGGTGAGCTGCTCTGACAGCTGGTGCTTAAAGCTAGTGAGGGAGATATGCGTCTCCAGCTTCAGTGATTTTTGCAGTTCGTTCCAGTCATTGGCAGCAGAGAACTGGAAGGCAGCCAAAGATAGAATTTGCTTTGGGGGTGACCAGTGAGATATACCTGCTGGAGCGCGTGCTACGGGTGGGTGCTGCCAGTGAGCTGAGATAAGGCGGGGATTTACCTAGCAGAGACTTGTAGATGACCTGGAGCCAGTGGGTTTGACAACGAGTATGAAGCGAGGGCCAGCCAACGAGAGCGTACAGGTCGCAGTGGTGGGTAGTATATGGGGCTTTGGTGACAAAACGGATGGCACTGTGATAGACTGCATCCAATTTGTTTGGTAGAGTGTTGGAGGCTATTTTGTAAATTACTTCGCCGAAGTTGAGGATCGGTAGGATGGTCAGTTTTACAAGGGTATGTTTGGCAGCATGAGTGAAAGATGCTTTGTTGCGAAATAGGAAGCCAATTCTATATTTAACTTTGGATTGGAGATGTTTGATGTGAGTCTGGAAGGAGAGTTTACAGTCTAACCAGACACCTAGGTATTTGTAGTTGTCCACATATTCTAAGTCAGAACCGTCCAGAGTAGTGATGCTGCAAAATCAGTTGAAGAGCATGCATTTAGTTTTACTTGCATTTAAGAGCAGTTGGAGGCCACAGAAGGAGAGTTGTATGGCATTGAAGCTCGTCTGGAGGTTAGTTAACCCAGTGTCCAAAGAAGGACCAGAGGTATACAGAATGGTGTCGTCTGCATAGAGGTGGATCAGAGAATCACCAGCAGCAAGAGCGACATCATTGATGTCTACAGAGAAGAGTCGGACTGAGAATGGAACCCTGTGGCACCCCCATAGAGACTGCCAGAGGTCCAGACAACAGGCCCTCCGATTTGACACACTGAACTCTATCAGAGAAGTAGTTGGTGAACCAGGCAAGGCAAACATTTGAGAAACTTTGATATAGATTTTGAAATTGATATAGAACCTTAACAAAAACACATGGCGCAACTACGAAAAGAAATGGCTGAGGATATATAAAAAAAATGTCTGGTATGTAATGACATTTAATTCAAAGTAAATGCTTTATTTTTATGTAGGACAGCCATATGTTCAGTTCATGCCTATGATTTCAGAGTTCAACAAAGCCAACAACTGCTTCATGTGTGCCACTGATAAAGAACCTGGATGTGGCCCAAAGACTGACTGGGTTAGAAACTTTATTTAACATGTTTATAATCTTTTGACAACAGTGACGGCATGTAAGACAATTTATGATATAACACAAAGGATGGCCAATTTTTCATACTGCATTGATATTATTTCTAACGTGTTATGTTTTGTTTTAGATTGAATGTTTTGCATGCCAACGGTGGTTCCATGTGATGTATCTAGGAATAAAGACAAGAGTTCAGAGTGAAGAACACAAACTGGAAGTGCAGTCTTTGTTGTTGAAAATGTATGCTATACCCCATCGACACTGAAGAGGCTCTGAAATGTACATCAACCAGGGATAAAGAGAAAGTTAACACTGAAATGTTTTCTACTTATTTCAAGTAAAGTGTCTGTTGACATGTTGGAAAAGATTAAGTCTACAATTTGTTTAATTTGTCAATATTCCATTTTTATTCATTGATTATCTGGCCACCATTACTGTGGTTACATGTTCAGTATATGTATTGACCAGCAAACCCACCTCACTCTCCATCCCTGCTTTGGACAATTAATAAAACATGACTCTTGTACTATGCCCTTTATGGTTGATATTAACGATGAAAGGAGATATGTCTCTCTCCTATTGTGTACCACTTAAATATTGTGCCAAAATAAAATTGACAAAAAAAAGGGAAAATATGTACTCAGAACTACCAATTATTATAGATAAATATTTAAAAAAAAGGGTTAACACTGGACTGAACCCCCTAATTGTCAAACAAATATTAATGTACAACAATATAGAAGATACATGACTAGAGGTTATGCAATATGGGTGTATATCCACTGCATGCTTCTTAGGTGTGTAATTGACATGACTAAGGAGCTATTGAAATTTAAAACTATGAAAAATGTATGTTAAACTGCGTGATTTTACAGTACACAAACAAGAGTGTGCAATATATAAGGCTAGTCTGGACATTGAAGTTTGTTTGAGTCCAGTAGGTCACATGACCAATGAGCTATTGAAGTTTTAAATTCTGAAAAATTCATGTAAAATCGAGTGAGATGAAAATGGACAAACTAAAGGGTGTGCAATATATAAGGGTAGTCAGTGTACATTCTGAACCTTGTTTGAGTCAATTAGGTCACATGACCAAAGAGCTATTGAAATTCAAATGTAAAAAAGTTTGTACTTTGTTTACGCTCCCTAACTAATTCAACCAGGAATACAAAATGCAGCTCACATTTCCACATGTTTATTAGCTTTGGAAAGCGAATTAATGTCCAAATCGTGAAAATAAGACATGTGCAATGTTGTGCACAATTTTTCCAACATCATGACACTTATTTGGAGTCTGTGGCGCAAGCGATTTGAAAGCGTGAATATCCGTCGAATATCCAACTTGAAACTGTCTTTACCTCGGTCTGCAGAGAGGGTTTGAAGCAAGTGTGTAGTGCTACAACAAAAACGTGCACTCCTTGGTCCCCAAGACCAGGATTAAGAAACACAGATAGAATCCACGGATTCTATTTGGGTGGTCTATGAGATAGACTGTAGGCTACTACAGACACAGTAAAGAAAGGCTAAGATGCCACCAAGATATACAAGCGCTCCAAAATACATAGATATTAGGGTGGAAAACAAATATGGGGGCACTATGTTGGTCAGAAAGAGATAAAAACACTTCGATTTTTTTCCAAAACAGAACGGAGAGAATTATTTATAAGCTGATATGTAAATGCCAAAATGAAATTATAATGCTTGCATGACCTCAGGATACCAACAGATTCAGTGTTTGTGAAGAACTTTGATCTCAGTTCCAAACAAAAAGGGTGCACCCAAAGATCAGTATACCCTTTCATCTGTGGCACCCCTCTACAATACAGGTAGTGTTTTTCATGTTCATAAGATGGCAGCATTTAGCTAGCTAGGCTTAAGCCTTTGAAGCATTAATAATACATTAACTGGATGGTGAATCAGAAAACTTTGTGATAATAATACACAATAACCGATGCATGCACAATGTTCAGAAGTAGACATAGTGGATACACCTCATAGTGATTATAATTGGCACCCAAGGGTCATAACGCTGATGAATATGATTGAGGTAGGCAGTGCCACAACAAACCGCAAGATCAAGCAACTTCTCTAAAAGTTCATACTTCTTCAATTTCAAAAATGTCATGTTCCTTTTCCATTTAAAACCTGCTCGTGTTGCATTTTCTGACCACATTATTCTCTGGTATTGCAATGACCTGGTCTTGTGCCATGGTAACCATGTTACAAATGCCATTGCAACCCCTTGGAAGAACACCATTGTTGGTTTAAAAACAAAAAGAAAGCACAACTGACCACTGAGTTAATAGTTTTGGACCGACGGCTGCTGTAAACATATTAGTTACTGTGATACAAGACACATTGAATTTGGCTATAAATAACAATTTACATTAGCTAATTATATATTGACAATGTATTAACCATTTCTAAGTCTTTAAGAAGATAAACCTATTTCGAGCAAAGCAAGTTGTTGCTCCTTTTAGGTGAACACATTCACTGAAATGTTGCGTCTAAGCATTACAGGCATCTTCTGTCACATGCCCTGCGTGACTGACTGATAGGTACAGTGTAAGTTTATAATACATGCCTTCTGATTATGCAATAGACCATGGTTAGTGGGAAGGAAGCATTTCAGATTTCAAAATAGTGACCGTCATAAAGAAAACAAGACTACGGCATCCCTGTAAACAACTAACTTGCCATATCAAAGCATGAGACAGGTTGCTACTCAGACTGTCCACTATGACAACAAATAAACACACAGTAAATACTGTGGAAGTTTTTCCATGGCCTTCCTATGGATACTGCATGTGCCTTACACACACCAAATGCAGCTCTGCTACCCTTGTTGAGCAAATGACATTCAAACCTGCCCCTGAAAGACTTTTGCCATTTTAGAATGACTGTGTGTGCATGCTGTAGTTATATTTACATCATCTAACCAGTCCAACCGGATAGAAATCTTATTTGTCAGCATCAATCTGGTTTAGAACAGGTTTTGACTTCCAACAATAAGCTTTAGCCACTACGTAAATTCCTTGATTTCTCAACCTGCCAGGGAGGCTTCCTGGCAAGCCTACCTGTCATCCATAATCAGAGTCAAACCATTGGCTTAGCACTGCCCAATGAGAAACTGAAGCAGAGAAAACACAATTCATACCAAGTTGACAGTCTTGTATTTGGTGCAGTTGTAACTCCACAGTGAGGTGGTTTTCCAGGACATCTGTGAGGATATAATGCAAGGACCTTCTACACTACATTGTATCATGAACAGAAAGTGGGTCTAGCGCAACCCTTCCCACGTCTCAGCTGTGATACACACCTTCCTAATATTGAGTAACAACCCCCATAAAAAACCCAGTAGCGTTGCAGTTCGTGACACAAACCAGTTCGCCTGGCACCTACCCTGTTCAAAGGCACTTACATATTTTGTCTAGCCCATTCACCCTCTGAATAGCACACATACACAATCCATGTCTCAATAGTTTCAAAGCTTAAAAAATATTCTTTAACCTGTGTCCTCTCCATCTACACGGATTGAAGTGGAATTAACAGGTGGCATATATCAGGGATCATAGCTTTCACCTGGTCAGTTAATGTCATGGAAAGAGATGTCCTTAATGTTTTGTACACTCAGTGTAGAAGCCACATGACGTAATAACATGGGGAAACTCACTAGCCTACAAATGCCAATGGGTATCAGTATCCTAGCCATAGAATATAATCATCATAGCCGTTCCTCACAATTCAGGTTACATTAGTTTTCATGAAAACAGATTCCAACGTGTGTGGTTAAAATGTATAAAGTAATTTGCATAAATTCAGCACTCATTTCAAATCGGCCACAATAACCCCATGCATGATATTACATTATACCCTTCCTCAGAGAACCACCAGTAGCCTAAACCTGTTAGCCCCAGATAGTCTATAGAAATGAATTGTCAAGCTTTGACCATATATATTGCAAGCTACATTTACACTGCATCCTATGAACCTACCGCTTTTTGTGTTGAATGAATGGACTTGTAGGCTACGCATCTGTTGTAGGTCAGCTTCGAATTAAATAGCTGCTTATGGGCAATAAATAACATTTATCAGTGTGGTAATCTCTCGTGGATGTCAGTCTTCAAAACAGATAGATTGTATCGTCGTCACTCTAAGGTATGTCTTCAGCGTCAAAACAGATTGTATCGTCGTCACTCTAAGGTATTTCTTCAGCGTCAAAACAACACACCGCCTGTGACATTGGCACTTGTTTACGTCTTCCGCAGAGCCGATACTTCGTTATTTCACAGCCCAGTTTTGGTCGAATGGATGCATTCATATTTTGAACCTTGATATCTAAAGTCCAAATTCCTTACCCGTCTGATCCAGATTCTGCGTGCTTTTGGAACGACTGCAGCCTCTCATCATCCGTGTTTAGTTCGAATGTAGCCTACGTTGAAGCTCAGAGGTTGGTTGTGGTGTGTGTGTGCGTCTGATGTGCGCGGGGCAATCACATTGAATGAAACATGGTGCAGCCAGTTGAAGTCTAGAGCTGTGTGATGAAATTGCTGAGATGTATGTTGACTATTTATGCACACACCCACTTCTGATGAATTACTTCAGGGTGATTGCGATACCTCTGTAAGATACTCAGGCTGACTATTCCGTTTCTCAAGAAAGATAACTAACATGTTGATACTTATTTTTCACTATTGTGTTTCAGGTTAGGCCACGATCTCAAATGAGATCACAGACAGTCAGGTATGAGTCTAAGACAGGTCACTGATGCTGTGTAGCCTACTCAACATATACTACATGACCAAAAGTATGTGTACACCTGCTCATCGAACATCTCATTCCAAAATCATGGGCATTAACATGGAGTTGGTCCCCCCTTTGCTGCTATAACAGCATCCACTCTTCTGGGAAGGCTTTTCACTAGATGTTGGAACATTGCTGCAGGGACTTGCTTCCATTCAGCCACAAGAGCATTCAGGAGGTCAGGCACTGATGTTGGGCAATTAGGTTACATTTTACATTTTAGTCATTTAGCAGATGCTCTTATCCAGAGCGACTTACAGTAGTGAATGCATACATTTCATACATTTCTTCCGTATGGTCCCGTGTGGCTCAGTTGGTAGAGCATGGTGTTTGCAATGCCAGGGTTGTGGGTTCAATTCCCATGGGGGACCAGTATGGAAGAAATGTATGCATTCACTACTGTAAGTCGCTCTGGATAAGAGAGTCTGCTAAATGACTAAAATGTAGGCCTGGCTCACAATCAGCTTTCCAATTCATCCTGATGGGGTTGAGGTCAGGGCTCTGTGCAGGCAGTCAAGTTCTTCCACACTTATCTCGACAAACCATTTCGGTATAGAACTCACTTTGTGAATGGGGCCATTGTCATGCTGAAACAGGAAAGGGCTTTTTCAAGCAGAAATTTGCTTCCTGCAACACAAACTCAAAAAAGTTCTGGGACACTGTAAAGTCCTTGGAGAATAAGAGCACCTCCTCCCAGCTGCCCACTGCATTGAGTATAGGAAACTCTGTCACCACCGATAAATCCACTATAATTGAGAATTTCAATAAGCATTTTTCTACGTCTGGCCATGCTTTCCACCTGGCTACCCCTACCCTGGTCAACAGCACTGCATCAACAAAGCAACTCGCCCAAGCCTTCCCCATTTCTCCTTCTCCCAAATCCAGTCAGCTGATGTTCTGAAAGAGCGGCAAAATCTGGACCCCTACAAATCAGCCGGGCTAGACAATCTGGACCCTTTCTTTTTTAAATTATCTGCCATAATTGTTGCAACCCCTATTACTAGCCTGTTCAACCTCTCTTTCGTGTCGTCTGAGATTCCCAAAGATTGGAAAGCAGCTGCGGTCATCCCCCTCTTCGAAGGAGGGGACACTCTTGACCCAAACTGCTACAGACCTATATCTATCCTACCCTGCCTCTCTAAAGTCTTCGAAAGCCAAGTCAACAAACAGATTACCGACCATTTCGAATCCTACCTCACCTTCTCCGCTATGCAATCTGGTTTCAGAGCTGGTCATGGGTGCACCTCAGCCACGCTCAAGGTCCTAAACGATATCTTAATCGCCATCGATAAGAAACAATACTGTGCAGCCGTATTCATTGACCTGGCCAAGGCTTTCGACTCTGTCAATCACCACATCCTCATCGGCAGACTCAACAGCCTTGGTTTCTCAAATGATTGCCTCGCCTGGTTCACCAACTACTTCTCTGATAGAGTTCAGTGTGTCAAATCGGAGGGCCTGTTGTCCGGGCCTCTGGCAGTCTCTATGGGGTGCCACAGGGTTCAATTCTTGGGCCGACCCTTTTCTCTGTACACATCAATGATGTCGCTCTTGCTGCTGGTGAGTCTCTGATCCACCACTACGCAGACGACACCATTCTGTATACTTCTGGCCCTTCTTTGGACACTGTGTTAACTACCCTCCAGACGAGCTTCAATGCCATACAACTCTCCTTCCGTGGCCTCCAACTGCTCTTAAATACAAGTAAAACTAAATGCATGCTCTTCAACCGATCGCTGCCTGCACCTGCCCGCCCGTCCAGCATCACTACTCTGGACAGTTCTGACTTAGAATATGTGGACAACTACAAATACCTAGGTGTCTGGTTAGACACCTAGGTATTTCCTTCCAGACTCACATCAAACATCTCCAATCCAAAGTTAAATATACAATTGGCTTCCTATTTTGCAAACAAAGCATCTTTCACTCATGCTGCCAAACATACCCTCGTAAAACTGACCATCCTACCGATCCTCGACTTCGGCGATATCATTTACAAAATAGCCTCCAACACTCTACTCAACAAATTGGATGCAGTCTATCACAGTGCCATCCGGTTTGTCACCAAAGCCTCATATACTACCCACCACTGCGACCTGTACGCTCTCGTTGGCTGGCCCTCACTTCATACTCGTCGCCAAACCCACTGGCTCCAGGTCATCTACAAGACCCTGCTAGGTAAAGTTCCCCCTTATCTCAGCTCGCTGGTCACCATAGCAGCACCCACCTGTAGCACGCGCTCCAGCAGGTATATCTCTCTGGTCACCCCCAAAGCCAATTCCTCCTTCGGCCGCCTCTCCTTCCAGTTCTCTGCTGCCAATGACTGGAACGAACTACAAAATCTCTGAAACTGGAAACACTTATCTCCCTCACTAGCTTTAAGCACCAGCTGTCAGAGCAGCTCACAGATTACTGCACCTGTACATAGCCCATCTATAATTTAGCCCAAACAACTACCTCTTCCCCTACTGTATTATTTATTTTGCTCCTTTGCACCCCATTATTTCTATTTCTACTTTGCACTATCTTCCACTGCAAATCTACCATTCCAGTGTTTTACTTGCTATATTGTATTTACTTCGCCACCATGGCCTTTTTTGCCTTTACCTCCCTTATCTCACCTCATTTTCTCACTTTGTATATAGACTTATTTTTCTACTATATTATTGACTGTATGTTTGTTTTACTCCATGTGTAACTCTGTGTTGTTGTATGTGTCAAACTGCTTGCTTTATCTTGGCCAGGTCGCAATTGTAAATGAGAACTTGTTCTCAACTTGCCTACCTGGTCAAATAAAGGTGAAATAAAAATTAAAAATAAAATAAAAACTGTTTTCACAAAGTTGGAAGCACAAAATCATCTAGAATGGAATTCGTAGGCCTATGCTGTAGCGTTAAGATTTCCCTTCACTTCACTGGAACTAAGGGGCCTAACCAGGAACAATAGCCCCAACCATTATTCTTTCTCCACCAAACTTTACAGTTGGCATTATACATTGGGGCAGGTAGCGTTCTCCTGGCATCCGCCAAAACCAGATTCATCCGTCGGACTGCCAGATGGTGAAGCGTGATTCATCACTCCAGAGTACGCGTTTCCACTGCTCCAGAGTCCAATGGAGGTGAGCTTTACAGCACTCCAGCCGACGGTTTGCATTGCGCATGGTGATCTTAGACTTGTGTGCGGCTGCTCGGCCATTGAAACCCATTTCATGAAGTGCCTGATGAACAGTTCTTGTGCTGACTTTGCTTTCAGAGGCAATTTGGAACTCGTAGTGAGTGTTGCAACCGAAGACTGACGATTTTTACGTGCTACGTGCTACATGCTTCAGCACTCGGCGGTCCCATTCTGTGAGCTTGTGTGGCCTACCACTTCGCGGCTGAGCCGTTGTTGCTCCTAGACATTTCCACTTCACAATAACAGCACTTACAGTTGACCGGAGCAGCTATAGCGCGGCAGAAATTTCACGAACTGACTTGTTGGAAAAGTGGCATCCTATGACGGTGCCAAGTTGAAATTCACTGAGCTCATTCTACTGCCAATGTTTATCTATGGAGATTACATGGCTGTGTGCTCAAGTTAATACACCTGTCGGTAACGGGTGTGGCTTAAATTGCCAAATCCACTAATTTTAAACGGTGTCCACATTCTTCTGTATATATTGTGTACATGTTGCAGACTATATATAGACTGAGATATAGGCTAAGGACTTCAAGGAAGTCCAAGAACACATTTATTGAAGTTTCCCCTGGGAGATTTAATTTACCATAGCGGGAATCTGAATTAAAATATTCTCAGTTGAACTGCTGTAAACCTAATCTGAACTACTTTGTGATTTACATGGCCCATTGATTTAGTAGCGACCCTAACTGAGCTATATGGGTTAAGTGGACACACACACACACACACACACACACACACACACACACACACACACACACACACACACACACACACACACACACACACACACACACACACACACACACACACACACACACACACACACACACCTAACAATGTGACCCAGTTGCCCAGCAGAGATAACAGTGCAGCATGTGACCCGTCTATGTGGACTGAAGGCTATTTCAGTTGCTCTAATGATACCCTTATCAGCACTGCCTTGATAATGGCACTAATTGTCAAGCACAGGATGTTGTGTTTTGTCTCTACTCAACAATAATATTGGAGTAAATGCATTGTGACAAACGAAGAGAAAGGGATGAGGGAAAGATAAAGACAGTTAAATGAAACCAGTGTTGGGGAGGAAAATGTGATGAAAAAGATATGAGAAAGAGCAAGAGAGACAGAATTGCTGGTGATGTATGTGCAACCTGGACTCAGGGGTAGACGTAAGATAGTAAATGTAAATGTATGACACTCCAAATAGTATCATATGTTACGTTTAGTATGGTATGTATTAATTTGTAGATGTCCATCCTCAATTTTGTATGATATGTTATGAATTACAATTCGGATAATAGGTTACAAATTGCAAATCGTAAAATGTTACGAATTCCAATTCGTACAATATGTAACGAATTTGCAAACCGTATGATATTTTACGAATTCCAATTTGTTGTGGCTAACGTTAGCTAGGTGGCTAACACCAACATTAGCTAGATGGTTAGCATTAGTTAGGCTAGGGGTTAAGGTTAGGGTTAAGGTTAGGAGTTAGGTCAAAGGATTAAGGTTAGGGTTAGCTAACATGCTAAGTAGTTGCAAAGTAGCTAATTAGCTAAAATGCTAAAGCTAGATGTTCACATTAAACGCGCACCAACCTTTGGGTTGCTAGACGTTCGCATTGTATGTCCACCCACCCTAATTACATTTTTGCCTTAAGTAACCTGCTGTCTCATGTAGGGCTGACCCCATTTAGTCAACTGGTTGATTGTTTGGTCGATAGGCTGTTGGTCGACCAAGATTTTTTTAGTCGAGCAACAACAAATATATATATTTTTTATGGCACACGAGACACCCGTCTGATTCATGCTGGTCTCAGTGGAGTAATCCATTGTGGAGGCCTGTCTCAGTGGACTAATCCATTGCGGAGACCGCGGGGATGGCTCACCAGTATCACCAGTAGTGCATTTACCATTCTAATCTACAATATTTGTTTGTTTAAGGTAATTTCTGTTAATGCATACAATGTATTATTATTACAGTCTTTTACAGTTCTCATTGTCGTAGTGGATACGTTATTTGCGCACCGCACAACATAAGCTATGCTTGTGAGGAACATGTTTTGGTTTATTTCATTCCATTTACAGAGTTGCCTTTTGTTTGTAGCGCTCCTGTCAATGTTGATTAAGGACATGTGCCTGATTATGCATAGAAGTAGGCCTAGGCTACTTGGCTTGCGCACAAATATAGACCTATAAATGTGCCCATATGAGGACCTGAAAGTATTTCTGATTGTCTTAACTCACCACCACTGTGGAGCATCTGAAAGTAATTGTTTCTTCACCTTAAACAGCAAGTAAACAAAGTCTGTTTTTACATCCGTTGAGAATGACAATAGTTCCTCAATGTAGCCTATTTGAGAAATATTTCCAGCTCTCTTTCAAAAGTTGTGAAATAGGCTTACCTGATTACTTCTTGCCCCTTGTGCAAATAGTTTACAGCTGTATTTGTCCTGAGCTCACTGGTGCAGGAAACTCTGAGGGCCCAGAATATGTTATACAATGTTGCAAGTTTGCTAGAGTGAGCTTCAGGCCTGACCAAGTTGATACAATGTTTCAAGTTCCTTGCAGACAGGACATGTGTAGCTAATGTGATTTATAGGATATTTATTTTTATCAAGACATTTTCTACCTGCAAGATGTAATGTTTTTATTTGTTGGCTTTATGTATGCTATTTTTAGTCTACATAGTTGGCAATGGCAATAGAAGTTCCTTTTAGAATTTTGATTAACTGCATGATAATGATTTTGAGATGCAAAGAGTTTATTATAAATTAAATTAAACTGTTCCACATTTGAAAATCATAACTGGCATGCAGATTGGTAGAAATGGTAAGATAAATTGACACTCCAAATTGAAAAGGTTGCCGACCAGTGGTGTAGACTATTACCGGCAACTTCAGGAGCTAAGGTCATCAGCAAGGGGAGGATAGGGAACAGTTTTTTTCTTCAGGTTAGGCTATGAGGCTATGTTGATCTCTGGCTCTCTCTTGAGTCATTTGTGTGTCATAATAATGATATTAATCACAGTGTGCTTAAAGTATAAAACAATCTAATTAGCCTACATACAGTATAGGGTAGTTGATTTTATTATAATACATAGGGTGCGTCTATATACTGTAGTGAAAAATACACCTTTTAAAATTTAGACCAATAGATTGGTCGAAAGAACAGGCGACTCTCGGTCGACCAAGATTATTTTTAGTCTGGGACAGCCCTAGTCTCACGTAACCATACCAAATGTAACATACCATACTAATTTCAGTGCCCCGGATTTACGTTTACAATTTTATGTCTAGTCTATGGCTGGTATGTGAGCACAAGATAGAGGGGTGGATAAATTACCAGGTCATCATAATGGCAGAGAGGTAAAGAAAGCTAGAGTAAAAGGCCGATAGGAAGAGAGTGAGCAAGTTAGAAGAGGAAAGAACAACAGACAGAGAGAGAGAGAGAAATAAAGATCACTGTGCATGAGAATGGCTTGACTCCTGTTCCTCACCACATTCTTTCCTAAAGACCATAGTGATAAGCATCCCTTTTTCCCCTCATCGGTCCCCCTCTTACTCCGTTCCAGATAGTGTATCCCCTCTAACCCCCTCCCAAACTCTAGCCTCTGGCAGCATGTTGTGTCCAGGGCTGGCTAAACACGCTTTGTCCAATCCAATCACTGCTGGAGGCACCACAAATACCATCCATATCAGCCTCCTGCTCTCATGTATCTGCTGCCATGACTGTATGGAGTATGCTAGAGAGTGTTTGTGGGGGAGTTGTGGAGGAGCTGCTTTGAAGTGAAATAACAACTAACAAATGCTTTATAAAAGAGTTTGGTTTAGGGTTAGTTAGGCTAAGTTATTCTGGTCACACACATGCTGTTAAGGAGATGATAGTCATCATGCCAGTCACCATATTTTACTCACAACAGTTTTGAAAGAGAAAGTCCCAGGTTTCATCATCCATTGTGACAGAGTACATTTGCAGTAGTGATTATGAAAGACCTCCATGTCACACCTGAGGAGGAAATTACTCTCAGAGAGGAAGAATACATCTTCTCTCTTTTTTTTCTTTAAAAACAAAAAGGATTTTAGTTTCATCCAACAAAATGTAAAGGGTAAAACACAGGCTTTGTAGTAGGGCTAAATTAAGTGGCATACGATCTGTGAACTGTCACTCAAAACCTTCCTTTTATGCCCTAATTCCTCTGGTGTAGAAAGCCATATCTGAGAATCTGTCTGTGAAAATATCCATTAGAACAAAACAACAGTTGTGAGGTCATGATCTGTTTGAGCCACATATAAGCATGGCCAATATCCCATATTAAAAACAGTAAAGCCCAAAACTATTTTAACAACTAACTTTCCCATCCCATTCCCCAAAAACCAGAGGGCAACAACCGTGTGAGCTGGAAGTAGGGGAAAGGTGCTTTATTGTGGTATATTCTAAACATACAAGGATGACCTTCCTGAGAAGAACTCTGAGAGTCAAATGGCTATGTTCCAAATAACAGCTCCACTTCTCCTATTTATAACTACCTCACAAAGCTTCATTAAGAATCCTTGTTCACAAGGAACAGTCAGTTATGTCCTTCGTATGATGATTACTCTGGTTTTACAGTTTGGAGACCAATAAAGGACAATGTCTTATTTTTTGGTTGACAGGTACACCAAGTAGACTATGTTCTCTCCATAACCTAAAAATACACTTTTGATCAAATCTGTAGACAGTCCCAAGCACCTTTTATCGACCTCATGTGGATGCCTAGTTAAATAAAGGTTAAATTAAAAAAATTAAACATAACAAAAAAGATAGAGTAGAGGCGTCAAAGGCTCTAGGCTCTACTGAAGTAGTCCTAAACCCACTAAACCCAAACAAAAACAAAGAAGTAATTTCTCAAGGCTGACACAAGTCAGCTTTCCACATCACAACCTTGAGCCACCATCCGGTTACATAAGGCTGCCCTGATCTCACAAACAGGACAGTAACTGTTCTACAGTATCTATCAGGGTAATATTACCCAGAGGTTACCCTGGTCTGCATGAAGGACCTTGATAAAAACAGACATTGTGGTAAAGTGTGCAGGCAAGCCTGTAGAAGTACCCGTTTTAAACTATAATTCCTAGCCAGCATTTAATGACATCCAGTTAGTTGGGAAGAAGACTAATTTGAGGAAACTTGTCAGACAATTGCAGTTGCCTGTGTTGAGTTTGATGCCTTTGAGCCAATTCTGTGTTAGTGAGACTGCCATGACTCTGAGTTTGTGTACATTAGAATTCATCTCTTTTAGTCCTAAGTAATTGACAGGACAAAGTCTTTTAAAGGTTGTTTTTACCCCTGAATAAAGGACTAAGACGTTGTAATAAAACAGCACGGATAACTTATGGGGCATTTCAACCAGAGACTTACCCCACACCAGTGTGTTGCCAGTATTTATGGTCATTTAAGCTCTAGAGTTATTTTTAGGGAACTGTGTTTCCATCAGGAGTGTGACACTAAAGACCTGGAGCAAGCAGAATCAACGTCTGTGTTATCAAGACAGTTGCTTAGTAAGCAGGTGTTAACCATAGAAGGAGTTAACCCATTTATGTAAATGCAGGCTGAAAAGTACCAGTGGCCTGGCCTTGGCCCCAAGTCAGAGCAGGTCCGCTGAAGCCATGGTCCAGTGAGACACTGGAGCCGGACCTTGGAAGTAAAAAACAAAAGTTTGAGCATGAGGTAAGTTTCTTCCGGAGGTAAGTCTCAGGTAGAAATTCACCACAAGAGTGTGCTGGTTTCAGACAGTCCATGGTTGGTCTGTCTAGTCACCTCATCATCATTTCCATCATGCACCAAAATATTGAGAAGGTGTATGATCTGTGATATGTGCAAGCACGCAGTAGGCCCGAGACTGCCGCGCAGTTCCCCAAGGACTACCACGCAGAAGGAATATCAGCCCACAGCGAGAAGCATGAGATTGAACTTCACTCAACTTTCTGGAGCAGTAGTCACCAATCGGTCGATCGCGATCACATTCCAAGTCGGTCACCAAACACTTATGTAAAAAACCCAGCGATAAAGCCTTGTGTTCCTATTTGTTTCTCGGGCTGTTGGCGCCCAGTGCACCCGATTCAGCTGCCTTGTGTGGCGGGTAGGCGAACTGTTGCCATTTTGAACTATTTAATTTGTCTGAAGGTACAAACTCCGCCTTCCCGGCTGGCCCGGAGAGCAAATCAAGTGCACTATAGGCCTACCGCTGGCCAATCAGATGGCTCAGATTACCGTGTCTGCAGTAACGTAGCAGGCATAAAAGAAAGATACAGCAAAGTTGATACTGTGAGATTCCAAAACCATGACTAGAGAGAGACTGTCAACGAATACAGCAAAGAGCTGCTGTTTTTATGAGTGACTTCATGTTTAAGTTCTTACTCTTTGTATTCAACACTTTTATAAGCCATAAAATGTGCGTTCTTCCTATTTCCACTGAGCGCTACAACAAGCACTGCAGCAGTAATGATTGAGTAGGAAAGTGTATTGATAGGCTTGATGTTACGCTCCCCAGTTTCTGTGTTTTAGGTTTGTTTGTGTTGTTTTGGGTTTGTTTGTGTATATGTATATTTCAGGAAATGGCTTCCTGGATTCCCCCAAGCAGCTGATTGGTCAGCCCCAGCAGATTGGAGCTCTGATCCCGCCCTCTCATCAGGGGATACAGCTGTCTGCAATTACCGACTCCTGCTGCAGCTTTAAAAGCCAGTGTTCCTTTGTTAGGAGAGAGAGCTTCTTGGTTTGTCCTGTTTTGTTGTTGGTCTGTATAATTGTTGTGAAGTATTTTCTACCCGGTCCTGCAGACAGACATATGTGTATGTCAAAAGGACTGTGTTTTTGATTATTGAAATTGTTCACTTTACGGGCATACATATACCCGTAGTATGTACTCTGTGTATGCACACTAGGTAAGACCTGGGTGGACCACCCCCTGTATTTTGGTTAGCGCGCCAGGTGGCGTTAAGAATAGGTAAGTAGTGGGTGGGTAGGTAGGTAAGTTAGGAGAGGGGACTCTTGCTTTATTATTAGAGGCTTGAGTCTTTTTTTAATATTGAGGAATATTTCACTTTCTCTGTTCATAGGAGGAACAACATGAATTTGTACATAAGGCATAAATAATGCGGTGTGACTCGAGTTTTCGCCATCAGCTGGAAGACCCTTTTTGGTCCGTGTCAGTGGAGGAAAGGGAGAGCGGAGGGATGTTGAGGCGGACCCTCAGTCTGCTGCTCTCTCCCTCCGCTGAGACTGACCATAGATTCAGGCACCATCGACCCAGGAAAAAAAAAAAGCAAATTATTTAAATGTATGCTCACTCAGCTGTGCTGCATAAGTAATACAACAACGGATCTATTACTGGTGTGATCATATACAGTATCCTACCTCAAATTCCCAAACCACAATGCATTGGCAGGGCAATTCAAGAAAAGCCTAAATGCGATGATAATGTATTAGGCCTATAGCTTACTGAACAAACCTCATTGCTACAGTACTGTTTTTAATTGGTTAATGTTGCATAGGCTTACATTTTTTAAGTAATGTAAAAAAAAAAGTCTAAGCGGTAGATCTCTGCTTGCATTTTGACTCAAAGTGATCTTAACTCAGAAAAGGTTGGTAACCACTGTTCTAGAGTTTTCCCTGTTAACACTATCAATATTTTGCCTTTACTGTGGCAAATTTGATCGAATCAACGCAATATATCCAAAAAAAATTAACTATGCAAGAGATTTTCTTGTAGGCAGAACGCATCGGAGTTGGATTCTATTGCATTGACATGTACCACTCAGCCCTTGCTCTACACAGACCATTGCAGCTTAACCAATCAGAGCTGCAGTAGGCCTATATGCAAATAGAACATTGCCATATATGGATCTGTGCCATTTACTTTGAACTGGACTGTGTTTACAGCATGAGTGGTTCTGAGCAGATGCCCATGTTTTGAGATCAAATCGAGAGCTGCATGTAGACACGTGTGCACATTTTATTAATATCCTTTGCTAGTTAGCTCAGTTATTAGCCCAGTTATAGATACTTTGTAGTAAGCAATAGAGGAGTGATTGCTTCCTACAAGAGCACAAATCGTGTACATTTCGAGACATCTTTGAAAAGCGAGTCAGGTAAAGAGCTTTTATTATGTCTTAAAGGGGCAGTGTTGTATTTTGTGACAGGCTTGAATAAGCTAAGTAGCCAATAGGCAGAGGGTAGTATAATTTGTCTTATTCTCTGTAATAATGGTATGGGAATAATTATGCATTTTATTTTGTAAAGTGGTTTCTTGCATCAAACAACACAACAACATTTTCAGTCGCCTCCTTGTCTGAAGAACAAGTGGATAAACAGGTTAATGTCAAGTCCTGCATGTTTTTTTCAAAAGTCTCATGGAATGTTGGCCTACATTGAACACCACACATTGGCTGCTACTGTAGGCTGAATGATAGAACAGCTATTTCCATGTTAAAATGTTGTGGGATGCATTTTCTCAATTGTTTTTGATGGTAGGCCACTCTGGAAGGCTTACATTATGCTCAAATAGCCACAGTAGTTTACTTGGCCACTGTTAAAACTGTAACTTAAAGCGGGTACAGCCTCAGCGTTCACAATAAACTCACGCTGGAAGTTGCACAGAATTTTCACAACGTTCAAGTTTGTTTTCAGCAGACCTGAAATTTGCTCAGTGCTGAACATTTTTGGAGGGAACATTGGTTACAACACACATAAACACACAGGCACACACACAACAAACATACATGAACTTATAAAGAGCAGATCCTGAATAACCTTTCAAAATAACACACACACTAACACACAATCAAATTAAAAACTGATGGAAGGCCTACAGTATGAAGGCCTGCTGATCTTGGCTGATAAGAGTTTCATACATTGTCATCACTTCATGTGTCCTTCAATTCGACTGATTGCGGAGCATCTCCAAATCGCATTTCCCTGCTGTTTCCTAACAGTACTCCCTCCCTCCTTTATGCCTCCCCTATTCTCCCTCTGCAGATTTAAGTATGAACACACTCCCCCTGATAAATCTCTTCTGCATGTTTCTGCCCAGACCTCCCACAGCCTTTTTTCCTCCCAGCTGTTCCAGGTGTGTCCTCTGGGCTTCCCTTCCTGTTCTGGCTTCCCTCCCACCTCCAGTCTTTCACTGGCTGTTGCAGACGCTGCCTCCCAATTTTCCCCCGGCAGCGGCCTTCTTGCGTCTCTTGTTGAGCAGTGGGTTGCTGGAGGTGTCCAGGTCTTTGATCTTCACCTGGTCGTAGTCCACACGCATGGTGGCCAGAGCACTGGTCATCTCCTCCTACAGCACACAGAGAGGAAAGGGTTAGGGAGAAAAGGAGGGTGGGCAATAGAGAAGAGAGAGAAGAAGAATCAAAGTGAGGGCGGGTTTATTTAATGATAGATAGAATAAAATAGATAGACAGAAGATAAAGCTCTGCTCTGAATATAGCCTACAGCATAATAAATATGAGAGGAGGCAATAAGCCCTCTGTTTCTAAAAATGGCCTGAGGCCAGACTGTGATGTTTGCCTCCCCCTTGTGGAAGGTCAACCACTCCAGGGTCATCTGGTCTGGGAGCAATTCCATTTCAATATTTTCACACCACAAAAGCACTGAAATTCCGCTCACATTTTGAGATATCTACATGGGAAAACGTGTAATTTTCATTGTACCAACTGTATTTAAAATAATGTCTGGATGTAAAGTCAATGCATTCTATGATTCTGCTGATCCTGGGAAGTTCCTGGATGACCAGAGGGTGTCAGTGTTAGTCTGACGCTGACCTTCACGTCGTCCCACATCTCTCTGTCCTCAGTCAGGACCCGTGTGGTGTGAAGCGGTGTGGAGGGAACAACCATGGACTGCTGCAATGATAAAACACAGACACGATTATATAGTATGCATGCACTGTAAATGCACACACACACACACACACACACCACTCACATTGATCCAGGGGTGGTTCATAAACTGTGTGATGGTCATTCTGTCGTTGGGGTCTGTCTTCAGCAGTTGATGGATCAACTGTTTGGCTGAGAGAAATCAATTAGAGGATAGAGGTCAAAACACACACAGACACACACCAGGCCCCAGCCAAGGCTTTGTTCTGGAATAAGGCACCAGTTGGTCCATATGAGCAGGAAGCCCTACCAGTGTGAATTCAGAGATTTAGCCAGACTATCCCTGGGATTCAAGAGCTGCAATTCTGAGTTTATGTGCCTTGTCTATGTTTGGGTGTGCTTGTGGATGAGTGTTGTGCTATAAAACGGACTATTTAGAAGTGTGCTTTTGTTTGTCTGAATGAAAGGAATTTCTGGGAGTGACAACATTGGAGGGAATGCAGAGCTATACTAACAAGAAAACTAAAGACAGTGCAGGGATCATCAACTAGATTCCCTCGCAGACCAATCTTTTTCTTGAGCGGATCGTAGGGGGGCCGGAACATAATTACAAATAATTTGCAGACTGCAAATTGACCGCAAGACAGATAACATATTTGACTAAAACATAATAATGTAAAACCTTGCTTACATTTGTATACAACCACATCTCTCTATTATGCCCGAGAATACTTGGGAACAGATTTCCAAAATTAAAATAACTTGGAGCTGATTTTCTGGTATTTTTACCGTATTTTATGTCCAACAAGGAAAATGCATAATTTTTTTGATTAGAAAAGTTGGGGGGCCAAATAAAAACACCCGCAGGCCACCAATTGGGGAACCCTTGTCTAGTGGAAGGATGACCCGACCCAGTCTCACCTTCCTCTGACACCTCAGCCCACTCAGGTTTGGGGAACTCATACTGGCCCATCCTGATCCTCCGTTTCATCCCTGGAGAGATGGCCTGGCCCGTGTTAGAGTAGAACGGTGGGAAACCACACAGCCTAAACAGGAGACAAATGCGTAGAGGTTGATAGTTATTAGGTTGCACTGACTATCAAATGGTTATATAGTATGCATGCACTGTTTAAGCACACACACACACACACACACACACTACTCACAGAATATACATGATGACGCCCAGAGACCACATGTCACATGACTTGTCATATTTCTCCGGGCCCAAAACCTCAGGAGCTTATAAACAGGAAAACAGACAGATGGAAAATACAATTACTTGTCCAATATTATATGCAGAATATAGTGACATACAGTGCATTCGGAAAGTATTCAGACCCCTTGACTTTTTCCAAATTTTGTTACGTTACTGTCACACTCTGATCTGTTTCACCTGTCTTTGTGATTGTCTCCACCCCCCTCCAGGTGTCGCCCATCTTCCTCATTATCCCCTGTGTATTTATACCTGTGTTCTCTGTTTGTCTGTTGCCAGTTCGTTTTGTTTCGTCAAGCCTACCAGCGTTTTTCTCTCTGTTCCTGTCTCTTGATTGTTCCTGTTTTCTAGTTTTCCCAGGTTTTGACCTTTTCTGCCTGCCCTGACCCTGAGCCTGCCTGCCATCCTGTACCTTTTCCCCACCTATTTGGATTACTGACCTCTGCCTACCCTGACCCTGAGCCTGCCTGCCATCCTGTACCTTTGCCCCACCTATCTGGATTACTGACCCCTGCCTGCCCTTGACCTGTCTTTTGCCTGCCCATGTTGTATTAATATACTGTTGTTAATTTGACGTTGTCTGCATCTAGGTCTTACCTCCAAATGTGAAATTTACAGCCTTATTAAAAAATGTATTAAATTGTTTTTTCCCCTCATCAATCTACACACAATACCCATAATGACAAAGCAAAAACAGGTTTTTAGAAATGTTTGCAAAAGGTGTTGAAGCACCTTTGGCAGCGATTACAGCCTGAAATCTTCTTGGTTATGACGCTACAAGCTTGGCACATCTGTATTTGTGGAGTTTCTCCCATTCTTCTCTGCAGATCCTCTCAAGCTTTGTCAGGTTGGATGGGGAGCGTTGCTGCACAGCTATTTTCAGGTCTCTACAGAGATGTTCGATCGGGTTCAAGTCCGGGCTCTGGCTGGGCCCCTCAAGGACATTCAGGGTCGTTGCTTAGGGTCGTTGTCCTGTTGGAAGGTGAACCTTCACCCCAGTCTGAGGTCCTGAGCGCTCTGGAGCAGATTTCCATCGAGGATCTCTTTGTAGTTTGCTCCGTTCATCTTTGCCTCGATCCTGACTAGTCTCCCAGTCCCTGCCACTGAAAAACATCCCCACAGCATGAGGCTGCCATCACCATGCTACACCGCAGGGATGGTGTCAGGTTTCCTCCAGACGTGACTCTTGGCATTCAGGCCAAAGAGTTCAATCTTGGTTTCATCAGACCAGAGAATCTTGTTTCTCATGGTCGGAGAGTCCTTTACTGAGGAGTGGTTTCCGTCTGGCCACTCTACCATAAAGGCCTGATTTGTGGAGTGCTACAGAGATGGTTGTCCATCTGGAAGGTTCCACAGAGGAACTCTAGAGCTCTGTCAGAGTGACCATTGTGTTCTTGTTTACCTCGCTTACCAAGGCCCGTCTCCCCCGATTGCTCAGTTTGGCCTGGCGACCAGCTCTAGGAAGAGTCTTGGTGGTTCTAAATTTCTTCCATTTAAGAATGATGGAGGCCACTGTGGTCTTGGGGACCTTCAATGCTGGGAAATGTTTTGGTACCCTTCCCCAGATCAGTGCTTCGACACAATCCTGTCTCGGAGCTCTACGGACAATTCCTTTGACCTCATGGCTTGGTTTTTGCTCTGACATGCACTGTCAACCATGGGACCTTATATAGACAAGTGTGCGCCTTTCCAAATCATGTCCAATCAATAGAATTTACCACAGGTGGACTCCAAGTTGTAAAAACATCTCAAGGATGATCAATGGAAACAGGAAGCACCTGAGCTCAATTTCGAATCATATAGCAAAGAGTCTGAATACTTAAGGTATTTCTAAAAACCTGTTTTCGCTTTGTCATTATGGGGTATTGTGTGTAGATTGCTGAGTAACATTTTTTATTTAATCAATTTTAGAACAAGGCTGTAATGTAACAAAATGTTGAAAAAGTCAAGGGGTCTGAATACTTTCAGAAGGCTCTGTAAATCTCATTCCTACAGTAGTTTAGAATTTTAACCCAGCTCGCACATGACGTTCTGAGAACCATATGTTTCTTAGAGCTTGGTGAGAGTGTGGTTGTCCTATGTTCACTTTGCATACAACCTTCCCACAACATTCTGGGAATGGTGCAGGACAGTTGCTTGGCTTTGGAACATTCTACGCACATTTAAGGAACTTGACAAAATAACATTATTTTCTTGGTATTTCATGAATTTAACAGAACGTTTCCTAAAAGTTCAATCATGGTTAAATTTAATTAAAATGTTGGTAATGTTCTAGGAACATTCTCCAATTGTTTTGACATTGGGAATGTTCTCAAATATTACAAAGAACATTAAAAGAAAACTCTACCCCAAAACAATTTTTTGTTATTTGTTTCATTAGTGCATTGTTGATATTACAAAATGTTTTGTATGTCAGCAATCAAGTTTTCAAGATATGTAACTTTCAAAATACAGTAATCTGGCCTGTATGATGCGTTTTGCATCATACAGACGTTCTCAGAACTTCCTTGCAACCTAAAAATGGACGTTCCCAGAACAGGTGAAATGTTCACTTCCGTTCTCCTAAACGTTTAAAAAACGTATGGCTTCATTCCCAGAACCAATGGAAAACCAAAGATGTACGTTCCCACAACTTCCAAGGAACCAAATATGTTAGCTGGGAACTTACCCACATAGTAAGGGGTGTAGCAGGGGGTCTGCAGGAGGTTGTGTAGAGTGGTCTCCTTAGCGAAGCCAAAGTCTGTCAGTTTGAGAGTACCGTTGCTCTTCTGATGAGTGTACAGCAGGTTCTCAGGCTGAGGGAGGGGAAGTGAAACGTATCTGTCATTAACTGTACGCATAGTATTACTAAATGTATGGCAACTCTGTCATTATCTGCTGCTCTTATCTTTATCTGTGTGTCAGTGTCACATTGCTCACCTTGATGTCTCTGTGTGCGATGTTCATGTTGTGGAGAAACTCGATGGCTGTGCCAATATCCCGCATGATCTCTGAGCCCTCTAGATGAGAGCAGAGTTGCACAGTTTCAGGACAACACTGTCTGTAACATTACACATATACAGTATAGTATGTCCATTCCCAGAAACAGACTCAATCCTTTTTCCTTGGCCCCCTCCACTCTCAGCCCCTTCACCTCTCTCAGTGAAAGCTTGGTCTCCTCTGGCCTGGATCCGGCTGAACAGTTCTCCCCCTTGCATACTGGAACAAGAGAAACACATACACTGAGTTAATATTGAGATGCTGTCATGGAGTTATCATTCGAAACATAACACTGCCTATAACTCTCCCACATTAGACATTTTTCAAAAAGACAAACTCTGCTACTTGAATAAAAAGCCCTAAAATAATAGTGAAAACAGGAACCATTTAGATGAAGATGATGTTTCGTGGGATAACGTTAGACTGGGAACAGAACAGTCTGCTATGCACAAGCACTTCATCTGTCCCTCTGTCTTTCCATTTTGTCATTATACACATAAACATCCATACAGACTGGGACTCCTCTATCCTCCTCAATGATCTTTGTCTTTCGAAAAACACGGTGAATCACTTTCTGTTATGTGGAAAGAATTGTTTATATGCTCTTTTGAGTGTACGTGTGTGTATGCATGTGTGAGAGAGAGTGAACGAGAGTGTAAGGAGGAAGTGAGTAAGAGAGCGTGATCCAAGTCAAACTCAGTTAAAGAATATTCTCCTTCATTAAACTAGCTGAGCTTAGCTGAGCTCAGCTGCCCTCCTCTCAACCTCTCTGAGACAGAAAAGAGCTGACCACAAAGACAGATTACTTTACAGGGAGCAACACACGTCACACCCAGCTCTGAATCATCACACTCACTGTCTATGACTTGCCAGTACACTATACTCCCATTTCTTTAGAAATGCAGCTCATTGGAAATCAATGTCAGTATCTAAAAATTCCACATACACACTTGAGTTAATGCATTATCTCACTGCTCCAACCATGTGCTCTTCATTTCCTTAAAACTTGAGTGGTCTAGACTTTGAGAGAATACAACAGTATATCAAGAGCGTCTGTGTCACCTCTGAGTACTGAGGAGAACCTGTGGTGATCTGTGAGGCACAGGTGGAGCCCCAGCCGTGGCCCAGTCCTGCCCACATACTTGGCCTGCATAGACATACCAAGGCCATGTGACTGACCTTTCCGTCAAGCCTAATGGTATCAGAGAGAAGCTATGAGCGATTGGCTCTATGTCAATAGTTTATGGCTAGTTGCTGAAGACAGAGAAATGGGACTTGTATTCCCACATAGCAGAGGATTCTGGGTAATATAGTCAAAGAGCTGACAGGACAAGATCCTACCATTCCATGATGATGAGCAGGCACTTCTTCCCATGATGCATGTTCTCGTACAGACTGAGAATACCAACGATGTAAGGCCCCCCCGACACCCGCCAGTGAAGCTCAACCTCCTGCCGCGCCTTGGGACTGTCATAGAGGATCTGTGTTGGAGTGAAGTGTGGAGAAGGAGTGGAGTACAGGAAGGGCAGAGAGTGAGATTGAATTACTTCATTTAAGTGAAACAATTGGCATTCCAACCAGGCACTCGTTCTGTCCTGAAGGGAATTGATCAATCATGACAAAAGAGGCTGGTTGACCACGCAGCCGAACCTGATCCATTTAAATGTCAAAGTATTCATCACGATGACACTTAACAACTCCCCTGATCTGCCTGACCTGTCCGTAACAAGACTTCAATATTATCTTTTCCCTCTTTCAGTTCCCTACCACAGTGGGCCGTTAAGTCATTTCACACACACACACGAACACACACACAGTAGATAGCTGGCAGGCCTTGACATAGCACCCGTCTTCCATTCCATCAGAGGATATTTTTGGGTGCTGACAGTTACAGAGTGGGCTCCTGCTGGATACCATGCCAGTCCAGTCACAGAGCTGCAGCTGAGAACACAACACAACACAGACAGTCTGGCCACCACTCATCCTTTTGCCACAACCTTACATGCTCTTTACCTCACTTTTTACAGCTTCAATTATATGACAACGTGGATGGTGAGAAATGTAGAAGCTACTGTACATACATTTCTCTTGCACTTGAAGAAGGAGTTTCATCTAGAAAGTTGTGGTTTTAGAATGACTGGCAATAAACAGACTTTTATGGTCTCATTCGATAATAGAAGCCATAACTGGGGAACCTGACTCCCTCACTTAACAGATAGTTTCTTGAACACAGGGAAAGTATGCAAAAGTTGGGATTTGGCCCTAAGAGACTTGCTCTCATCGTATCCTCGTTGCATCATCCATCCAAACGGAATAGCATATGAGTGGCCAAAGCACATGTTGTGAAGAGCAGTTAATAAAAGACCCAGGTGAAACTTCAACCAGAACAATCATAAACCCTTTTTTAAGATGTACAATGTTACTATAGGAACTAGGTTTCATATCAACTTCACACAAAATAATGAGGGATTCTTCATCTTTGGGTATTCATCTTGTGAATGAGTGTGTTTTTATGTGTGTGTTTATCATACACATGTGCTTAGTTGTGTTTTCTTTGGCATGAATTAGTGTGTGAGTGTATTTTTATATCTATGCCTATAGTGATAGTCTTTCTCTAAAGAGGAAGGCCTTCCCCTTTTGTTGGATGTGTGTTGAAAGTGGAAGCGAAGGACTTCCGTTGGCCTCTTTAACTGATGTGTGTTTAAACTTCATCTCACAACCCACAGTACCCAGGGTCACTATAAAAGAGTGGTCTTCATTTCTGTCCAGTATCTGGAGAGGATGTGAGAAAGAGTCTTGGCTACTTTATTGTGTTTCATGGGTTCTCATATGAAGATACAGATAGCTTAGGGCCCTGTGCGCTTCATTTCCTGTACAGTGGATAAGAGCGTCTGCTAAATGATTAAAATGTAAATGTAATGTAGGCAAAACTGGAAACGTTGGAAAACTTTAGTACAGGTCCTAAGTTCCTCCAGGAACGTCTGCTAAATGATTAAAATGTAAATGTAGTGTAGGCAAAACTGGAAATGTTGGAAAACTTTAGTACAGGTCCTAAGTTCCTCCAGGAACAAAGGGGATTGAAGGTGCTACACATTTTATATCTGCAGTAATAGTGGAATGATGTGTTGATTTGCCGTGATATTCACCTCTCACCTTTCTACCGCTGGGTCGGCTTCTGTTGTCAAAATGGGATATCTGTTTTGACTTTGTGGCTGGGTTATCTGGTGGAAACCGGGGCAAGCGGCCAATGTAGAAATCTCTCTGTCATTTCCTGCTTGCTAGAATTCTATACCGTTCACTCAATTTCAGCACTGAATAGTGTAGGAAATCATTGTTACATCTAAATGGCATTTCACTAACAATTTTTTTTTTCTTCTTTTTACAGCTATTTGAAGCTTGTGGACCAAAACCGAAAGTCAGTGGTGGAAAAAGTATCCAATCATCCTTGAGTAAAAATAATGATACTGTACCTTAATAGAAAATAACTCAAGTAAAAGTGAAAGTCACCCAGTAAAATACTACTTCAGTAAAAGTGAAAGTCACCCAGTAAAATCCTACTTCAGTAAAAGTGAAAGTCACCCAGTAAAATCCTACTTCAGTAAAAGTGAAAGTCACCCAGTAAAATACTACTTCAGTAAAAGTGAAAGTCACCCAGTAAAATACTACTTCAGTAAAAGTGAAAGTCACCCAGTAAAATCCTACTTCAGTAAAAGTCTGAATATACAAAATATTGAATATAAGTATCAAAAGTAAAAGTAAAAGTATAAATAATTTAAAATTCCTTATATTAAGCAAACCAGACGGCACTATGGATAGCCAGGGGCACACTCCAACACTTAGACATCATTTACAAACGAAGCATTTGTGTTTAGTGAGTCTGCCAGATCAGAGGCGGTAGGGATGACCAGGGATGTTCTCTTGATAAGTGCGTGATTTGGCCCATTTTCCTGTCAAAATGTAACTAGTACTTTTGGGTGTCAGTGAAAATGTATGGAGTAAAAAGTACATTATTTTCTTTAGGAATGTAGGGAAGTCAAAGTTCAAAAGGCACTCGCACATCTGAGCAATCTTTTTGCAGGTGCATGGTAACAGTTGAACAAGATGAAGGAAAAAGGAAAGCGCACACTGCTCTTGATAGTATCACTGATATTTAATAAGCTTACGTATCGGCTTCACAGCCTTCGTCAGAGCTTTTGTGATAAAAAAAAAAAATTGCACCCTTATTTAGACCTAGCCCCACCCACATCCATCCCTCCTAACATAGCATTGTGTCCTGGTAGCCACAGAGGAAATCTCATATTTTCCTTCATATACCTCCATAGACCTTCTCACGCACACTGGCACATGCAGCATCAATAGCTTTACACACTGCTGCAAATGAGGAAGTTTAGAGACTGTTCAAGGTTGAGGGCAGTCTGGATATTGATGTGTGTGTGTCTCAGTAACAGAGCTTGTTTACCCTACCTTTCCCTCTATAATTGTTTCCAGCCAATAAAGCGGAGGTCATACAATTGAGTAAATAGAGCTGAGAGATAGGTGTGAGAGTGCAGGATATATAATGCTGTAGTAAGTAGTTATGGAAGAACAGATGAAACTGGAGAGAATGTTAAGAGATACTACTGATATTAGATTAGGAACCTTATCTGATGCTCAATAGATAATAAGATTCCACTTGAAACTAAATGTAGCTAAATCTATAGTATTTCCATATAGGCTACACAGGCATCCATTGTACTAATACCGCTTTGTGGTATGTAGCCGGGTATAATCCTGAAATATATATTAACCTGAACTGAACATGTTTTTACTATAATGCTTATCATCACACCATCCCTCCCTGACCGATTAACTGTTTTAATTCTCATAACCAACTTTTCTGGGGCTGGGCTCAGGTTAACTCTGCTACACACTACATTTTTAGCCATTAGGCAGACACACATTGATAGATTTTTCACCTAGTTGGCATGGGGATTAGAACCAGCAACTTTTCAGTTACTGGCCCAACACTCTTAACCACTAGGCCACCTGCCTCAAGGCTAACTGCCACTACAGTCTCTCAAATCACTTTCATGTGAAACGAAACCATAGTATTTTAAGTGGGCCTCAACGGAAGCACAGATGGACCACAATCCTGCCAACCATGCCAAAAAGTGGTATAAGCCAACTACAAACATAAACAAAAGCTGAGGAAGCTGAACAGTGAGCTAAAACCACATAGATGCAAATCCATTAAATGAGATTAATCAAAAAACTCTTTGAAAGAAGAAGGGCTTGGCTATGAAGAGAGTGAATTAGAGTTCCAGAATGAAACATTCCCCAGCCAAATAAAGGTTCTAATGGAACAAACACTTGAATGGAATCTCAGGATTTCCTTCATGGAATAACACTGGGTCTTTTTAGGCTAGACATAGACTCTTAGAGCTTACAGCCAGGCAAGTCTAAGACGAGAGAACCCTGATCGCTGTAATTGAATCAGATTAAAAGGATGGCTTCTCTTCAGGTCTAGTAGAGTGGATTAAAACTATACCCATCCATTACACTTAGCGCTTAGGAGTGGACTTAATTAAAAAGTGACTGAGCTGGACAGCTGTTCATCCCAATGACTCGTTCTGTCGATGGCTGTTTGTCTTGTGGTTAAAAACAAAGGAAAAATCTAGTCGTAAATTACCAGGTGTCAATTTTATACTTTATGCACAAGGCTCACCCAGGCTTATACAAACAGAGGCTGGCTTCTGTACGATCACAAAAACACAAAAGCAAACTCACAAACACCACCACACCCCTGACAGAATATTTTCCAATCCACATTTCACACTTTGTATTTTATTTGGTATACTGTGGGTGGTGTCCATTCCCTGCAGTCAATATTGAAATGTTTTCCATTGGTCACATTCTACAGGCTCTTAAATTGGATCTGAGTGAGAGCCCTTGTAGGACAGCTTTGCCCTGCGGCTCCATGGGTAGTTCCTGGTCACTGTGACCAGAGAGGACGAGGCGAAGCGAGAGGGTCAACTCCACCCAAAATCTGTCCTCACAGATTAAGCAGGCTTGGTGAGGAGTTTTTGTATGGGGGCAATGAGAGAGTGTCAAATTTGGTAAAGATACAAGTGAATTGCTATTTTGATAGGTGAGGCTTATTTGAGCAAACAGAAGTTTCATAATGCTTACGTTTTCTACGAGTATATTGATATGTTTTCTACAAAAGATCAATGGCTAGCTAGAACATTCCCACCTGATCTCGCCTCCTCCAGCCTGTCTTTCACCTTTGCGGACATGTATTTCCATTAGTAGAGAGGTCAGTCGACCATCTTGTCAATATAATAGATCATATTTGCTGTGACCTGCTCTGGGTCCTCTCTGACTGTGGGAGTTATGATCAGGCACCTGGTGAGACACCCAGTTGTGATTGCAATTAAAATGCTTAACACAGCTTCTTACCTGTAATAGGCAACTATACCAGACAATGTCAGTCAACAGGCCAACTTTCAGTCATCCAATTTAAAATTCTCATTACTTATCCACAGCATCCGTCAGTACTTGTAGCCTAATTATCCACAGCATCCATTTGCCAAATGGTGTTTTCCTGACTGATTGCACTCTGCTGTATGTTGTCCCGAACACTGAAAATAACCTCTAATAATAATAGTTATTGTAAAAACATTTATTTGGGGGGTAGATCAGCTTTAATAGTGCAGATAGATTGTAGCTTCCATCAATGTAATTGTCTGCATCATTTCCAATCCCCCATATCTTTTTTTGTAAATATATATATATAATTTATATATTTTTGTTATATATTTTCCTTTATTATTTTCCCCTAACCCTACCACCCCTCCCCTAATTGGAGTAAACTAATGGACAACAACACTTAGGCTTCTACTTCCAGCTTATACATACTATATACATTTTAGGGACATGGTATATTTTACAATAGTTATCTTTTGTTTGTTATTAGTTTCATCCTTCAGCTACACTCAACCCCTTCCATCTATCTCTGAACACCATCCAGTTTTGATTTCTATTTGCCATATATTTTTCAACTGTGCTGTGATGTTTCACAAAAGTTCTGAACCTTTCTATTCTAATAGTTTCTACAGATTGTAAATTAGAGATAAACATTTTTGCTAAGAGTATTATTACATTATTGATCGATTGACTATGATTTTCAAATCACCCAGCAGTGCTATCTGCAGAGTTAGCTCCAGGTAAATGGTGCCTGTGACCAAAAACAAGCCACATATTGTCACGCTTGTCGATGGAAATGGAGGACCAAAACGCAGCAGGTATGTGTATGCTCATCTTGCTTTTTAATAAATACAAAATGAACACCAAAATAACAAAGAACGAACGACTACAACAACAACAACAACAACAACAACAACAACAACAACACAACAACAACAACAACAACAACAACAACAACAACAACAACAACAACAACAAACAGTCTGGCAAAGCATAAAGCGCAACACAGAACAATCACCCACAAATAACAAACACAAACACACCCTCATATATGGGACTCTCAATCAAAGGCAGATAGACAACACCTGCCTTCAACTGAGAGTCCCAACCCCAATTAACCAAACATAGAAACAGACATACTAGACAAATCATAGAATACCTGAAAACCAAACACTGCCCAAAAACCCCGGAATACTTAAACCAAATGCCCCTTCAACAAAACACACCACCCCGAACCACATAAAACGAATACCCTCTGCCACGTCCTGACCAAACTACAATACCAATTAACCTTATACTGGTCAGGACGTGACACATATGGACAATACCGACACAAATGATCTAATGATTCTGTCTCTTTGCAGCAAAATCTGCAGAGCTGGGAAGGTTGTATCCCCCATATATATATATTATATATATATATATATATATAACATTCTATTGGTTGCAATACTTTTTTATAGCAATTTAAATTGAAAAACTGTAAGTTTAAATAACCTCTAATAATTGAACGTGAATGACCAGATTGATTTGAATTCAGGACAATTCCAGACACATATTACTCTTTTTTCTGCCATCCCCTGTAAAATGACCTGCTCTCTTCCCTTCTCCTATCTCTCTCTTCTCCGATTCTGTACTGTATCTAATCTTTTTATCCTGACCCACGCCCCCCTCTTGTCCTTTGTGTGTGACTATATGCTCCTGATTAGGAGATTCTGATCCGGCTGGATTACTGTAGGACAGCCATTTGTAAAAAGGCGAATCCGGACCAAGAACAGGGTCAATACGGACCAAGGGTCCTGACTATAAAAACAAAATATATATATTTATTTTTTATGAATTCAGTCGGAATTCAACTTCTGGTATCATATGAAGACACATAAAACATAGAAAATGTGTAGAATTGCCACAAAAGAGCTTTAAAACTGCTACATTTTCCCTTCCTTCCATGGCAAAAGTGTAGAATTGCAGGAAATTAGCTTAAAAACTGCATATTTTTTCTCTGCCAACAAGATGGAGGTGAACAGTTTGGGTTTGAAAGGGTTGTGCAGGTGGGGGTTTGTCACTACGCCGATAAATAACATTATCCATCCGGACCTTTGCCACCGATGACCAGACCTTTTCAAATAGTATTTGAGTACCCCTGCTGTAGGCAGTAAATCGCTGCCTCTGTAGCCCTGTACTGACAAGTGACAGCTTTCCATTGGGCAGAACAACGTGAGTTGTGTGTGTGGTGTGTGATCAGAAAACCTACTGAGTTAAAGCATATGTTAACAGTGTCTTGCATCATGCCATTGTGCTAAATACTATATGGTCAGATCACACACAAGGTTCTTGTTGCTCAACCAGAATAGTAACATGCAAAGCACACACGTGCTGGGGTTGGAACCAGTTCAGAGAACAGAACCAAAAACGATTACATTTTTCAAGGAACAGAACCAGAACCGAGAACAAAAGTGATCTATACTGTTCTGGAACAGAACCATTATTTTAAAAGCATGGGAACTGGTTAATAACGTTATTTAACGTTCTGGGCATTTTTTTCCCAGTCCCACAAAAAACTAAACAAAGCACCTACAGTATGCAAAGCCCTCACTCACTCAAAAATATTTTACAGTGTCTGCCTGCCTGCCAGCTGAAAATCTTTCCCAGTGTGTGTGTAGACTGCCTGCCTCTCCCCCTTCCGCCGAAGTATGCATAGTCTGCTGTAGCTACAGACGTTACAAAAATTAAGAAATTAGGGAGAGAGATTTTTAATTAGAGAACAATAGATTAACATTTTCAACGCTAATTAAGGATACTATAGTTATTACGTTTCACAATTGAATTTATTAACTACAAAAAGGTAAGACATGTTTTTATTTTAATTCTGGTGCCACTCTGCACACACAAGCTTGTTGGCTAGCTAGCTGGTCTAGCTCTTGAAAACTCTAGGCGGCATAATGTGTAATGTAATGGAACGGAGAATCATGATCAAGGGCTATCTCTGGTCCAATGTTAGTTAAACCAACTGTCTGAAGTTCAAAGACATTCAAAGTTCTTTCATAGAAGCCGCTCCTCCATAGTTATAATTCTGTGGACCTAATTCAGATAATGCATGTCATAACAACAAGATGCCCACTTGTCTGCCCAATGCATGTGCATAGCTTGCCTGCACCATAGCAAGCTGCGCTATCCATTGGTGAAGTAATTTAATGTCGAGCTAAATGTAAAAATAATATATATTTCAAAGGTTTAAAAAGGATCAGAAAGGAATGATATAAACATTTATTTATTTTTTTGAACCGGTTCAGAACTTTATTTTGCTGGTAGGAACAGTGGAACGAAACTAAAAAAATAATGGTTCTGTTCAGAATTAAACGATTGGAAAATGATTTTGGTTCCAACCCCTGCACACGTGTAAATCAAAACCAGAGTAACACATTTGTTCTGAGCCTCAGCCCATCCCATGATCCCCCCTGCCTGTCTTCCAGGAACCCAACTCCAGGTGCAGAGTCAGCACCTTAAAGGAAAACTCTACCAAAAAACTGTCTATTGGTATTTGTTTCATACATCCATTGTTGATATAGTCCTAAAATGTTTTCCATGTCAGCAATCAAGTTTTCAAGATATGCAGTACCAGTCAAAAGTTTGGACAACTACTCATTCAAGGGTTATTCTTTATTTTTACTATTTTCTACAGAATAATAGAATAATAGTGAAGACATCAGAACTATGAAATAACACATATGGGATCATGTAGTAAGCAAAAAAGTGTTAAACAAATCAAATATATTTTATATTTGAGATTCTTCAAAAGTAGCCACCCTTTGCTTTGATGACAGCTTTGCACACTCTTGGCATTCTCTCAACCAGCTTCATGAGGTAGTCACCTGGAATGCATTTCAATTAGCAGGTGTGCCTTGTTAAAAGTTCATTTGTGGAATTTCTTTCCTTCTTAATGCGTTTCAGCCAATCAGTTGTGACAAGGCAGGGGTGTTATACAGAAGATAGCCCTATTTGGTAAAAGACCAAGTCCATATTATGGCAAGAACAGCTCAAATAATCAAAGAGAAACGACAGTCCATCATTACTTTAAAACATGAAGGTCAGTCAATACGGAAAATTTATTCAAGTGCAGTAGCAAAAACCATCAAGTGCTATGATGAAACTAACTCTCATGAGGACTGCCACAGGAAAGGAAGACCTACAGTTACCTCTGCTGCAGAGGATAAGTTCATTAGAGTTACCAGCCTCAGAAATTGCAGGCCAAATAAATGCTTCACAGAGTTCAAGTAACAGACACATCTCAACCACACGTGTTCAGAGGAGACTGAGTGAATCAGGCTCTCATGGCCTGTAGAAACTAAATACATTACAACGGAACGATTTGATTAGTTTAATGTTAGCTAGCTACATAGTTGTCTTTGTATCAAAGATAAAGGTAAACGCAGCCACTGCTAGCTAGCCAACTCTACCAGCTAGCAGTACTGTATCATTTTTAGTCAATAAGATTTTTGTAACGTAAGCTTAACTTTCTGAACTTTCGAGTTGTGTAGTCCACTTGTGTAGCTAGCAGGACTGACTTTGTGTTAGCTAGCCAATGTTTAATTACTTCTGCGTTATGAAAGGAACTAGACACGGACACGAATGATCCATTGGTAGTTTGTTGTAACCAAGTATTGGTGCTAATCGTGTGTTATTGGATGCTAGCATGCTAGTTAGCTACGGCGTCATAGGACACGGTGCACTGAGTGGGTTTCACGGAAGAATACTGTACCAAGTTATCTAGCTGAATAAACTAAGTTTGAGCCTATTCCTGGAAACATTGAACCACTGTAGTTTACATCAATTATATTTCTAAAGTGGAAGTTGGAAAAGTTCTATGAGTGTTTCAGTGAATGGTTAGCGAGGGAGGCCCTGCGCTCTCGCTTCCCCAGTTGTTTAGTTAATTTTCATTCCAATCTCCTTTGCATTAGCGTAGCCTCTCCTGTAGCCTGTCAACTATGTGTCTGTCTATCCCTGTTCTCTCGTCTCTGCACAGGCCACACAAACGCCTCACACAGCGTGGCCGCTGCCACTCTAACGTGGTGGTCCCCGCGCGCACGACCCACGTGGAGTTCCAGGTCTCCGGCAGCCTCTGGAACTGCCGGTCTGCGGCCAACAAGGCAGAGTTCATCTCAGCCTATGCTACCCTCCAGTCCCTCGACTTCTTGGCGCTGACGGAAACATGGATTACCACAGAAAACACTGCTACTCCTACTGCTCTCTCCTCGTCTGACCACGTGTTCTCGCATACCCCGAGAGCATCTGGTCAGCGGGGTGGTGGCACTGGAATCCTCATCTCTCCCAAGTGGACATTCTCTCTTTCTCCCCTGACCCATCTGTCTATCTCCTCATTTGAATTCCATGCTGTCACAGTCACTAGCCCATTCAAGCTTAACATCCTTATCATTTATCGCCCTCTAGGTTCCCTTGGAGAGTTCATCAATGAGCTTGACGCCTTGATAAGTTCCTTTCCTGAGGATGGCTCACCCCTCACAGTTCTGGGTGACTTTAACCTCCCTACTTTGACTCATTTCTCTCTGCCTCCTTCTTTCCACTCCTCTCCTCTTTTGACCTCACCCTCTCACCGTCCCCCCCTACTCACAAGGCAGGCAATACGCTTGACCTCATCTTTACTAGATGCTGTTCTTCGACTAATCTCACTGCAACTCCCCTCCAAGTCTTCGACCACTACCTTGTATCCTTTTCCCTCTCGCTCTCCTCCAACACTACTCACTCTGCCCGTACTCAGATGGTATTGCGCCATCGCAACCTTCGCTCTCTCTCTCCTGCTACTCTCTCCTCTTCCATCCTATCATCTCTTCCCTCTGCTCAATCCTTCTCCAACCAATCTCCTGATTCTGCTTCCTCAACCCTCCTCTCCTCCCTTTCTGCATCCTTTGACTCTCTATGTCCCCTATCCTCCCGGCCTGCTCGGTTCTCCCCTCCTCCTCCGTGGCTTGACGACTCATTGCGAGCTCACAGAACAGGGCTCCGGGCAGCCGAGCGGAAATGGAGGAAAACTAGCCTCCCTGCGGACCTGGCATCTTTTCACTCCCTCCTCTCTACATTTTTTTCCTCTGTTTCTGCTGCTAAAGCCCCTTTCTACCACTCTAAATTCCAAGCATCTGCCTCTAACCCTAGGAAGCTCTTTGCCACCTTCTCCTCCCTCCTGAATCCTCCTCCCCCTCCCCCATCCTCCCTCTCTGCGGATGACTTTGTCAACCATTTTGAAAAGAAGGTTGACGACATTCGATCCTCATTTGTTACGTCAAACAACACCGCTGGTCCTGCTCACGTTGCCCTACCCTATGCTTTGACCTCTTTCTCCCCTCTCTCTCCAGATGAAATCTTGCGACTTGTGACGGCCGGCCGCCCAACAACCTGCCCGCTTGACCCTATCCCCTCCTCTCTTCTCCAGACCATTTCCGGAGACCTTCTCCCCTACCTCACCTCACTCATCAACTCATCCTTGACCGCTGGCTATGTCCCTTCCGTCTTCAAGAGAGCGAGAGTTGCACCCCTTCTCAAAAAACCTACACTCGATCCCTCTGATGTCAACAACTACAGACCAGTATCCCTTCTTTCTTTTCTCTCCAAAACTCTTGAGCGTGCCGTCCTTGGCCAGCTCTCTTGCTATCTCTCTCAGAATGACCTTCTTGATCCAAATCAGTCAGGTTTCAAGACTGGTCATTCAACTGAGACTGCTCTTCTCTGTGTCACGGAGGCTCTCCACACTGCTAAAGCTAACTCTCTCTCCTCTGCTCTCATCCTTCTAGACCTATCTGCTGCCTTTGATACTGTGAACCATCAGATCCTCCTCTCCACCCTCTCCGAGTTGGGCATCTCCGGCGCGGCTCACTCTTGGATTGCGTCCTACCTGACAGGTTGCTCCTACCCGGTGGCGTGGCGAGAATCCGTCCTCTTCCTCCCGGGGAAGGACTGCCCGTTCCATGATCTCGCCATCACGGTTGACAACTCCATTGTGTCCTCCTCCCAGAGTGCTAAGAGCCTTGGCGTGACCCTGGACAACACCCTGTCGTTCTCCGCTAACATCAAGGCGGTGATCCGATCCTGTAGGTTCATGCTCTACAACATTCGCAGAGTACGACCCTGCCTCACACAGGAAGCGGCACAGGTCCTAATCCAGGCACTTGTCATCTCCCGTCTGGATTACTGCAACTCGCTACTGGCGGGGCTCCCTGCCTGTGCCATTATACCCCTACAACTCATCCAGAACGCCGCAGCCTGTCTGGTGTTCAACTTTCCCAAGTTCTCTCACGTCACCCCGCTCCTCCGCACACTCCACTGGCTTCCAGTTGAAGCTTGCATCTGCTACAAGACCATGGTGCTTGCCTACGGAGCTGTGAGGGGAACGGCACCGCCGTACCTTCAGGTTCTGATCGGTCCCTACACCCAAAGAAGGGCACTGCGTTCATCCACCTCTGGCCTGCTCGCCTCCCTACCTCTGCGGAAGCACAGTTCCCGCTCAGCCCAGTCAAAACTGTTCGCTGCTCTGGCACCCCAATGGTGGAACAAGCTCCCTCACGACGCCAGGACAGCGGAGTCAATCACCACCTTCCGGAGACACCTGAAACCCCACCTCTTTAAGGAATACCTGGGATAGGATAAAGTAATCCTTCTAACCCCCCTCCCCCCAAAAAAGATATAGATGTACTATTGTAAAGTGGTTGTTCCACTGGATATCATAAGGTGAATGCACCAATTTGTAAGTCGCTCTGTGGTGTGGAGGCTGTGCTTTGGCAAAGTGGGTGTGGTTATATCCTACCTGTTTGGCCCTGTCCGGGGGTTTCATCGGATGGGGCCACAGTGTCTCCTGACCCCTCCTGTCTCAGCCTCCAGTATTTATGCTGCAGTAGTTTATGTGTCGGGGGGCTAGGGTCAGTCTGTCACATCTGGAGTATTTCTCTTGTCTTTTCCGGTGTGCTGTGTGAATTTAAATATGCTCTCTCTAATTCTCTTTTTCTTTCTTTCTCTCTCTCAGAGGACCTGAGCCCTAGGACCATGCCTCAGGACTACCTGGCTTGATGACTCCTTGCTGTCCCCAGTTCACCTGGCCGTGCTGCTGCTCCAGTTCCAACTGTTCTGCCTGCAGCTATGGAACACTGACCTGTTCACCGGATGTGCTACCTGTCCCAGACCTGCTGTCCCAGACCTGCTGGAACCCTGACCTGTTCACTGGATGTGCTACCTGTCCCAGACCTGCTGTTTTCAACTCTCGAGAGACAGCAGGAGCGGTAGAGATACTCTCAAAGATCGGCTATGAAAAGCCAACTGACACTTACTCTTGTGTTACTGACTTGTCGCACCCTCGACAACTAATATGATTATTATTATTTGACCATGCTGGTCATTTATGAACATTTGAACATCTTGGTCATGTGCTGTTATAATCACCACCCGGCACAGCCAGAAGAGGACTGGCCACCCCTCATAGCCTGGTTCCTTTCTAGGTTTCTTCCTAGGTTTTGGCCTTTCTAGGGAGTTTTTCCTAGCCACCGTGCTTCTACACCTGCATTCCTTGCTGTTTGGGGTTTTAGGCTGGGTTTCTGTACAGCACTTTGAGATATCAGCTGATGTAAGAAGGGCTATATAAATACATTTGATTTGATTTGATTTGGATAAGAGCGTCTGCTAAATGACGTAAATGTAAAATGTAAATGAATTGCTGCAAAGAGACGTCCTTGGGCAAAGAAACACAAGCAATGGACATCAGACCAGTGGAAATCTGTCCTTTGGTCTAATGAGTCCAAATGTGAGATTTTGGTTCCAACCGCTGTGTCTTGGTGAGACACAGAGTAGGTGAACGGATGATCTACACGTGTGGTTCCCACCGTGAAGCACGGGGGAGGAGGTGTGATGGTGTGGGGGTGCTTTGCTGGAGACACTTAGTGGGTTTGCACTTAGTGGGACTATCATTTGTTTTTCAACAGGACAATGACCCAACACTCCTCCAGGCTGTGTAAGGGCTATTTGACCAAGAAGGAGAGTCATGGAGTGCTGCATCAGATGACCTGGCCTCCACAATCATCCGACCTCAACCTAATTGAGATGAGTTGGCTTTGGGATGAGTTGGACCGCAGAGTGAAGGAAAAGCCTCCAACTAGTGCTCAGCATATGTGGGAACTCCTTCAAGACTGTTGGAAAAGCATTCCTCATTAAGCTGGTTGAGAGAATGCCAAGAATGTGCAAAGCTGTCATCAAGGCAAAGGGTGGCTACTTTGAATAATCTAAATTATAAAATATATTTGGATTTGTTTAACACTGTTTTGGTTGCTACATGATTCCATATGTGTTATTTCATAGTATTGATGTCTTCACTATTATTCTACAATGTAGAAAATAGTAAAAAATAACGAAAAACCCTTGATTAATAGGTGTGTCCAAACATTTGACTGGTACTGTGTAACTAAACAAAATGTATCATGTTGGCTGTATTTCTGTATTTTGGAAGTTATATATCTTGAAAACGTGATTGCATGACATGACATGAAAAACATTTTGAGACTATCTCAGCAATGGACTAATGAAACAAATACCAAAATAACGTTTTTGCGTGGAATTTTCCTTTAACTGATAGGCTAGTTGAAGGTCAATTTCACAGCCAGACAGCCAGCCAACAGGGACGTTGCCAGGACCTGGCTTTCAGGGCTTTAGCTTTAGCCCCGAATGATTTTGGGTCATCCCCGAGTATGTAGCGCTGCCGGGACGGTGTAAAACAAAATGATTACCTGAATATGCCGCTTAGTTCATAGAGCTGTGGTTACTTGAAACTCCTGAAGTCATCCACACTTTATAATCAGCGGTATAGTGCTGCTGTTGGGCAGCGGAGCGATGCTTCGCCACTTCTCAGTATGGTGCTGTGTCTCACACGATCAGTTAATGATTCATTCGTTCTCTAGATAACAAAGCGAATATAATAGCATATATGATGTTAGGCTACTGTTAGACCAAAAACACCACGTAATTTCTTATGACAATTTAGGATGATTGTGCTGAAATGTAAAAAAAAACTCACCAACTCATAAGCTAAATATGCTTTGATTGAAACAAAATACAGGTGGCTCTGTTTAACTCCATCTGCTCTAACATTTGATTAAACATTAGTTAGGCGACTTAAATCATTTAACAAGATCAAAATGCATATTCCCAAATGGATTGGGATCAAATGATTGTCATTGGCATGCAAATGACTAGCATGCAGATGCAGATCCAGTAAAACGTTAATCATGTTCATTCACGATTGACAATGATGATGGCCTAATGTATAATACGGTAGGCCTAATTTTTTGTTTTAGGATGAAAAAAAGAGAACATTTTCTTCGAGCCACTAGGTCTAAGTGTAGGCATATGCAATCGTGCAATTTGGATGAGGCATTGTATGTAGGCCTAAATTCTCAAATGATATTATACAATCGGCATACATGTAGGTAGTCTACCAACTTTAAATCAGAAAATAGTATGTAATAATAATTTAAAAAATTGTGCTCCGGTAGGCAAAATATATCATGACACCACTGGTTTGCCAAAATTAATGTAACACCAACACGCTGCTTTGAGCCAAGCATGCTACCTTGTCTTTTTGTTTTCACTGAATCTCAGTTTGGATATTAGATTACAATTAGGCTGGGAAATGTTAACTAAATTGGGTAAACATGAGAAAATACGTGATTAGATCGAAACACTTGTTCATTAACTTAATGAAATTATTCTACAGGCTGATATATTATTGTAACAGTCGGCCTAACTATTCAATAACCTCATATGGGTTTACTGACTACAATCCATTGACTTAATAATAAGAAGTGTTGATTATATGGCCTTGGGGAGAGCACAGTACATGGAAGGGGTGCTGTACGTCTGAACGCAGCTGATTGTTGAGTTGTGGCTGTCGATGTGGCTGTCAATGAACAGTAGGCAGTAGCTAAAAGGCCCTTCGCAATATAAATACAAAGATGAGTGAGTGCCACTGTAAAGTTGGTGGGCTATAATTCCAACTCATAGCGTATCCACTATGAGTTGATCCCTGAATGTTATGAACCTCTGGTGATGACCCTGCCAGCCAGCCAGCACACACACACACATAGAATATGCATTACACACACATAGAATATGCATTACACACACATAGAATATGCAATACACACACATAGAATATGCATTACACACACATAGAATATGCATTACACAAACATGGATACCGGTACACACTCGTTACCCATGTTAATTACTGTTATTACACCACCATGGCTTTTCTTTGCTTTTCCTCAATATAATACTTATTTACAATGTCATGCTAGTACTTGGCACATGGTGAATGAGTTTGTATACTGTTACAAAACATGGTTCCAATGGTTTTCAGCTGTCCCCATAGGTGAACCTGTTTTAGTTCCAGGTATGACCCTTTTGGGTGCCATGTATAACCTCTACCATGAACCATGAAGCAACAAGTGTTATTTAAAGGGTTCTCCTATGGGGACAGTCGAATAACCCTTTTATAGATATCCTATTTTTTCTAAGTGTATAGGCAGAGAGAAATCTGATAAGAAACTCAGATCAAAGTTCCTACGTTAGTTTTTCTAGTTGATTTGATCTTCACTAGGGAATATGCAAGATCCCAATACGACCAAATGGCATCAGGACTCACACTCCGAGTGAGCAACAGCCTATTTCCATTGGTAGGTGATATTACCTTCAGTGCGCACTTCTCCCCCGTCTTCTTATTTGTGCATTCCAGAACCTTCCCATTGATCCCAAACCCAAGGACCTGACTAGATATCTTATAATCGTCTGTCACCGCGTTACGCTTTATCTCCAATTTGGGGAACACGGGCAAGGGGAAGTGCGTGGAATCCGTGTCTTGTGCCGTATGCACTGCGCTGTCAGTGGGGGCTGGCTGGGTTGGAGCTTCTGATGGGAGGTCTGGTTCTGGCTCAGCCTTCGGCAGTTCCGAAGGTTTCTCCATACCAATACCATTTTGTAGCATGGTCTCACAGATGCTGTGTCTCTGTGAGTGGTCCCCCAGGATGAAAAAAACGACCTCAATAGGCTAATATGATTCGCAAGTGAAATGACGCGCTTGTCCGTAATTTACGCCAAGCAGAAATGACTCCCAGACACTGCAAAGGGCGCGCATTCGGTAGTCACTTTCTCTTGGCCAGTTCCTGTGTGCCTTGGGATGTTTAAAACAATAGTCCCACTATTAAAAAAGTTTGATACTAAAAGTTTTCTATAATTTAAAAATGAATTGGAAAAATATTGATATTCTTCAACCAATTATTCAATTCAAGTTCAATTCAATAATCCTGTATATCCACGGTGTTTTTTCTCAAAAACATGTCCACATCTGAGTTGGCTATAGTAGAATGACTTCGGTTAAACTGGCCTCGTCACTTTCCAACGTCCTTTCGTTACATTCACATGGGCTACTGACTGAGGAGCTTGCGTAATACTCTCTCCTCAAGTCATATTTCTCTAGCGGCTGTCTTTTAAAGGAGCAGTACAGTTGACAAATAACCGGTAGTCGGTATAGGGTTGAGTTGAATGGAATCAAATAAAAATGTTTCCCCTGAAGACTAACAACAAGTAGTGTCATGTAGTGTATGTGTTCCTGTGAGTACCTTGGCCTGCCACATGTCAGGTACTTTTTTGATGAACAAGCTGTTGGCCATAAGCACCAGTTCTGATGACCTCACCACTAAGCGCTTTAGAGCCTTCACTATATCACTGAGGCTCTGGGACACGACCGCTAACAAGTGATTATACCTGAGAGAGAGAAGGGTGGATGGATGAGAATTAAAGAGAGATACTAAGGAGAATGGTGAATATGGGGCAGCAGGTAGCCTAGCGGTTAGAACTTTGAGCCAGTAACCGAAAGATCGCTCGTTTGAATAACCGGGCCGAAAAGCTACAATTTGTCAATGTGCCCTTGAGCAAGGCACTTAACCCCAATTTGTTCCAGGGGCGCCGTACTACTGTGGCTGACCCCATAAAACAACACACTTCACTACACCTATCATGAGAAAAAAGATACCATAACTATAGAAGAGCTCTCTGATATGGAGGATTGGGATGGTAACTGGAACTGGCTTGAGGTTCATGGTGGGAGAAGAAGATGTGGCACTGACAAGATGTTAGGGACTTCGGCAGTGATTTATGACAGGGCTAGGTGACCTGATGACCTCCTGGACTCCTCATACAGGACTGGGTACTTAGTCATCACATCCTGAAAACTGATAGGGGACAAACAAGATGCATTACCAGCCCAGCCTTAATTCGTTCAAACTTACAACACACAATAACTCAACACCCCCATCCCCCCGTGGCGGGCTGGTGGGGCCGTGACCTTGTTTTGGGATATGTACCGAACTGATTAGTTAAGGTATGTTAGCATGTCAACAGAATGGTATCCTGAGCATTTCCTATGAGGTTTTTTTAACAAGAAGAATGTAACAAATGTTCTCTGTTAAGCTTCAACTCAAATCTGTTGGTCTTTGCAAAGTCTAACATCTAAAACAGACTACAGTAAGAGCTATATAAGCATCAAATATAAGTAAGACAAGTTCAAAACCGGTTTCTTGCTGGGGTAGAGTTTCAGTGAGAGAGGACACACACATACACACACACACACACACACACACACACACACACACACACACACACACACACACACACACACACACACACACACACACACACACACACACACACACACACCACACACACACACACACACACACACACACACACACACACACACACACACACACACACACACACAACATAAATAAGGACTCTCTGAACCATAGAAAAATGCATACTCTTGCTAGAGGTATTTGTTTCAGCTGATAGTTCAAATGTATGTAATAAGAATGACATTTCAATGACAATAGGAACCATTTGGAATATGTGCAGTGTGGGTCAGACAGAGGACAAGGACGTGTAAAGCGTTACAGGGAGAGAAGAGAGATATGTTTCAGGACTGTAGACAGGAGAGAAGTGAATGAATAGTGGGCAGTGGAGAATAGCTAGCACAAAAGGACCAGAGATAAAAGGGTAGGACATGAGAGTAGGCAAAAGAGAAAGAAGGAGAGGTGAGATGAAAAGAGAAATACCAAAGGAAAAGCGGGAAGAAAAGAGAGAGAGAGAGTGTCTTCCACACCTTGTCCTGGTACTCCCCCAGGAACATCTTGATCTGGCTGATACAGATGCACAGGTCACCGTCAATGAACTCATCTGGGATGTTCAACCCCAGTGGGCCGAATTTCCTGAGCTCAATGGCATTCTCGTGGAACAGGCAGAGACAGGAGCAGGGACTTAAGCTCTGCAGCCTGGATAGGAGAGAAGAGGAGGAGCAGGGGACAGTGTTAGGTGAGGTGTCTGGATATGATGTTTTTCACTTGAATTACACAGTATAGTATGGATGTAGGAGGAGCCAGACCTTGATGCAGGTAGTGATGAAGTCATCATTCAGGCTCAGGGAGGTCTTCAACAGGTTAGCCTTGATGCCTCTGGGAGGCTCTATGGTAATCTTATAGCCATTCTGGAGGATAGACACTGGGAACTTGCTGCTGGGCAGGCTGGTGAGCCACACAGGAAAATCCCAGTGTACCTGAAGAGGTGTTGGCAGGTTTAAGAGTGACAAAGGTTCTTACATCTTGCTTTACTGAGTGTACAAAACATTATGAGCACCTGTTCTTTCCATGAAATACAGTACCAGTCAAAAGTTTTAGAATACCAACTCATTCAAGTTTTTATTTTTATTTTTACTATTTTCTACATTATAGAATAATAGTGAAGAAATCAAAACTATGAAATAACACATATGGAATCATGTAGTAACCAAAAAAGTGTGAAACCAATCAAAATATATTTTATATTTACAATTATTCAAATAGCCACCCTTTGCCTTCATGACAGCTGTCTCACAAAGACACAGAGGTTGGAACCAAAAATCTAACATTTGGACTCATTAGACCAAAAGACAATTTTCCACTGGTCTAATGTCCATTGCTTGTGTTTCTTGGCCCAAGCAAGTCTCTTCTTCTTATTGGAGTCCTTTAGCCGTGGTTTCTTTGCACCAATTCGACCATGAAGGCCTGATTCACGCAGTCTCCTCTGAACAGTGGATGTTGAGATGTGTCTTTTACTTGAACTTATTTGGGCTACAATTTCTGAGGCTGGTAACTCTAATGAACTTCACCTCTGTGGCAGAGGTAACTCTGGGTCTTCCTTTCCTGTGGCGGTCCTCATGAGCCAGTTTATCATAACACTTGATGTTGTTTTTTTCTCTCAAATTTCTTGAAATTTTCCGTATTGACTGACCTTCATGTCTTAAAGTAATGATGGACTGTCATTTCTCTTTGCTTATTTGAGCTGTTCTTGCCATAATATGGACTTGGTATTTTACCAAATAGGGCTATCTTCTGTATACCAACGCTACCGTGTCACAACACAACTGATTGGCTCAAATGTATTAAGAAGGAAAGAAATTCCACAAATTAACTTTTAACAAGGCACACCTGTTAATTGAAATGCATTCCAGGTGACGACATCATGAAGCTGGTTAAGAGCATGCCAAGAGTGTGCAAAGCTGTCATCAAGGCAAAGGGTGGCTACTTCGAAGAACCTCAAATATAAAATATATTTAGATTTTTTAAAACACTTTTTTGGTTACTACATGATTCCATATGTGTTATTTCATAGTTTTGATCTCTTCACTATTATTCTACAATGTAGAAAATTGAAAAAATTAAATAAATACAAACACTTGAATGAGTAGGTGTGTCCAAACTTTTGACTGGTGCTGTATATCTCCAGCTTTGTGTATGTGTGTGTTCTTCTAGGTGAGCCCACCTTATCTGGGTCAATGTTGTCAATCAGTTTCTCCACGAAGGGCAACCAGCTGGGTGCCAGGTGGCAATTCTGGAAGAAGAACCACTTGCCCCTCTCCATGGCACTGTGTATCATGGCCTTAGCCCTGGGACCCTGACGCACAACCACAACACACAGGACCAGTTACACAGCGGTCTCAGATGATACCAACATGGACAGGCTTAGGTTCAAACCTCATGACTTTGAGCCTGGGCCTAGCTCTTTCTCAGTTATTTCTCAGACTGGCTTGCACTCTTAGTGATGGTGAACGTAGCATTTCTTTAGTAGGGGATACAGGAAACAGAGTAGTCCTCTGGCTAGAAATAGACTGTTAATTAGCACTGAGGTGGGGAGACTAAGCTATTCTTAGCATAACAAATGAGAGTTCTCATTGAGAGGACTGATTTATAGTGGGCTGTCCCTTGGGTGTGAATAGTGAATTTTTCCAGGCATTCCCCAGGCCCTGCTGACCTGCCCCTGGCCCAGGGAGATGGCACTCATCTTGTAGAACTTGATGACGTCAGCAAATTTAAGAGGTCAGAGGCTGGGTCAGTACCAGGGTAGAGGCAGACCTATCTGAAGCCTGAGGGAGAGATGGAAGGAAGGAAAGAGGGAGGGCGGTAGGGAGGGAGGAATGGAGGAAGGAGAGAGGTACAGTACAGAAGGGTGTTTGAGAAACATCAAATAAACAATGAGGTGAGCTACATTGGAGAAAAAAAATCTGATGAGCTCTGCAGTGATTGTAAATATTTAAACCAAATGGCTTTAGAATAAACCTGGTAGCAAAGTGTTTACACTGAGATGGATACAGGCCAAACCAAATATAAACCATAGATGGCATTGACAGTGGCAATGAGGAAAATGCAACTTCGATGTCTTCACTGTCCGGAAAGGCAAATGTGAAACAGTGCTGGTACACCACCTGTGGCTTTATGAAGCGCTGACCCAGCTGAGCAGACACAAAGACCTGCAGGTTGTGAGTCATGTTATCAGCCCTCAGGCAGTGTGGGATCAACAGCTTCTGGAAAGAGTTCAGTTGGGTGTTCATTCCCCTGGGACCTGCTCCCAACACATATGTGTGTGTGTGTGTGTGTGTGTGTGTGTGTGTGTGTGTGTGTGTGTGTGTATTTAGCTGTGACCCTCACAGATTTACACACCTGGGCAAACAACTCAGGTTTCTGCTGGTGCTGGATGCATGTTTGTGTAAAGGACATCACACTGCTTTGCTTAGCGAGTACCACTTCCTCCTGATTCAGCCCGTACCTAGCGTGAACTTAGGACCTCTGCCTTGCTAGCACACGTGACCAGCCTTCTGAAGTTTCACACATCCATGTGCTACACTTGTCCCTCTTAACCAGGTTGTGCAGGTCAGACGGAGTCCAGAAGGTGGCTACTGAGCAACATAATACAGAATAAATAAATTGTTATTGACAGAATATACCAATACATATTTACACATACACAAATGTAAAGTAGCTGATGTATTTCAGTGTTATGTTCATTATCCAACAGAGGCCCTGGGTAACAGTTTCCCAGTTAGGAGTGTTGGACTCATTGCACACTTGGATCACAGTTCTAGACGCTGTGTTCACAACAACTGGGAACTCGGAAATCTCCAACTTTAACGACAGGTCTGATTTATAATGGGGAAACATGGTCATGGCTAGAAGGGTAATCCAGTTTTTGTCAAATTAACATCAGATTAGACGTTTCATAGCAGGTTAGGAGAACCCTACGCAGCAGGTTAAGAGAATTAAGTTAAGGTTAGGAAAAAAGTTAGGGTTAAAATGCTAAACATTTGAACTTTTGACGTTAATATGACAAAAGCTTGATCCTTTCTAGCATGACCGGAAACAAGCGTATGTATGGCGTGCTCCAAGTTGACAAATCTCTATATTTTTGTGTGTTTTCAGAAATGGTGCATGCAGATGTTTAGTGTTACACTTAGGAAGCGGCTATAAATGAGGCTATAAATGAGGCCCAGGGTACTTTCTGACGTGGGGCGAGTTTGCTCCTCTGTTGCAGTGGGGGTAACTTGTGTTCTGCAGGTTTGCTTGGGGTATGTGACAAAAATAGTCTACACCAAACCCATGGGGATGGTTTTGGTGCACTTGCTTTTCTTCCATCTTCAGACACATCTGTAGATATCTGCCTTACAAAATAAGCATCCAAAGTTAGTAGGTAGCTAGCTAAGCATTCCAACACTGGAGGGGGTGGAGAAATAAGTGCTATCTGGTTAGTAGAGACCCTACTGACCCTACTGGTTTTCTACAAGCCAATATGTATCTAATGTACAGCAGTTTAGGCTCCTCAGAGGAAGGGGAGGACCATCCTCAGTGAATTTCATACAAATAAAAATAGTAAAAAAAAAAAAAAGTAATAATTTGTAGATAGAACTATATTAAATATATTCACGTCACTAAATAATTGATTAAAACACAGATTTGCAATGAAGGTCTACAGTAGCCTCAATAGCACTCTGTAGGGTAGCACCATGTTGTTGCTGGTGGACAGCTAGTTTCCGTCCTCCTTTGGGTACATTGACTTCAATACAAAACCTAGGAGGCTCATGGTTCTCACCCCGTTCCATAGACTTACTCAGAAATTAAGACAACGTCCAGAGGACGTCTTCCAACCTATCAGAGCTCTTGCAGCATGAACTGACATGTTGTCCACCCAATCAAAGGATCAGACAATGAATCTAGTACCCAATGTGGTGAGTAGTTGACTCATTAGAAAGAGAAAAATACAGTTTTGAAAAAATTTATTTAGGAGAAGCAAGAAAGACAGCTAGCTATATTTCATTGTATTTTATTTTTCACTTTCACTTAGCTAGCGAATGCAGCTAGCTAGTTTAGCCTACTCAAACAGAGAGGGGTGCTATGTTAGCTAGCTGGATATGGCTATCCAACACTGGAACTCTTCCAAGTCAAGGTAAGCTTTAGGTTTTAATTAATGTATTGCAACCAGGGTTCGCCGGGGGTAACTGCTAAACTGCTTGCTGACTGTACACTGTACTTCATGATTGTAGCAGTTGTGGGAGAAAGGTAGACTTGCTGAGGAAAGAAAGATAGAAATACATTAGCTAGCGAAAGAGGAGACTGACAGCAGGCCCTGAGTGGAAATAACAGATGGATATACATCCCCAAGCAGGAACCACGTAAAGGCCAAGCAAGCTGTATGTATGTCTAAATATATGCCAAGCGTAAGCATGCAATGCAGGCATTATTTTCATATCCATATAAGGAGAGTCTAGCCATCAATATGTTAGAGCTAAAAGCAGATATAGGCGTTATCCATTGGGTTGAAAGGAATAGGTGACAGAACGCATAGGGGGTTTTACTTCATTTACATAAAGGATGGACCTATGTATTGTATATGCATAAAAGCAGAGCCGGGGCCTAAGGAAGGCAGTTGTTCTCCGCGGACCGGCTCGGCTTTACTACTCTGTATTAAAGTCTATATTGAATTTACAAGTTCTTGTAAGAAGTGTTATTCTTAAGATAATTTTCCACGACACAGTTTACTAACGTGTTAGTTCTAGTAGCTATGTTGACTATGATGTTAGCTAATATGGTGACAACAATGTAGGCTGTGTGTAGCGGTTAGCGGTTAGTGGTTATGATATGAAGGTTTGGCTTGGAACATTTTTTTTCGCCTGGTCACAGACAACTGATGTGTTGTGCACTGAAGTCCACAAACGAAGGTAAGAGGTAAGAGGAGGAGAGCGCATAGATGCATGAAGGAATTTTACAATGAGCAAAATTATCATGCTGTTTCTATGTGGCTGCTATGAATGTGAACTGTGTTTGCGTGTGATCATTCTGCTGATTCTGTTGAAAAACGTTTCTTAAACGGAAGCAAACAGAACGAACAAAACGATGAATTAGTCCAATTAGTCCAATGCTGATTTAATCCAATAGAAACTCTTGTTTGCAACTGTTGGACTAATGGTTACACCCTAGATCAGCTAGATGCAGGCGAGAGTACGTGTGCAAGGCGGTATTGAATGTGTCCCTGTCTGTAACCAATTTTTCTCTCGTTGTAAACTTTCATTCATAGGCTAGGATATATACCAAACAAAAATATGAACGCAACATGTAAAGTATTGGTCCCATGTTTCATTCCATATGCACAAAACGCTTATTTCTCTCAAATTTTGTGCACATTCTTTGTTTACATCCCTGTTAGTGAGCATTTCTCCTTTGTCAAGATAATCCATCCACCAGACAGGTGTGGCATATCAAGAAGCTGATTCAACAGCATGATCATTACACAGGTGCACCTTGTGCTGGGGACAATAAAAGGCCACTCTAAAATGTGCAGTCACACAACACAATGCCACAAAAGTTGAGGGAGCGTGCAATTGGCATGCTGACTGTAGGAACATCCACCAGAGCTGTTTCCAGATAATTTAATGTTCATTTCTCTACCATAAGCCACCTCCAATGTCATTTTAGAGAATGTGGCAGTAAGTCCAACTGGCCTCACAACCGCAGACCAGGTGTAACCACGCCAGCCCAGGACCTCCACACCCGGCTTCTTCATCTGCAGGATCTTCTGAGACCAGCCACCCGGACAGCTGATGAAACTGAGGAGTATTTCTGTCTGTAATAAAGCCCTTTAGTGGGGAAAAACATATTCAGATTGCCTCGGCTTTGCTCCCCACCCATGGCGGTGCCACTGCCCAGTCATGGGAAATCCATAGATTAGGGAATAATACATTTATTTAAATTGACTGATTTCCATATATGAACTGTAACTTAGTAAAATTGTTGAAATTTGTTCCATGTTCCGGTTATATTTTTGCTCAGTATAAGATCCTCCGCATGGGTATATGGAAAATTTGAGTATCATGTAGTAGCCTAAACCTATCAAAGTAACATTGAGCTGGGTGAATGGAATATGAATAAAAGTCATCCAATACGCTGTAATAGAAATAAGGCCATGCATATAAAAACATTTGTCCTCCCTCATCTAATAAATGTCACCGACTGCCACTGATGTACAGTCTATTACAGTGAATTGCATTGGGGGCTATGGAGGGGACGGAGTGAAAAGCCAGCAGCTGGCCATGCGACACAGTTCTCCTCCAAAACTAACCATATTTGGTTAGAAGAGACCCTACTGAGTATTTCCACCCCACTTTAGCTGAGACAGGTAAAAAGAAAATTCTCTACAGCCCAATATTCTCAACATACCAATATTCTCAACATACCAATATTCTCAACATACCAGTGTCAACATTACATTTTTCATTATTGGTCTTAAAAAGTATTCATCTGTTTTCATAAATTACTCAATGTGTTTTCTTGTTGGCACAAAAAAGTATTCATCTGTTTTCATAAATTACTCAATGTGTTTTCTTGTTGGCACAAAAAAGTATTCATCTGTTTTCATAAATTACTCAATGTGTTTTCTTGTTGGCACAATAAAAGTGGTCATTGATTAAAAGTCAATATCATTTGAATGACTTATCCAGTTTTTAATGTTTTGAAAAGTGGCCTTTTATTTTGAAGGTTGCGTCATTACCATACCACTGTGACGTCATTGTTTTTGCTGCTGGCAGAATACAAGTTGAATGCCCACCATTGACCACAGTCTACTAAATTGACATCGTTCGCTAATGTTGCTGGCTGGCGAAACAATTTAGGCGACATGATAAATAAGTACTGATAGAGTTTGACACTTGCTAAATGACTGTAACTTACATTTTCAATAACATTACATCTAGGGGATACCATGAGTTTTAAGATATAAAACTTGCAACCTGTTGTTGACTTCAAATCTCCTTTTCTTTTTCAAGTGTTGTACTCCGCTAGCCAGCACCTCGCCTAAACAGGTGTGCGTTTCTTTCGCTTCCAGGTTAATTTAAAATTCACCTTCAACTTCCATCCTCTATGTACTGAAATCTCTTGTTTCTAAGTGCGCTACTGGAGGACGCGGCAACAGTTGTGTTCTCCTATCAAACAGCTGGGGGTGCCAGAGCTCGTGTGATGATGATTTACTGCAGGAGCGAGTAGCTAAGTGCACATTCACATTGGAAGAAATTAACACAAGTGAAAGTGGGATGCCTTGTCAGCCGTACAACCGAATGCATTCAACTGAAATGTGTCTTCCGCATTTAACCCAACCCCAGAGGTGCGGGGCTGCAGTAATCGACATCCATGTCATCAGTCGAAAGAACACTAGCATTTCTTTGTTATATTTAAGGAGATGAGAGAGAACTAAATGCTCATTTAGGACAATATTATTTACTACTCTCTGAGAGTATTGTAGGCCTAATACAGGGCTCTAGACAGAACATTCTATGTCAGCCTTTACTATTTAGTGCTACCAAATGTACAGTACCAGTCAAAAGTTTGGACACACCTACTCATTCCAGGGTTTTTCTTTATTTTTATTATTTTCTACATTGTAGAATAATAGTGAAGACATCAAAACTATGAAATAACACATATGGAATCATGTAGTAACCGAAAAAGTGTTAAACAAATCAAAATATATTTTATATTTCAGATTCTTCAAAGTAGCCACCCTTTGCCTTGATGACAGCTTTGCACATTCTTGGCATTCTCTCAACCAGCTTAATGAGGTGGTCACCTGGAATGCATTTCAATTAACAAGTGTGCCTTGTTAAAAGTTAATTTGTGGAATTTCTTTCCTTAATGTGTTTCAGCCAATCAGTTGTGTTGTGACACGGTAGGGTTGGTATAGAGAAGATAGCCCTATTTGGTAAAAGACCAAGTTCATATTATGGCAAGAACATCTCAAATAAAAAAAGAGAAACAACAGTCCATCATTACTTTACGACATGAAGGTCAGTCAATCCAGAAAAGTTCAAGAACGCAACAGGAACGGTACCGGATCACCAAGTCTAGGACCAAAAGGGTCCTTAACAGCTTCTACCACCAAGCCATAAGACTCCTGAACAATGAATCAAATGGCCACCGGACTATTTGAATTGACACCCCCCCCCCCCCCCCTTTTCATTTTTTTTTTACTTTAGTTTATTTAGTAAATATTTTCTTAACTCTTTCTTGAACTGCATTGTTGGTTAAGGGCTTGTAAGTAAGCATTTCACGGTATGGTCAACACCTGTTGTATTTGGCGCAGGTGACAAATACAATTTGATTTGATATAGTGACAATCATCATACTGTAACTTCTGACAGCATTGACTCTTCTACAACGTGTCTATTGAATGATCTCCATGAATGATCTCAATGAGGGAATAACCCACATCTGATAACTTTATCAGAGCCCTCGGCTGTTTGATGCTGACAACCTTTCATTAGCAGATGCTGATCATGCTCAGGAGATCAATGAGAAGGATTATTCAGAGGGATCCAAAGAAAACCATATTAGCCCCCAGAGTCTCTGATGGGGTGGTGGTCCTCAAACATGGCTGCCTGCCAGGGTTGGCGGGCGGCCCTGTGGTCAAAGCTGAAGCTAGAATCCACCACTGTCGGCTTTGTCTGACAGATGTGTAGTTCGGAGCACTCGGTGTGTGGAGCTGATTAAAGTCTAACAAGCTTGTCATGGCTTTGATCCACCCAGCGGCCCTTCTCCCAGTCCCTCTCTCCCTGCAGTCCAGCGCCGCAGCAGCCATCCCCATATTAACCAGCTGGCTTACCATCAACCACGATGCCCCCTTCTCTTGCATCTTTCGCCCAGGCTCTCTCCTTGGCTTCCACCCTCTCTGCTTTATTCTGCCTATCTCCTTCTTTTACAGCTCTGGGCTGTAGTGGGGGTCATTCCTGCATGAATGTGACTCCCATTTTACAGTAATGAGAGCAGCATGTGCCGCTGCTAACTTTAGCTCCTCCTGATGACCAGATGTTGGCTGGTGTGATCAAACACTGCCGACTCCCCCCTCAGCAGTGTCACATTGTTGGGGGAACCATAAGAACTGAGTGGTCTCAGTTACACACATACCCACACCTTCTTTCCCTTATAAAACCTACATGCCAACTACAACTGTGGACACACCCTTGTGTGTGTGGATGCACATTATGCTAGCATGCATGTGTGTGTAGCAGGACATTAACGAAATGAGGCATGTGTTTTTGAGTTTCCCAGTTCTAAGTGTCATTCCTCTTGTAATCTTATAACATAGTATGCATGTTGTTTTAATGCACGTTGTTTTAAATTCAGACCTAAACGATGCTGTTTGTATTTCCAGTCAAGGGAACATTGCAGACAGTTTGTAGGCACCATTTGCATATAAAACCCTTCCATACTTACAGACTGAAGCGGAGGGGTTCTCTAGTACTAATCATAGAGATCCCTTATCTGGGGGGGGGGGGGGGGGGGGGGGGGGGGACTGATGGGAATACGTGTGAGCATACCACACCTGGACACACTTTAGAAAATGGTCACACCTTGGATTTTACGACAACTTAACTATTGCAACACATCATTCTCAAAGTATTTCTTGTCTTTATGAGGCGTGCACTCACAACAACAACAACAACAACACCAAATGCACTAGCTGAATGTCATATATGCTACTTAATAGATTAAATTGGTACACCGTTAGGGAAGCAAATGTCACTAACACTGCAGTGTTTTATGGCTGTGGGTTTAAAGAAAGGCTGTCTTATAGAGTGTTGGTACTGACGACGGGCAGGTTGGTGAGGGGGTGTGAAATGTGACCTCCGTGCCTCCTGGGGGCATGAAGTGGTTGCCTTGGGTTGGGGCAGGTCACAGGTGGACGATTGGCATGCTCATAACCAGAGCATTTAATGGGTGGCAACGGGGCTTCTCCCAAACCTTGCACCTAGTTCCAAAACAGCTGCGTCTGGTTTCTCCTCTTCATTTGCCCCATTTCTCACTGTGACTTTTAGGGGGAACCAACGTCACGTTAAAGCTCAAAGATCAGAAGCATTCAGTGGAGATGGCTGAGTCACTGGCTTGCTCGCGCTCCCACTCTCCAATGCCGCCTCTAGGGCGCATCACGTCATGCCATGCTTTTTTTGCTATACTCAACTTGAGTGGGTTGAGCCACTGACGTGATCTACCGGTCCGGTTTTGCACCCCCTTGGGCTCGTGCGGTGGCTGAGATCTTTGTGGGCTATACTCTGCTTTGTCTCAGGTAGTAAGTTAGTGGTATATTGATTTCCCTTTGTTGGTGTGGGGGTTACACTTTGGCGAAGTTGGTCGGGTTATATCCTGCCCGGTTGGCCCCGTCCAACTTGGGAGTAACTTTGGATGGGGCCGCAGTGTCCTCCGACCCCCCCACCCTGCCCTGTCTCAGTCCACAGTATCTATGCTGCAATACCCTATGTGCCGAGGGGCTAAGTTCAGTCTGTCCTGTTAGGTTACTGTGTGATCTCAAATTCTCCTGTCCTATGTGGTGTCCTGTGTGATCTTAGGTATGCTACCTATAATTCTCCTTACTCACTCTCTCTCTCGCTTCCTCTCTAGGTCTCCCCTCCCAGAGGACCTGAGCCCTAGGACCATGCCTCAGGACTACCTGGCCTAACGACTCCTGGCTGTCTGTCTCCAGTCCACCCGGACGTGCTGCCCATCCAGTTCTTCTGTTCTGCCTGCAGCTATGGAACCACATTGTCCCAGACCTGCTGTTCATCTCACTCACTCACTCACTCACTCACTCACTCACTCACTCACTCACTCACTCACTCACTCACTCACTCACTCACTCACTCACTCACTCACTCACTCACTCACTCACTCACTCACTCACTCACTCACTCACTCACTCACTCACTCACTCACTCACTCACTCACTCACTCACTCACTCACTCACTCACTCACTCACTCACTCACCCCGACTCACCTGCTGTCTTGACCTCTGAATGCTCTGCTATGAAAAGCCAACTGACATTTACTCCTGAGGTGTTGAACTGTGTACCCTAATTGGTACACGTTTTGAAGATTGATCTGGCCTAAATGGCCATGTACTCTAATAATCTCCACCCTGCACAGCCAGAAGAGGACTGGCCACCCCTCAGAGCCTGGTTCCTCTCTAGGTTTCTTCCTAGGTTCCTACCTTTCTAGAGAGTTTTTCCTAGCCACTGTGCTTCTGCATTGTTTGCTCTTTGGGGCTTGGGGGTTTGAGGCTGGGTATCTGTATAGCACTTTGAGACAGCTGCTGATGTAAAAAGGGCTTTATAAAATGCATTTGATTGATTGAAAGCCGTCATTGATCCAAAGTTACTGAGTGCACTTTGTTTGTGTGTGTATTTGTATGCGTGTGTGTGTGTCTTAACTGTGGAAATGCTAGATTTATTGATATGCACTCCAGTCTCTCTGTCCTATCTGACCTCTAACCCAGCACTCATGATGCTGGGAGATCTTGTGTCACTGTTGTCCACTACCCTTTATATGACATATCATTATTTTTTTTCTCACCTTTATTTAACCAGGTAGGCTAGTTGAGAACAAGTTCTCATTTACAACTGCGACCTGGCCAAGATAAAGCAAAGCAGTGCGACACAAACAACAACACAGAGTTACACATGGAATAAACAAACGTACAGTCAATAACACAATAAGGAATAAAAAAGAGGGGAAAAAATATATATCTATATACAGTGTGTGCAAATGAGGTAAGATTAGGGAGGTAAGGCCAGCCATAGTGGCGAAGTAATTACATTTTTGCAATTTAAACACTGGATGGGTTATTTACACATGGTGTATGTACAGATGCAGTGATCTGTGAGCTGCTCTGACAGCTGATATTTAAAGTTAGTGAGGGAGATATGAGTCTCCAGCTTCAGTGATTTTTGCAATTCGTTCCAGTCATTGGCAGCAGAGAACTGTAAGGAAAGGCGGCCAAATGAGGAATAGGCTTTGGGGGTGACCAATGAAATATACCTGCTGAACCGCGTGCAACGGGTGGGTGCTGCTATGGTGACCAGTGAGCTGAGATAAGGTGGGGCTTTACCTAGCAAAGACTTATAGATGACCTGGAGCCAGTGGGTTTGGCGACGAATATGAAGCGAGAGCCAGCTAATGAGAGCATACAGGACACAGTGGTGGGTAGTATATGGGCTTTGGTGACAAAACGGGTGGCACTGTGATAGCAAACTGGATGCAGTCTGAGTAGAGTGTTGGGGCTATTTTATAAATGACATCGCCGAAGTCAAGGATCGGTAGGATAGTCAGTTTTACGAGGGTATGTTTGGCAGCATGAGTGAAGGATCCTTTGTTGCGAAATAGGAAGCTGATTCTAGATTTGATTTTGGATTGGAGATGCTTAATATGAGTCTAGAAGGAGAGTTTACAGTCTAACCAGACACCTAGGTATTTGTAATTGTCCACATACAGTGCCTTGCGAAAGTATTCGGCCCCCTTGAACTTTTTGACCTTTTGCCACATTTCAGGCTTCAAACATAAAGATATAAAACTGTCATTTTTTGTGAAGAATCAACAACAAGTGGGACACAATCATGAAGTGGAACGAAATTTATTGGATATTTCAAACTTTTTTAACAAATAAAAAATTGAAAAATTGGGCGTGCAAAATTATTCAGCCCCTTTACTTTCAGTGCAGCAAACTCTCTCCAAAAGTTCAGTGAGGATCTCTGAATGATCCAATGTTGACCTAAATGACTAATGATGATAAATAGAATCCACCTGTGTGTAATCAAGTCTCCGTATAAATGCACCTGCTCTGTGATAGTCTCAGAGGTCCGTTTAAAGCGCAGAGAGCATCATGAAGAACAAGGAACACACCAGGCAGGTCCGAGATACTGTTGTGGAGAAGTTTAAAGCCGGATTTGGATACAAAAAGATTTCCCAAGCTTTAAACATCCCAAGGAGCACTGTGCAAGCGAAAATATTGAAATGGAAGGAGTATCAGACCACTGCAAATCTATGAAGACCCGGCCGTCCCTCTAAACTTTCAGCTCATACAAGGAGAAGACTGATCAGAGATGCAGCCAAGAGGCCCATGATCACTCTGGATGAACTGCAGAGATCTACAGCTGAGGTGGGAGACTCTGTCCATAGGACAACAATCAGTCGTATACTGCACAAATCTGGCCTTTATGGAAGAGTGGCAAGAAGAAAGCCATTTCTTAAAGATATCCATAAAAAGTGTAGTTTAAAGTTTGCCACTAGCCACCTGGGAGACACACCAAACATGTGGAAGAAGGTGCTCTGGTCAGATGAAACCAATATCGAACCTTTTGGCAACAATGCAAAACGTTATGTTTGGCGTAAAAGCAACACAGCTCATCACCCTGAACACACCATCCCCACTGTCAAACATGGTGGTGGCAGCATCATGGTTTGGGCCTGCTTTTCTTCAGCAGGGGCAGGGAAGATGGTTAAAATTGATGGGAAGATGGATGGAGCCAAATACAGGACCATTCTGGAAGAAAACCTGATGGAGTCTGCAAAAGACCTGAGACTGGGACGGAGATTTGTCTTCCAACAAGACAATGATCCAAAACATAAAGCAAAATCTACAATGGAATGGTTCACAAATAAACATATCCAGGTGTTAGAATGGCCAAGTCAAAGTCCAGACCTGAATCCAATCGAGAATCTGTGGAAAGAACTGAAAACTGCTGTTCACAAACGCTCTCCATCCAACCTCACTGAGCTCGAGCTGTTTTGCAAGGAGGAATGGGCAAAAATGTCAGTCTCTCGATGTGCAAAACTGATAGAGACATACCCCAAGCGACTTACAGCTGTAATCGCAGCAAAAGGTGGCGCTACAAAGTATTAACTTAAGGGGGCTGAATAATTTTGCACGGCCAATATTTCAGTTTTTTATTTGTTAAAAAAGTTTTAAATATCCAATAAATTTCGTTCCACTTCATAATTGTGTCCCACTTGTTGTTGATTCTTCACAAAAAATTACAGTTTTATATCTTTATGTTTGAAGCCTGAAATGTGGCAAAAGGTCAAAAAGTTCAAGGGGGCCGAATACTTTCGCAAGGCACTGTATTCTAAGTCAGAACCATCCAAAGTAGTGATGCTGGACGTGCGGGCAGGTGCGGGCAGCGATCGGTTGAAGAGCATGCATTTAGTTTTACTTGCATTTAAGAGCAGTTGGAGGCCACGGAAGGAGTGTTGTATGGCGTTGAAGCTTGTCTGGAGGTTAGTTAACACAGTGTCCAAAGAAGGGCCAGATGTACACAGAATGGTGTCATCTGCGTAGAGGTAGATCAGATAATTACCCGCAGCAAGAGCGACATCATTGATATATACAGAGAAAAGAGTCGGCCCGAGAATTTAACCCTGTGGCACCCCCATAGAGACTGCCAGAGGTCCGGACAACAGGCCCTCTGATTTGACACACTGAACTCTGTCTGAGAAGTAGTTGGTGAACCAGGCAAGGCAGTCGTTTGAGAACCCAAGGCTGTTCAGTCTGCCGATAAGAATGTGGTGATTGACAGAGTCGATAGCCTTGGCCAGTTCAATGAATACGGCTGCACAGTATTGTCTTTTATCGATGGAGGTTATGATATCGTTTAGGACCTTGAGCGTGGCTGAGGTGCACCCATGACCAGCTCGGAAACCAGATTGCATAGCGGAGAAGGTATGGTGGGATTCAAAATGGTTGGTGATCTATTTGTTAACTTGGCTTTTGAAGACCTTAGGCAGGGTAGAATAGATATAGGTCTGTAACAGTTTGGGTCTAGTGTCTCCCCCTTCGAAGAGGGGGATGACTGCGGCAGCTTTCCGATCTTTGGGGATCTCAAACGATACGAAAGAGGTTGAACAGGCTAGTAACAGGGGTTGCAACAATTACGGCGGATAATTTTAGAAAGAGAGGGTCCTGGTTGTCTAGCCCAGCTGATTTTTAGGGAGCGTTTGACAGTGATGAGGAGTGGTCATTTGACCGCAGACCCATTACGGACGCAGGCAATGAAGCAGTGATAGCTGAGATCCTGGTTGAAGACAGCAGAGGTGTATTTAGAGGGCAAGTTGTTCAGGATGATATCTATGAGGGTGCCCGTGTTTACAGATTTGGGGTTGTACCTGGTAGGTTCATTGATAATTTGTGTGAGATTGAGGGCATCTAGCTTAGATTGTAGGATGGCCGGGGTGTTAAGCATGTCCCAGTTTAGGTCACCTAACAGTACGAGCTCTGAAGATAGATGGGGGGCAATCAATTCACATATGGTGTCCAGGGCACAGCTGGGGGCAGTAGGTGGTCTATAACAAGTGGCAACGGTGAGAGACTTGTTTCTGGAAAGGTGGATTTTTAGAAGTAGAAGCTCTAATTGTTTGGGCACAGACCTGGATAGTATAACAGAACACTGCAGACTGTCTCTGCAGTAGATTGCTACTCCGCCCCCTTTGGCAGTTCTATCTTGTCGTAAAGTGTTATAGTTAGGGATGGAAATTTCTGGATTTTTGGTGGCCTTCCTAAGCCAGGATTCAGACAGGGCTAGGGAATCCGGGTTGGCAGAGTGTGCTAAAGCAGTGAGTAAAACAAACTTAGGGAGGAGGCTTCTAATGTTAACATGCATGAAACCAAGGCTTTTACGGTCGCAGAAATCAACAAATGAGAGCGCCTGGGGAATGGGAGTGGAGCTAGGCACTGCACGACCTGGATTAACCTCTACATCACCAGAGGAACAGAGGAGGATAAGGTTACGGCTAAAGGCTATAAGGACAGGTCGTCTAGTGCGTTCGGAACAGAGTAAAAAGAACAGGTTTATGGGCGTGGAAGAATAGATTCAAGGCATAATGTACAGACAAGGGTATGGTAGGATGTGAATACAGTGGAGGTAAACCTAGGCATTGCGTGCCGATGAGAGAGGTTTTGTCTCTAGAGATATCATTTAGACCAGGTGAGGTCACCGCATGTGTGGGAGGGTCCAGGCCAATTGGCAAAATAGGTATTGTAGCCCAAGAAATTGGCTGATGGTCCTCTTCAGCTAGCAGTCCGATATGCTCTAGACAGCTAGCGGGCCATGGCTAGCAGGCTAGCGTTTGGGCCTTCAGGGGACGTCGCAACGGAGGAGCCTGTTGACACCCGGTTGACCAGTCGTGGTGGAATCGGCGGGGCTCCATGTCGGCAGTAAAAGGGGTCCAGGCCAATTGGAAAAATATGTATTGTAGCCCAAGGAGTGGCTGATGGACCTCTTAAGCTAGCCCGGGGCTGGGCCTAGCACAAGGCTAGTTCCAGGCTCACTGGTGCTTGCTTCGGGACAGAGACGTTAGCCAGGGGGGTAGCCACTCGGATAGTGGACCATAATGGACCAGACCATGCATAATCATTAATATCCTGGATATCCTATAGTCATTGGAACAAAAACTCATTGCTCTGAGAGGCCAGGATAAGAGAGTGTATCTAAATAGATGTGTGTTTGTGTACAAATGTATGCATAAGTCAATGTGTGCACTGTAGGCATAGTGTTTGTTAGCATGTGTGGGCAGAAAAAGTAAATCATGCTCAATCAGGCTCAGAATAGACAGCTCAGAATATGTTTGTGTTTGGAAACATGGTTATGTGTGTGTGAGAGAGTCCGTGCATGTACTATGTAGTAGGCATGTACACTGAACAAAAATATAAACTCAACATGCAACAATTTCTAAGATTTTACTGAGTTACAGTTCATAGAAGGAAATCAGTCAATTGAAATGAATTCATTTGGCCCTAATCTATGGATTTCACATGACTGGGAATACAGATATGCATCTGTTGGTCACAGATAACTTCAAAGGAAAAAAGTATGGGCGTGGATCAGAAAACCAGTCAGTATCTGGTGTGACCACCATTTGCCTCATGCAGCTCGACACATCTCCTTCGCATAGAGTTGATCAGGCTGTTGATTGTGGCCTGTGGAATGTCCCACTCCTCTTCAATGGCTGTGCAAAGTTGCTGGATATTTGTGGGAACTGGAACTCGCTGTTGTAAATGTCGATCCAGAGCATTCCAAACATGCTCAATGGGTGACGTCTGGTGAGTATGCAGGCCATGGAAGAACTGAGCCATTTTCAGCTTCCAGGAATTGTGTACAGATCTATTCAACATGGGGCCGTGCATTATCATGCTGAAACATGAGGGGATGGCGGCGGATGAATGGCACAACAATGGACCTCAGGATCTCGTCATGGTATCTCTGTGCTTTCAAGTTGCCATCGATAAAATGCAATTGTGTTCGATATTCCGTAGCTTATGCCTTCCCATTCCATAACCCCACCACCATCATGGGGCACTCAGCAAACTGCTCACTCACACGACTGACCGGTACAGTTGAAACCGGGATTCATCCGTGAAGGGCACACTTCTCCAGCGTGCCAGTAGCCATCGAAGATGAGGATTTGCCCACTGAAGTCGGTTATGACGCCGAACTGCAGTCCGGTCAAGACCCTGGTGAGGACAATAAGCACACAGATGAGCTTCCCTGAGATGGTTTCTAACAGTTTGTGCAGAAATTCTTTGGTTGTGCAAACCCACAGTTTCATCAGCTGTCCGGGTGACTGGCCTCCTAAGATTTCAAATTCTGCCAAATTCTCTAAAATGACTATCGAAGTAGCAAAAGCTCTGGTGGACATTCCTGCAGTCAGCATGCCAATTGCACGCTCCCTCAAAACTTGAGACATCTGTGTCATTGTGTTGTGTGACAAAACTGCACATTTTAAAGTGGCCTTCTATTGCCCCTAGCACAAGGTGCACCTGTGTAATGATCATGCTGTTTAATCAGCTTCTTGATATGCCACACCTGCCAGGTGGATGGATTATCTTGGCAAAGGAGAAATGCTCACTAACAGGGATGTAAACAAATGTGTGCAAAACAATTTGAGAGAAATACATTTCTTGTGCATATGGAACATTTATGGGATCTTGTATTTCAGCTCATGAAACATGGGACCAACACTTTACATGTTGCGTTTATATTTTTGTTCAGTATAAGTTTGTTAGCGTGGCTGGGAAGATCAGCAGTGCTTCAGCTGCATTCGTAAAATAAATAAGTCTGCCAACACAAACCTCTTCAATCAAAACCTCTCTTCTTAAAAATTCCAGTCATTCTTTCTTCTTGTGAATTAACACACACACACACAGACACACACACACACACACACACACACACACACACACACACACACACACACACACACACACACACACACACACACACACACACACACACACACACACACACACACACACACACACACACACACACACACACACACACACGAGAGAGAGAGAGAGAGAGAGAGAGAGAGAGTGCAGTATTACTTTGGTAGTATGCCTAAGTGTTCCACATGAGCCCTAGTCTGTCATCCTGCCTCATCCATCCTCAATAAGTCACTGGCTTGACAGCTTAATCTGTGTCATTCATTCTCTCAGATCAAAGAACCTCACTGAAATTTCCATCCATTACACCCACACGTAAAGACAAACATACATGTAGAGTATACACACAAATAGATGCAAACAGACACACACATAAATGTGGACATAGATAAGCGAGCAAACACTGAATTCAGATATGTGATGCAGGCATCCCCAGGGAAGAGCATTTCATTGAAATTGCATCTTCACGGAACAGAGGAACAGAGGAAGCACTTGCAAGAGGAGACAATGGACCACTATAAAACAAACCCTACCCACTGGGCACACACTGGTCGAATCAATGTTGTTTCCACGTCATTTCAATGAAATTACATTTAACCAATGTGGAATAGACGTTGAACTGACATCTGTGCCCAATGGGTAAGAATGACAATTCCCTCTTTTATTGGACCTGAACTAGAACTTTGGAAATTAAACCAAACTTAACAAATACACTTCAAACCAGGCCCGGCTGACATTATGTTAGGGTCAGATATGCAGAGAAACCGCATCTCTTGTTGTTGGTAAAGCCCACCTCAGTGAACTACCTCCCTGCCTGCCCTGACGTCCACTGGTTCAGGGTGTAGGGTTTCACTATGGTGCAGTGTTTAAAGTATCATAAGCTAGATGATAATGAATGCACATTAACCTTAGTGACCGACCTAGGCTCTTAGTGACACCACAGATAGAACTGTATTGACACCCCAAGAAAATATAACTAAGACCAAAGACAATACAGTATGAAGATATGCCAAACTCCAATAGAAATCCCTGATCACACTCGTAGTTGTAGGCGATGTCATGGCAACGTTAGCTAGCATAGCTCATGCGCAGAAACGCGTCATGTACAGGCCATCAAATGAAACCCAGCTAAGATCAAATGTTCCCACAACCTTCGAGACAGTTCCCCTAAGAGTCTCATTAGGCCATTAACTAACGTTTTCATAGGAATGTTCCCATGGTGTGCAAGGAATTTTTCCAAGAGACAATTCCTTAATGTCAAATAGAACTTACCAAGAACGTGGTTACCATGTTCTCAGAACAAGATATTAATGTTTAAGACATGTTTCATGGGAACGTGGCAAAAACCTTGTGTCCAGTTTTCAGTGAGTTAGGAGAATATTCCATCAACGTCCCACCAAACATACACAGAACATGGTTGGAAATATTATTTATTAATCTTTTTATTACCATAATGTGCATAGATTTTTCTTTCCCGTATTTCTAGAACTTTGGCGACTAGCTTTGTGCCTTCTCAGGTTTGATGTGATGTTTCTGGACGAAGAGATCAATGCTGCCTTTGCAGAGTTTGCATTTGACTAAAATGTTGTTCTCTTGCTCCTCGATTAACTCAAAAATGGGACCATTTCCACAATGGTTGCCATGTTCTCAGAATATAAGATATTAATGTTCTAGACACGTTTCATGATAATGTTGCAAGAACATTCCTGTTTCCAGTTTTCTGAGGGTTAGGAGAATATTCCATCAATGTCCCACCAAACATACACAGAACATGGTCGCCATGTACTCAGAACATAAGATAATGTTCTAGACACGTTTCATGGGAACATTGCAAGAACATTTACTTTCACACACAGTGCTTTAACATACTGTTTTCAATTGACATATTGACACATGATTACATTGCGCATGTTAACTTACTGAGTAATTATTATGTCCTCTTCTGGGATTTAAACTCACAACCGCTTGGTTCATGATACTTTGATTTTCCAGCTATGCCACCATGTCTGTGTTAGGTATCAGTTAATCTGACTATTCTCTCATCAGTGATTTGATTTACTTAACATTGATTTTATTTCAGCAATTGAAGGTCTTTCTGTATAGTTGTGTAAAGTTGGTGGGACATACAGTGCCTTGCGTTTTTCCTATTTTGTTGCATTACAACCTGTAATTTAAATGGATTTTTATTTGGATTTCATGTAATGTACAAAATAGTCCAAATTGGTGAAGTGAAATGAGAAAAACTGCTATGAAGCCCCTAAATAAGATCTGGTGCAACCAATTACCTTCAGAAGTCACATAATTAGTTAAATAAAGTCCACCTGTGTGCAATGTAAGTGTCACATGATCTATCACATGATCTCAGTATTTAATATACACCTGTTCTGAAAGGCCCCAGAGTCTGCAACACCACTAAGCAAAGGGCACTATGAAGACCAAGGAGCTCTCCAAACAGGTCAGGGACAAAGTTGTGGAGAAGTACAGATCAGGGTTGGATTATAAAAAAATATCAGAATCTTTGAACATCCCACAGAGCACAATGAAATCCATAAAAAAATGGAAAGAATATGGCAACACAACAAACCTGCCAAGAGAGGGCCGCCCACCAAAACTCACAGACCAGGCAAGGAGGGCATTAATCAGAGAGGTAACAAAGACACTAAAGATAACCCTGAAGGAGCTGCAAAGCTCCACAGCGGAGATTGGAGTATCTGTCCATAGGACCACTTTAAGCCATACACTCCACAGAGCTGGGCTTTACGGAAGTGGCCAGAAAAAAGCAATTTCTTAAAGAAAAAAAATAAGCAAACACGTTTGTTGTTCGCCAAAAGCATGTGAGAGACTCCCCAAACACATGGAAGAAGGTATTTTGGTCAGATGAGACTAAAATGGAGCTTTGTGGCCATCAGGGAAAACACTATGTCTGGTGCAAACCCAACACCTCTCATCACCCCAAGAACACCATCCCCACAGTGAATCATGGTGGTGGCAGCATCATGCTGTGGGGATGTTTTTCCTCGGCAGGGACTGGGAAACTGGTCAGAATTGTAGGAATGATGGATGGTGCTAAATACAGGGAAATTCTTGAGGGAAACCTGTTTCAGTCTTCCAGAGATTTGAGACTGGGACAGAGGTTCACCTTCAGCAGGACAATGACCCTAGGCATACTGCTAAAGCAACACTCGAGTGGTTTAAGGGGAAACATTTAAAAATCTTGGAATGGCCTAGTCAAAGCCCAGACCTCAATCCAATTGAGAATCTGTGGTATGACTTAAAGATTGCTGTACACCAGTGGAACCCATCCAACTAGAAGGAGCTGGAGCAGTTTTGCCTTGAAGAATGGGCAAAAATCCCAGTGGGATCCCAGTAGCTGTGCCAAGCTTATAGAGACATAACCCAAGAGACTTGCAGCTGTAATTTCTCCAAAAGGTGGCGCTACAAAGTATTGACTTGGGGGGGTGGTGAATAGTTATGTACGCTCAAGTTTTCCGTTTTTTGGTCTTATTTCTTCTTCAAAGTGTTAGGCATGTTGTGTAAATCAAATGATACAAACCCCCCAAAAATCTATTTTAATTCCAGGTTGTAAGGCAACAAATAGGAAAAATGCCAAGGGGTGAATACTTTCGTAAGCCACTGTATTAACCTGCTGTAATGATACTCCTGAATCACTGTGATCAATGAATTATTTTCTTAGTGTACTTTTAACAGAGCTGAGATGTACTTATTTAAGTTCATTCATCCTGTTGCTTACACCTATCTATCAAGTTGTTTCAGATTTACACAAGTGCCTAGGGAGGAGGGGTTATGGTTGCTTCTGGACAGGGCTTAACTATACTCGCCCAATAAGCACATGTCCCCAGAGACACCCCTTATTGGGAACGTGGTTAGGGACTTTGTCATTGGTGCTGGTGACCTGGGTTCGTGACCCGCCAGGGGAGTCACCCTACTGTCACATTCTTAGCAGTTAATGTCATTATTGCTGTTTTTAATTGCATTTATCAGACATTTCAAAGGTTGATTTGGAAATGTGGTTAGAACACTTGGAAATATTATTTATGAATCTTCAGCTACTTAAGACATTCACTGGAATCTAGGCTTTGCCTTTTGAATTTGAGAAAATGAACAACTAAGGACAAAATTTGGACTTTTCCCATTGACTTGCTCAACCCCCAAATCCGGTCTGGTGTGTTGAGTCTGCTTGGTTTGAAAACTCTGTGTTATGACCCTCTGCAGCACATATCTACTATGTTTCGATGGTTACCCATACCCACACAGAACTAAAACATTTCAACAGGATGATTGAACTCTGACCTCAGTGCTCACCCGAGCACAGCCCACAAAAACCATGGTCTTCACATGTCTCCGTTATGCCAGGAGACATTACTATGTGGCCACCCACCCAGTCAGCTCAAACCTATAGGCCTGACCACATTTTACTCTATGGATAGTCAACAGTAAAAATAATAAATAAGATGTTTTTGTAGCATATACCAGATAGGTGCAGTGAGATGTGTTGTACAGTAGAGATAAAAAAAAATGGGCACAGAGTGAACAGACCGAGCCATTTCCCCTCTTATCTTTATACTGAATATAGTATAGGGAAATGCAGTAACAAAGACTGACTGTTGAGTAATAGATGAATGAATGTACAAACAAGGGGGACAGACAAAACAAAGAAAGTCATTGATAGTGCCACTGACATGACAGGTGAAGAAAACAGCAGAGAAATTGATCCTTAGAAAGAGACATATGAGGAGACAGAAAGCGAGATGGAGACTGACACCCAGTCCCCCGACACATGGATGTATGACCTGCCTGCACAAACACTGATGATTATAGGGGCAGGGAGATCTCTGATTCTCTGACCCTGCTTTGGTGACCCCAGTCTCCATTAAGCCCCGAAAATAAGAGAGCGAGCAGCAATTAGAGGTAGGGGCATTGGCCAGGTAGCTGACCTCTGGGACCCTGCCTGGCTGGTATTTGACTCCTCATAGCTAGGGGATGTGATGAACCGAGAGACATAGGACAAAATGTATCCAGGAACAAAAGGGACAAAAGAGCATGTACTCCATGTACCATTTCCCCGTTGACTGCTGTCAGAATGCTGTGTTTGCCGGTGAATTTTCTTTTTTGCTTTCTCTATCTTTTCACATTGTAAACAACAGTTTTATTGCCTGTGGGCTGGCACCACACTAGTCACTGCTTTTTCATTTTTCATAGTAAATTGCTGACAAGTCAATTAACATTTCAATGTGTTCTGCATTTCAAGCTTAAATGAGCAGCCAAATATAGATGGCTATACGTGCAGCTTTAAACATAGTTTATAGCGCTCCTTCACATCCAGTTAAACTCTTTCAGCTGTCACCTCTGTGAGCTGAAATTAACCTAAATACAACACCATTCCGAGATCCAAACCATCATTGGATTTACAACAAAACTAGCAGAATTCTGAAGTAATGAATAAACAATCCACATTTGCCATGCAAAACACATCCCAAAATATGACTGGTGTCATAATGTTTGTTAACATTGCAGTAATAGCATCATCGCAACACCATCAATTCCGTTTGCAATGCATCCACTCTCCATTCTCATTCAATTACTTGATCTGAATCTTGGTTCTGTTTAAGAATTGCCACCAAACTTACTCAGTACTTAAGAAAATATAAATATGGAAATGATGAGAGGATATGTAAACATCAACACAAATCATAAAATTTGCACACAAAAAACAATTAAAGATAACACACACACACTATCTTACACTCTGTGAGAGAATCTGAATCTCTTTTTATTTATTTTTTGTACAACATAAGCCATTCTAATAGTCTGTCAAAAAGATGACAGTCTTTTACAATGACACAATCATCCCGATTCTACATCTGTATGTCACTAACTACCAGCGAACAGCTAATTCCTCATAAACAGGATTAACACAATCCCTCATAAAGACATTTTTGACACACGCTGCAGCTTTGGAGAGGGAACAAAGGAGAAACAATGAGATGATGGAGAGAAATCCGACTCTATAGTGGGTATTAGAGTGGAGGAGGATGAGAATGAAGTGAGATATTACAAGTTGGGTAGATGAAGAGAACACAAACTGAAACAAATATTTGAAATGGTGAGATATAGTTAGATGGTAACCACTGAGAAAAGTATTGGCTGGGTAGGCCTACTTGGAATAAATAAGTTGGGGGAAATGAGTTGCGTTTGAAAACTCAAACTCATAATGAACCCACTGCACATCCACTTTGTCCACAGCTGCCACATAAAGACTTGCGTGCCATTTTATTACTTGATTGCCCTCCAATTATGTCTGAATTACATAACTCAATGATATGTCAGATATTGAAAATCATAGAGGCCTTCATGCACAGCCATTCTGTTTAATATAAATGCCCTTATTATACCATGTTGGTTCCAATTTGTGTTCACTGCCTGGAAATGCCATCAGTCTGGTCTGTAAATAGTTTGTATGGTATTAAAGTCGTTTATAGGAATCAATTCCAATTTTGTGGGTCTATTCAACAATTCTATGCTCCTAACATCTGCAATGAGCCATACACCTGAAGAGACATTATGTTTATTCGATTTACAGTACTGAGCGTGTGTGCCACAATGCAAGGAGCTAGGAATGTATCAATAGGTTCAGCAGTGGACTGTTCATTTCCTCACATGCATGTGGTTTAAAGGGAATTGTGTATACTTAACAAACATATAAAATGCAACATGCAACAATTTTAATGATTTTACTGTGTTAGAGTTCATATAAGGAAATCAGTCAATTGAAATAAATAAATTAGGCCCTATCTATGGATTTCACATGACTGAGCAGGGGCACAATCATGGGTGGGCCTGGGAGGGCATAGGCCCATCCACTTGGGAGCCAGGCCCACCCACTGGGGAGCCAGGCCCAGCCATTCAGAATGAGGGTTTTTTTTCCACAAAAAGGCTTTATTACAGACAGAAACACTCCTCAGATTCATCAGCTGTATGGGTGGCTGGTCTCCGGCAATCCCGCAGGTGAAGAACCCGGATGTGGAGGTCCTGGGCTGGCGTAGTTACACGTGGTCTGCGGTTGTGAGGCCGGTTGGACGTACTGACAAATTCTCTCAAACGACATTGAGGCGACTTATGTTATGGTAGAGAAATTAACATTGCATTCTCTGGCAACAGCTCTGGTGGACATTCCTGCCGCCAGCATGCCAATTGCACGCTCCCTCAAAACTTAAGACATCTGTGTGCATTGTGTTCTGCACATTTAAGAGTGGCCTTTTATTGTTCCCCAGCACAAGGTGCATCTGTGTAATGATCATACTGTTTAATCAGCTTCTTGATATGCCACACCTGTCAGGTGGATGGATTATCTTGGTAAAGGAGAAATGCTCACTAACAGGGATGTAAACTAATTTGTGAACATTTGAGAGATATAAGCTTTTTGTGCTTATGGAACATTTCTGGGATCTTTAATTTCAGCTCATGTAACATGGGACCAACTTTACATGTTGTGTTTATATTTTTGTTCAGTATAGAAGCACTGTGGTATATCAACCCTCTGAAGGTCATGTGTTTAATATTGTGCATCATTATCTTGTATTAGAAAGGATTCTTAGGCTAATACAAAGTCAGAGAAGCATGTGGTAGAGTGGATAGGGGATATATTCAACCATGCATAAAGTCCAGATAAGCTATTGTAGTAGGCTATCAAGCCCATCCCTCAAACTTGTCTGGTTCATAGTTTTACGTTTTATTAGTCGTGTGTACAGGACACATACTGTACACACACCGTCTAATGAAATGCTTAAGAAATTATTAAATATTGAATACGAACATAAAGTAAATGGCTCAGTGGAATAGAATAAACATTTAAGCATAAGTATAATACAGAAAGGGACAACTTATAGTCCAATATTTACACGTTTTGGGGAAGGGGTGTTTAAATTGTGCAGTATTTAGCAATAATAATAAGTCTGGTAGCAGCAGTTGTGATGTGTGTAGCATGAATGTATATACTGTGTGTGTGTGTGTGTGTGTGTGTGTGTGTGTGTGTGTGTGTGTGTGTGTGTGTGTGTGTGTGTGTGTGTGTGTGTGTGTGTGTGTGTGTGTGTGTGTGTGTGTGTGTGTGTGTGTGTGTGTGTGTGTGTGTGTGTGTGTGTGTGTATGTATGGGTGGATGAGTGGATGTCTGTGTGGGTGTATGTGAGTGAGTGCATGTGTGCTAAGGAGAAGAGACTCAGAGCAGGTGGTCAGTCCAGTTCAAGTCTGCAGCAGTCTAATGGCTTGTACATAGAAACTGTCCCTGAGCCTGTTGGTATCAGACCTCATGCTCCGATACTGTCTGCCCGACGGTAAGGGAGTGAACGGCTCGTGGCTGGGGTGTGTGGGGTCATTGATGCTGTGGGCCATCCTCAGGCACTGTTTTGAGTAGATTTCCTGGATGGGTGGGAGCATTGTCCCAGTGATGTACTGGGCTGTCTTAACCACCCGCTGGAGGGCGGAGCAATCCCCATACCAGGCTGTGTTCGTCTGGTCAGGATGTTCTCGATGGTGCAGTGGTAGTATTTGGAGAGGACCCGGGGTGGCATGCCGAATTTCTTCAGCCACAGTAGGAAGTAGAGATGATGTTGTGCTCTTTTGACAAGAGTGGTAGTATTGTTGGTCTGTGTCAAGTCCTCGGTGATGTGGACTCCGACAAACTTAAACCTGTTGACTCTCTCTACTGCAGTTCCTTTGATTTGGATTGGGGCATGTTCCCTCCTCTGCTTCCTGAAGTTAACAATCAACTATTTTGTTTTTCAAAGTTGAGGGAGAGGTTGTTGTCCTGGCACCACAATGCCGGTTCACTTACCTCCTCCCTATAGGCTAACTCGTCGTTGTTGGTTATCAGGCCTACAACCGTGGTGTTGTCAGCAAACTTGATGATGGAGTTAGTGTCGTGCAAATCCACAGTCGTGGGTGAACAGGGAGTACAGCAGAGGGCTGTGGACACACCCCTGGGGGGCCCCTGTGTTAAGAGTCAGTGTGAAGGAGTTGTTGTTGCCAATCCTCACAGCCTGTGGTCTGCCCCTAAGGAAATCGATCCAGTTGCTGTAATTGGTGTCAAGCTTGGATGGAACAATAGTGTTGAATGCTGAGCTTCAGTCAATGAACAGCATTCTCATATAGGTGTTCCTCTTGTCCAGATGTGTTATAGCCGTGTGAATAACAATGGAAATGGTATCTTCCGTGGATATGTTGGAGCGGTAGGAAAATTGGAGAAGGTCCAGTGTGCCTGGCATGCTGGCCTTGATGTGTGCCATGACCAGCCTCTCGAAGCACTTCATGATGTCCGTGGTGAGCGCGACGGGGCAATAGTCATTTGTGCATGTCACCTTGTTTTTCTTGGGCACTGGGACGATGGTGATCTCCTTGAAGCAAGTGGGGACAAACCCTTGGACAGGGACAGGCTGAAGATATCCGTGAAGACGCCCACCAGCTGGTCAGCATATGCTCTGAGGACACGGACAGGGATGCCATCTGGGATGGCGGCTTTGTGAGTATTCACTCTTTTGAGGGTTTTCCTCATGTCAGCCTCGGAGAGCGAAAGCACCTGGTCGTCCGGAGCAGCGAGACACTTCTGGGATGGCTCTGTATTGTCTGCCTCGAAGCGAGCATAGAATATGTTAAGCTCATCTGGGAGGGAGGTTTCAGTGGCCATCACAGAGCTGGATGTGCCTTTGTTGTCTGTGATAATCTGAAGTCCTTCACACATGCGTCGCGAGTCTGAGTTGTCAAACACATGTTTTGCGGAGTACGTACCTGCTTACCTTGTACACGTCGCGTGCCACTGAGTAATCAAATGATGCAGCACATCATAGTGTGACAATGAGCTACCAAGCCATAAGAATTGAGTGCCCTTGGGTTATTTTCGTCAGCGGTTCAGGTTTCTTCAAACTGGGCATCAAAGAGAACTGTAATAAGGAATTACTGCGGCTGAAAAAAACAGGAGGAAAAAGTAGATAAACTAATTTCCTTCCCTGCCATTAAGGAGGCCCTGGTTTGTGTGCTGTAAGGCTGCTAGCTGGTATGCACTCTGCGGCTGGTTCACATTAACCATGTTCATGAGCCCTTGCAAATAAGCCTACCTCACACACTCTACTCACGCTCATTTACGGAATCCTTGTGGATGAGTCTGGAATTCAGTCTGTGTGCCGCCACACTGAAAAAAAAGCCTATCCTATGCAGGGCAATTTTGGTCGATTTTAAATGTTATTGCACAGCCTGGTCTCATAGACTAGACGTAACATTGTAAACATACATTTGAGACACTAATTAGTATTATATGATACGTTTGGTATAGTTACATGAAACAGAAGGTTACTTAAGGTAAAAGCAAAAGTAGGGTGGATGGTCAAGGTGGATGGGTGGGCATATAACACAAACGTCTAGGAATCCAAAGGTTGCTTGTTCGAATCTCATCACAGACAACTTTAGCATTTTTGCAACTACTTCCAACTTTTTAGCTACTTTGCAATGACTTAACATGTTAGCTAACCTTTCCCTAATTAACCCTAAACTTAACACTAACTAAACCCTAACCTTAACCCTAACCCCTAGCCTAGATAACGTTAGCCACCTAGCTAACATTAGCCACAACAAATGGGAATTCATAACATATCATAAGCTTTGCAAATTCGTAACATATTGTACGAATTGCAATTCAATGCATATCATACGAAAGGATGATGGACATGCACAAATTAATACAATATGAACCCTAACATAGCATACTAAATGGAGGGAAACAGATTTACATTTACTGTGTAATATCAAACCCTGAATCCAGGTTGTCTGTTGGATGAAGAGAACAGGGTCACTACATGTGTGTAAAAGGGGTTGGGTAAATGATGATGTCACATTCGTATGGTAATGAGGAAACCTTCAAAATAAATGCCCGCATTTGAAAACATTGCAATCTGGATAACTCATTCAAAATAATTTTAATCAATGGCCACTTTTATTGTGCCAACAATAAAAGGCAATAAGTTATTTATGAAAACAAATAAAAAACATGGTTAAAAAACTAAAAATTAAGACCAGTAATAGAATACTATGTTTACACTGGTATGCCAAGAACACTGGGCTGTAGCGAGAAACTTTTCTACCCGTCTCAAACATGTTTTGTTTTGAAGGGAGACTATGTAGTACATATTCAGCAGCACTTTGTTCGCCACTCCCCCCATAGCCCCAATGCAATAAACTGTAATAGATTGTACATGGGATATATATTGACTTGTAGAGAGAAAACGTTTCTACCTGTCTCAATTAAAGTGGGGTGGAAAATACGCATTAGAGTCTTTACTAACCACATATGGTTCGTTCTGGAGGACTGTGTCGCAAGGCCTGCTGATGGCTTTTTACTCCGCCTCTTCCATATCTCCCAATACAATGCACTGTAATAGGCTGAACATGGGATACATATTATCTTGTAGAGAGAACTTTTCTACCTGTCTGAAATATGACTTGGTACAACTATTCATTTTTGTACCCCCGGCTATACGCTGCTTCCTTGCACTGACTGCAATTTTGAGAGCATAAACACTGAATGTGGAGGAGATCATTGGCCAAAAAAATGTGCAGGTAGAATTTCATTCACAAAGACTCTATAATTTCACACATATCGCTGTTTTGAAGCAATGGTTGTGTAGTCTGTCCTGTTTTCACTGCCTTTCTTTACATATGGGAAAGTGATGATTCCTAGAAAGAATTGTACAATAGGGATTTGATTCCTTTACTATTGCTGCAAATAAGCCCTTCCAGCTATATGCTTGAAGATTCCTGACACCTCTTTGTGAATGGACCTTTTCCCATTCCTAAAGGGTCAGTGTAAACACTGACTTACTTGGAGTTCCTCGCCTAAATTCATCAATAGCTGCTTAAGCTGACACAAACACACTGGAGTGTGTCCTTGCTTATTTGGATTATTGGCTGTTTATCTACTTCATCCTCAGAATCATTAGACTCAAGTGTTTCCTTGCTTGTCAGTGGTTGTACATCTGTGTTTTGGAGTCATCTTCACAATAATTTAGTGTGTACATGTTCCTTATCGGTTAAACTACTATCTGACAAGTGCTGCTGGATGTGTACTACACAGTCCCACTCAAAAACGAACCATATTTGGTTAGTAGAGAACCCACTGAGTATGATCCACCCCACTTTAGCCGAGACAGGTAAAAACATTCTCTCTGCAAGCCAATGTGTATCCCATGTACAGTGTATTGCATTGCAGTGAATGGAGTGTGTGGAGTAAGGGGTCACAAACACTTTGTATTAAAAGCATTACTCAGCACAAGAGACCATTTTAAGTTTTGCAGACTCTATTGAATAATTCCAATAACATGTATTTGTATTTGACCTACACAATAGCTTTCAACATATCAGTATTTGTGGAAACTTTCAATAGAAATTGTATGAAAAATACAATATTAAAAATAAAATGTCAAATTATCCATGTATTTTTTTAAAAGTTGTTAATTTTAACATGCTGTGAAAAACAGTTGTACTGCACTAATGTTAAAAATATTCACAAAGTTTAGCATGTCTTTGCAGGGGACTCTTACTATGAAAGAATACAAATAAATCCTCGATCGTGCTGCCAGCATAATATCCGGCTGCTATGAGAACGGTCATGGGTAAATGCCTACCAATCTCAGGGCGTGTGTGAGCCCATTTAAACTCTCACTCAAGACAACACTTGACCGTAGGCGGCTTCGGCATAGGCTACACACATAGGGTCCTGCGTAGAGTGTAGAGGTGTAGCAATAACACGACAATGTCTTGTGCGAGGAAACATGAGCTGGTATCGTTATTGACATGAGGGCATGCCTGACTTGTCCCTATATGAGATCTGTGCGACAAGGACCAACCGCGCACGGAACACTTCGTCATTGATTAATGCAAATAGTTAATTCTCTGAATGCGAATACAATAATTTCCCCCATCATTATTAATGACAAGATGTCAAACAAAACATTTGGATGACTCGAACTGCGCCTCGATAGGATTTCAAATAACAGGGATTTGGGCAGGTATGCGCAATTTTTATGTTCTCATTGGAATGCGCTCATTTTTTGTATAAACAAAAACATGTGATGCTGAAGCGCATCTGCACTACCGGCGAGAATAATTCGACTATTTGACTGTGTGCAGTTTTGTTGTCATTGGATTGGTGAAAACTCATCCAACGGGATTCTGAGCCTGTGAAACCACTTACAGCTCGTCTTCGATTTGAGATGCTGGCGATTAACTGCGCTTTAATTTTAGCGCTCATGCAAAGCGGGACAGGTGAGTGGCCATCATCTTGATATTAATTTGATATGACGGGATGCAGCAATAGGCTATCAACCAACTAGCCAGATTATAGGCTATATCTGGAATTCAAGATTACCATACATAGGCTATTTTGACTCTTATGAATAATATCCTAATAGGCCTATGGTATTTCCCCATTTTAGATTCGATTTTTTCCCATAATATAGGCCTAATGCTTATGTTGGCTACGCCTATATTCGGCGCTATTATCGCGACGACGCAGTGGATAGGAATGTATCATAATACATTCCATTGTGGGATGAATTGGGCACACAGTGCCGTGCCACCAGCTGAAGGTTCCGTAATCTGCCTTGTTCTCTTTCCAGTTATGAATGGCACATTTGACCGATAAGTGAAAGCCTATCACCCAGGCCCGATCCTTGGCGATATGCTGCCCTAGGCGAAGCGCAAAAAAATACCAGAACAGTTTCCCCTCACGCAGAAAAACAGCTGTCTGTCTAGAACTCACGTGCACTGGAAACTGAGGCCCCGTAATAGGCTACAATGTTGCAAGTTTGCTATAGCTGCAGCTTCTGGCCTGACCCAGTTGATTTATTTGGTACAATGTTGCAATTCACTAGATAGTTAAAGTCAAGACAAATAGGAAGGAAGGCAGAGGGGCGAATTAGAGGGATAAATGCGATTGCAAGAACCTGCATTTTCATCAGGATATTTTCTGTTTTTATTTGTCGGCTTTATATATTTTTACTTAGTTGACAATGGAAGTTATAGGCTTACTGCATTGGCCTAACCTATCTCTGAGTTCCATGCGCTCATTTATTTAGCCACCAATGGCCCACAGTTTATCAGTGTGTCCATATGGCAGAGAGCACTGTATCAATGCGTCTATATGTCCGAGGCTGGTGCTCCTGCATTCGTTTAATTTCAACTTGATAGATGTATCATTTTAATTCGGATTTGTATTAATAACCACGTGACAATGATTTTGAGAAACTAGACTTTATTATTGAAATGCGCATATGAACATTCTAACTGGCACGCAGATCGGTAGAAATGGTGTAAGATCAATTGTTAGCTTCCCCAAACATGAAACTCAGTATGTTAGCTACCCTTGTTTTCAGGCATTGCATTATCTTGTAAATGCAGTTCATATTTTCTTCTTAGCAATCATCAGCTCAGAAAATGACGAATAGATCTAAACTTGAAATTGCTAATTCTCATTACAATTTAGCCCACTGCGCAAACTCTGACAGTATTCTTGAGTAACATAATTAGGTTCAATTGGTTTTGTCCATTTTACTTTGACCTGTCATGTTTTTAGAATATGGTATGTTTGTTAACATGTTAATTCATATTCACATCGAAGCGCATTTTTATTTAATAGTTTAATAGTGCGCCATTTAGGCTATTTGAGTGAAAACACGCATTCTGTAAAAAGTGTCTGTTTCATGACATTGGCATAAATCTGGTCGCCCTGTAGTCTACAGAAAAGCCCAAAGAGACTATATACTTTTTCTATTGTATAGGCTATATGATTTATGTTCGATGACGTTGACAGAGCATTGGTGGAGCGCCACAGTGCTGCGTCTCTCCAACAGCACCATGGAGAGGCACGCCGGGCAAAGACAAGCTATATATTGTGCGCACCTGAGTTTGGCAAAGTGAGCTGATTTATCATGGGGCGGCATCTGCGCTCACCTTAATAGCCCATATGCCACTGGGTGAGAGAAGTTTTAATTGTTTTGGGGCAAAATTATGTGAGGTGTTATGTGTTGTTGGAGGTGTTGTTCAGAAAATGCCGCACTCATCAATCTGCTGTCACCTGATTTACTCTGATATTACTGGATTACCGTGGATGATGCAACCTGAGATGCACGTTCCGCACATTGCCTCCTTTCCTACTGGACTCTGAGTGCATTGACACTCTCCCATGGGAAAATAGCCTTCAGTATGCAGTTAGGAGATCTCTTATTTTAAATTTCTTCTGCATTAACTCTCTCCATCCACCCTATCTTCAGCCTCCAGGTGTGTAGACCATGCCTGCAGTCCTCCCATGGGCAACCTGGCCAGTGGCAGGAGCCTCACATCCCTCTCAGGCTGCTGTGGGAATGGGTCCCAACACTCCCCGTGCCCCACTCCCCTCCACCCCTGTCCAGTTGACCTTCACCCGCCTGCCCACATGGTGGATGATCCCTTCCTGCACCCAGCCACCTGGTGGGCCTCGGGCGTGGGCACTGACCAGGAGGAGGAGGTCCGTCTGGACCTGGAGACTCGTTTCTGTCTGACCCACGTGGTGCTGCTGTTCCACTCCCCCAGGCCCGCTGCCATGGCCATGGAGCGCTCGCAGGACTTTGGTCGGACGTGGGAGACGCTCAAGCTGTTTGCACAGAACTGCAGTCTTGCATTTGGTCTTCCTGATGACACCGGTCAGCCTGGCTCGCTGTGTACGTCCCGATACTCCAGTGCCAAGCCGTGCAGCAGGGGAGAGGTAAGGCGACAGACAGAATGTCTCATTTACTCTGTGGTGTAAGACACAATTTTAGAAGCACAGTAGACAAACAGTATACAGTAGACCCTTATCTTTCTCAAAAGGTAATATTCCGGATTCTGGGCCCTGGTGGATTAGTTGACCCCTACAGTCCAGAGGGCCTTTCCCAGCTGACCCTCACCAACCTCCGCCTCAGACTTCTCAAGGCCCAGACCTGCCCATTATCTGTCGCACCTTCCACCTCTTCTTCCTCCATTGGACTCTCCTACCCTCCTACGGACCTGAATCTCCCCCTCCTCCCTTCCCCCCAGCCTAGCTCAGAGCCCCCTGCCTCAGCTCCCTTTGCCATTTACACTTTCCTGGCTCGAGGGACCTGTCTCTGTCATGGCCATTCAGAACACTGTTTACACAGTGGCGGACAGGACAAACTGAAGGACATGGTGAGTGTGGCCTGTGTGTGTGTGTGTGTGTGTGTGTGTTAAAAATGCTTCATTATCTAAGCTTGTCCTTTGTGTTAAATAGCCCTGTTTTATTGCAGGTGCCTGGCAGGTGCGTGTGCACTCACCACACAGCAGGACAACACTGTGAGAGGTGTGCCCCTCTATACAATGACCGTCCCTGGAGGGCAGCCAACGGCAGCAGTGGGGAGCCACACCCGTGCCACAGTGAGTGCCCTACTAAGATGGGTCAATGGCCCTGGCAGTGTTGGGTTGCCAACTCAAATCAAGCTCATGTTGAGAGATTATAGAAATACTTCAACACTGTTTATACGTCAGTTATTACGTTTCATTCAAACATGAATAAGATCTCCTGGAAAAGTTTTGCCTGCAGGGAGGTCAAGACTCCAAGCCAAACCGGGGGTGTTGGCAAACCTACCGTTGGGTGTCATCTCATAATCTATCCTTCCAGTTGACTAACCCCGCCGTCCTCTCTCCCGTCCCATCGTTGTCTCCCTGTGCTCCAGAGTGTGAGTGTTACGGCCACGCGGCGAGCTGTCACTTCTCCCAGAGGGCGTGGCTGTCCTCAGGGGCCACCAGTGGGGGTGTCTGTGACGAATGCCGACACAACACAGCAGGGCGCAGGTGCCAGCGCTGTCGCCACGGTTACCACCGCCACCCGGCCATGCACCTTGGCTCCTCCCACATCTGCACACGTAAGTCGGGACAACCTATGGACCAGTGAAAGTAATATAGAATAACGTGTGAATGCTACATTTCATCTGTCGTACATTCATTGCTGTCCCACATGTCAGTGAATTCCAGTTATACATCATGTATAACAGTACTTGAAATTGCAGGCATGGGTGTATATTAAAACATCTGTCTCCCTCTAATGGTGTGGATTTGTAACAGTAGTATGTGTGGGTAGAGCGAGAAGAGACGAGGGAGAAATGTGTGTGTGTGTGGTCTTAAGTCTTTTTCTCTCTTTCACAGGTTGTTGGTGTGACCCACTGGGCTCATTACCAGCCAGCTCTGGGGAGGAGGGCCCATGGTGCCACCCGAGGAGTGGACAGTGTCACTGCAGACCTGGTGTGGGGGGAACAGGCTGTAGCCACTGTCTCCCTGGGTACTGGGGCTTTGGGGAAGAGGGGTGCAAACCCTGTGCTTGTCCCCAAAACTGTGACCCCCACACTGGGCTTTGTCTTGACAGGTAAGACATTTGTTTTCTTTACTAAATCCAACGTTTCTTATGTGGCTTTCTTTCCCATTTCCAGTTTCATCTTACCTCCGTATTCTCGTTGTCACTTCAGCAGCTATGCAAATAACCAGGTTTTCAATGTCCCTATGGGGGGAAAGATTCCTGACATGGACCATGCCTTGACCAGTGAGGGCGAGGCAGTGTGGTCAAAGGAACTGGCAGTCTCTGCCATGCACTACACAGGTGAATGATGATGCACACTAGCATTAGAGTTATGCACCTCACTACTTAAATCTTGCCGCCATGGGTTTGAGTAAACATATTCATGTGATGCTGACACTGTCTATGGCTCCTTCCAGGGAAATGCAGCTGTAAGGAGAGAAAGTTGAGGAGTGTCTCGGATCTCTGTAAGACCAAACATGCCTATGGTAAAATATTTCCCAAGGCTCTCACATACTGTACATCTTACAGAATTGTAATTTCCCCCTGACTCTGTAATGGCCTTGACCATTGGTCTAGTCAAGTGATATAAGCAATGCATACAGTACTGCAGTGTATTTTGTTTCAATTCCGTGGGGATTTATGCCGCATTAGGTGTACATTCCATCATTCTTTGATTTAGCTGGGTGTAACTGCTTTCAGTGATGAGTGTCTCCATGTGTGTCTGTGGCAGTGATCAAAGCCAGTGTGTTGTCTGCTCATGACAAGGGGAGCCACGCAGAGGTACAGGTCAAAGTTCGCAAGGTCCTGCGGTCAGGACAGGTGCCGCTCTCCCATGGCACACACAGTCTCTACCCCATATCCTGGACTATCCGGGGGTGCACCTGCCCCATCCTTAATCCAGGTAGCCCAACATATACATCACCAAACAGAACAGAGTATCGTGCTACTATATTCAGTATGTTCTAAATATTGTCCTTATTTTTCCACAAGGTTGGGAGCTACTCTGTTCACTCTGATATAAATTCTAATAAACAGGATTGAGGCTGAACCCTCTCCCTCTTCTTCCAGGGGTGGAGTACATGCTGGCGGGTCCAGAGGAGGCAGGGACAGGGCGGCTGCTGGTCACCATGCAGAGTGTGGTGGTTCCCTGGACCTCCCAACTGGGGGCCCACATATCAGAGGGCCTAAGGCAGGGCTGCCCCTGAACACCCTCTCCAAACTCATAACAGAGCACTCTGAATGGAAATGGACCAGGGGAAATCACTGGTTCACTAGATCATTCAGGAAAAGGACAAACTCGGTGGATAAGGCTTGACCAAGTGTCTTGACCAATAATTGCTATGGAAAATTGTGCCCATATAAGACTACAACCCTGCCATATGATGCAAAGAGCGATGGACTGGATACTGGAATCTTTAGAGCCATTCTTATGATGATGATTTAACTTGAGCCATCCCACATACAGACAAACATCCCCCTGGAATCTACTAGACACAACAAACCCTAGTACACCAGTTTTTCAGACTGTGTATATCCAAAGCCATGCCTTTTTATGTCTACCAGGTTCTCAGTACATTACAGTGCTGCTTTTGACTGCTTTTAGTGTACTGTATTTTTTTCAGTGTCCAGTTCCAATCATTTATTTTTCATGTGAAGTGTGCTAATGAAAAATGCAACAAGTACACATACTTATTTAAATATTGAGTCACATAAGGCATCCACAGGAGTGCACTGCTTCCAGTCTGCAGCCTTCTTGGTGAGGGTTCCCCAGGTCAAGCCACACTCCATCTTATTTTCTATTGTTCTTCTCCATGTCTCTTTTGGGCGTCCTGTCTTTCTCTTCAGCGTAGTGCAATCGCAGGGTGCACGTCTGGTGGAAGTCTACACACGTCCCAGCCATCGCCATCTTTTCTGCAACAAATAGGGCCTACAGAGTACATAGAAAGATAAACCTGAGAAATGTAAGTGTTAGGAAAATGTAGCTAATGTCTTCATCTGAAAAGATACAAGGTTCAATGTATGTGGTGCAGTTTTACCGAAGAATGAACAAGATCCCAGAGGAAGAATCACTTTCAAAGCATCATGGTCCAGAAGCTCTAGTTTTATTTGAACAGTATTTAAACATATGTTTGAAAGAGGTAATAAGACATTGTTCAGTAATACTTTTAATCAGGACAGGTAAAAGAGTACTAGTGCATTAAGGCTTGAAATTACATGTTTCAAAAGCAGGTGAAGGAAGCACCTTCACTGTGGATGGCACCTGGCACCTATGACTAGAGGCCTCTCTGTGTACTCAGTCTTTCTTCATAAGAACGTGAGTTGATAATATCAGCCAGCACCAAACATATTTGGCCTTCCAGGACCCGTGGCACCTAACCAGAAGAGTCATATCTCAAAGGCTCAAATCCTGAGATCTAAACACACTGTATCTCACATTTTCACATGAATCCAGTATTGATGTCACTGCATTACAAACACACTAGGGCTGTCCCTGACTAAAACAACATCTTGGTCGAAATGTTAAAAGGTGTCTTTTTTTGCCACCTTGTTTCAAGTTCCTTGCAGACAGGCCATGTGTAGCCAATGTGATTTATAGGATATTTATTTTTATCAAAATATTTTCTACCTGCTTGCTGCAATGTTTTTATTTGTTGGCTTTATGTATGCTATTTTTAGTCTACATAGTTGCCAATGGCAATAGACGTTACTTTTAGAATTTTGATTAACCATATAATGATTTTGAGATACGATGACTTTATTATAAATGAAATTAAACCGTTCCACGAAAATGAGACTTTTGAAAATAATAACTGGCAGGTAGAAATGGTAAGATAAATTGACACTCCAAATTGAAAAGGTTGCCGACCAGTGGAGTAGACTATTACCGGCAACTTCAGGAGCTAAGGTCATCAGCAAGGGGAGGAGGGTTGGGAACAGGTTTTTTAAGACAATCACAAATACTATCAGGTCCTCAGCCAGGTAGCCTAGGCCTACTTTTATGAATAATCAGGCGCGCATCATTAATGAACATTGACAGGAGCGCTACAAACAAAAGACAATCCATACATTGATAACTCCGTAAATGGAATGAAATAAACCAAAACATGTTGCCCACAAGTGTAGCTTATGTTGTGCGGTCGGCAAATAACGTATCCAGTCCGACAATGAGAAATGTAAAATACCTCAATAATATATTGAATGCATTAATAGAAATTATCTTAACCAAACAAATATTGTAGACTAGAACGGTAAATGTACTACTGGTGAGCCATCCCCGTGGCCTTCGCAATGGATTAGTCCACTGAGGCCAGCGTGAATCAGACGGGTTTCTCGTCACACGCCATAGAAAATGTATATTTGCGACTGCTCGACCAACAGCCTATCGACCAACTGACTAAATGGGGTCAGCCCTAAAACACACATCTCACGTTAGGATTTAGCCCCAATGTTCCAAAGCTCCCCCTCTGATTATTAGTGTCACTGTCAATGACCAATACATTTCCAACAGCTCCCTCTTTCATGAGACTATTACGCAACCCATAACCAAATCCCAGTTGGCACGCAGTGTTTAATTCTCTCCTTCGAGGAAATTATTGCACAGACAATGGACTTCCACTTTATTCAGGTATATGGGTTATGAAGGGTGGTCATTGGATGGAAAAATCTATTAAGTAATAGTGAGGTAAAATTCAAAACACAGATTGGTGGAAAAACATCATACCAACAGCAACATTCAGGACTTTTGACAAAACTTAAAATTGAAAAACAAACATGTCACATGATCTTTGGGCAGCAATTTAGTACACAAGAGTAATCAAGCTTTAATCCTATCTCTATCTCTTACCATGATCTGTCAAACACAAACATGAAGTAGGGTTGGGTTGGGCGGTATCCAGATTTTCATATCATACCATCCTTTTCTCATACCGGGATATACGGTATTACAGGCTTCGTACACAAGGGGGCGCAAAAACAAAGCAAAAAAAAGAAACCATTGGGCGTCTATTAACAGAATGCTAACAAAATTAGCACACGTAATAGCGAATTTCAATGGGGGCTGCTGACTAAATCTGCTAACGGGCGCCAACGAAAATAAAGGAATTGCAAAGACAGGCTCATAAAGTTGTACATATATAGGTAGGAGCTACCAAATGTTATTTTTGGTGAGTTTGGACATTTACAAGTGAATGCGAACGTGAGACACTGCAAATTAACAAAGTTTTGATTCATGCTTGTCTGAAGGAAGAACAGTACTGGCTCTGAAGCAGCATGTAGCCTACACATTGTGTCTGTGTGGAGTCTGGAGTCGCTAGGGCAACTGGCCTGCCTGCTCTGAGAAGAGAGGAGAACACGGCAGAAAGCTAACACAATAAGATGCCCCCTCACTTTATTAATTGAGCCACTTACTTAGATTAACTAGCAAATTAAATTTAAGGGTCACTTTAATTTACATTTTAAAAATGTTACCTTTATTTAACTAGGCACGTCAGTTAAGAACAAATTCTTATTTACAATGACAGCCTACCCCGGCCAAACCCAGACGACGCTGGGCCAATTGTGCGCCGCCCTATGGGACTCCCAATCACGGCCGGATGTGATGCAGCCTGGATTCGAACCAGGGACTGCAGTGCCTTAGACCGCTGCACCACTCGGGAGCCAATTTAATGCAGAATTTAAATTTAAAAAATAAATATCTTGTAGTGTTTTGTAAACGCAGACGTAAAATGCTTCTTAATGTAATTTCTGCTCTGCATCAGACTCATTTTGTGCTTCAATTGTCTCCACTCTGATGAGAATTCACGAATGGGCATTATATCAGCAGACAAGTAGCTACACATCAGTCAGAGCACTTTCTCGGTGTAGCCAGCCTACTTTTCTTTGGTAAAATATTAACTTTAGGCAAAACATTTGGAAATGTAGCTGGCTACATTCTTTCTATGATAAACAGACACATGATGGCCATGCATAATTTTTGCAAAAAATACCTTGCTTTTTCATTGTAAGCTCATTTACTTGTGTGGCTGCCAGCCAAATAGCGTTGCACTACTTTTGTCATCTGATTACAATGAAGCTTTTTTCTCCCTAATATGTGGCACTAATGTATTTTTTCTGAAGGAAAACTATAGTTGCACTTCCATGATCACTCTATTGAAGCAAAAAAAAAACACGACTTTCAATATACAACGCGACCCGTCAATAAACAGCTGGACTCACCTGCTCCCGCTTTCTCCAGTTGTGCTACTTACAAACAAACAACCACGTGATTGGCTCAACTGTTCTGGGGAACTATGGTAAGCTTCATAATGTAAAATAATGTGACCGGTGAAATGAAGAACGTGATCTGCTTTATCTCCTAAAGTATTGCACAAGTTGACTGTGGGTATTTACTTAAAAAGTAGCAACAAATATTCAAATGTATTGAAAAACGTCAAATAAAGTTTAAATGTTCAATGCTATTGACAGTATTGAAAAAAGCATCCCAACTATTTCCAAATACCCTGGTATATGGTATACCGCCCAAGCCTAACATTAAGTCAAGTGATCACAAACTAGTCTGACCAGTAACATTGATAGTAGGTTACACACCTCCAGTGTAGAATTAAAATAGAATGGCACAAATGATCTGATTTAAAGCTTGATAATAAGCAGATCAATTGTTTTGGATGAGAATCCTTTAACTAAAGTCCCTTCAGCGAACAAGTCCTCCTCTACAAACTCACCACTGTAGGAACCTCAGGAGCTCAACAACCACTGGATAAAAAAGCATAAGAAAAAGATGTGTATTTCTTTTGTGTTGTCCTCCTCCTCTCACAGCATATTCCCTGTAGGAGACTTAACTCCTCTGCAGTTATAGGCCCCCTTTAAAAGTAATTCTCCCTCGTGATGAATGTTGAACCAAGAGAACAGGTCTGAGGCATCAGTGGACCGAGCTGATCTCCCCAGAGAGTGGTCTGGGCACGGCAGTGGTTTCAGGGAGAGACCGGGGGATGGTGGACGGTGGGTGATTTTAGCTGGCAGCCTGGCTGTCTGTGGGTGGTGTATTGTCGGATGACGGGGCAGACTCAGGTGTTGGGGGGGACAGGGTAGAGTCACTAGACGCCACTGGTGCTGGGGACGAGTCCTCTGCGGGCTCAGGTGCAGTAGAATCAACGGGGGCAGAGTTCTCAGCAGGCGCAGGGGCAGTAGCGTCAGCGCCTCCCGCGGCGACTCCATCGTTCTCGTCCTCCTGTGGGTAGAGCTCGGGGTACTTCTGCATACACTCCTGCATAGTGCGGAAGTTGTCGATACACTCTGAACCCTTCACCTCCTCATTGCTGTTGTGGAAGCAGGAGAAGGCCTCCTTGAACTGTGTGCCACAGGGCCCGCTAGCCATCCCTCCCAGGCATGGACAGTTCCAGTTGATCTCCCCACTAGGCAGAATCAGGCCTAGAGGAATAGGGATACAAGAGGAAAGGGCAGGAGGATACCTAGTCAGTTGCACAACTGAATGCTTTCAACCAAAATGTGTCTTCCGCATTTAACCCAACACCTCTGAATCAGAGAGGTGCAGGGGGCTGCCTTAATCGACGTCATCGGCGCCCGGAAAGCAATTGCTGTTGAGGGTTAACTGCCTTACTCAAGGGCAGAACGGCAGGTTTTTCCACCTTGCTGGCATGTACAGTGCATTTGGAAAGTATTCAGACCCCTTGACTTTTTCCACATTTTGCTATGTTACAGCTTTATTCTAGAATTGATTAAATAGTTTTTTTCCCCCTCATCTATCTACGCACAATACCCCATAATGATGAAATAAAAACAGGTTTTTAGACATTTTTGCAAACTTATACAATTTTAAATAAATAAATATCACATTTACATAAGCATTCAGACCCTTTACTCATTACTTTGTTGAAGCACCTTTTGGCAGCAATTACAGCCTCGAGTCTTCTTGGGTATGACACCACAACTTGGCACACCTGTATTTGGGGAGTTTCTCCCATTCTTCTCTGAAGATCATCTCAAGTGCTGTCAGGTTGGATGGGGAGCATCGCTGCACAGCTATTTCAGGTCTCTACAGAAATGTTTGATCGGGTTCAAGTCGGGGCTCTGGCTGGGCCACTCAAGGACATTCAGCATTTCTCTACGGCTGGCCATGCTTTCCCCCTGGCTACCCCAACCCCGGCCAACAGCTCCGCACCCCCCGCAGCTACTTGCCCAAGCCTCCCCAGCTTCTCCTTCACCCAAATCCAGATAGCAGATGTTCTGAAAGAGCGGCAAAACCTGGACCCGTACAAATCAACTGGGCTAGACAATCTGGAACCTCTCTTTCTAAAATTATCTGCAGCCATTGTTGCAACCCCTATTACGAGTCTGTTCAACCTCTCTTTCGTATCGTCCGAGATCCCTAAAGATTGGAAAGCTGCCGCGGTCTTTCCCCTCTTCAAAGGGGTGACACTCTAGACCAAAACTGTTATAGACCTATATCCATCATGCCCTGCCTTTCTAAAGTCTTCAAAAGCCAAGTTAACAGATCACTGACCATTTCAAATCCCACATACCTTCTCCGCTGTGCAATCCGGTTTCCGAGCTGGTCACGGGAGCACCTCAGCAACGCTCAAGATACTAAACGATATCATAACAGCCATCGATAAAAGATTGTACTGCGCAGCCGTCTTCATCGACCTGGCCAAGGCTTTCGACTCTGTCAATCACTGTATTCTTATCGGCAGACTCAACAGCCTTGGTTTCTCAAATGACTGCCTCGCCTGGTTCACCAACTACTTCTCAGACAGAGTTCCGTGTGTCAAATCGGAGGGCCTGTTGTCCGGACCTCTTGCAGTCTCTATGGGGGTACCACAGGGTTCAATTCTCGGGCCGACTCTTTTCTCTGTATATATCAACGATGTCGCTCTTGCTGCGGGTGATTCCCTGATCCACCTCTACGCAGACGACACCATTCTGTATACATCTGGCCCTTCTTTGGACACTGTGTTAACAAACCGCCAAACAAGCTTCAATGCCATACAACACTCCTTCCGTGGCCTCCAACTGCTCTTAAATGCTAGTAAAACTAAATGCATGCCTTTCAACCGTTCGCTGCCCGCACCCGCCCGACTAGCATCACTACTCTGGACGGTTCAGACTTAGAATATGTGGACAACTACAAATACCTAGGTGTCTGGCTAGACTGTAAACTCTCCTTCCAGACTCATATTAAACATCTCAATCCAAAATTAAATCCAGAATCGGCTTTCTATTTCGCAACAAAGCCTCCTTCACTCACGCCGCCAAACATACCCTAGTAAAACTGACTATCCTACCGATCCTCGACTTCGGCGATGCCATTTACAAAATAGTCTCCAACACTCTACTCAGCAAACTGGATGCAGTCTATCACAGTGCCATCTGTTTTGTCACCAAAGCCCCATATACCACCCACCACTGCGACCTGTATGCTCTAATTGGCTGGCCCTCGCTACATATTCGTCGTCAAACTCACTGGCTCCAGGTCATTTATAAGTCATTGCTAGGTAAAGCTCAGCCTTATCTCAGCTCACTGGTCACGATAACAACACCCACCCGTAGCACGCGCTCCAGCAGGTATATCTCACTGGTCATCCCCAAAGACAACACCTCATTTGGCCGCCTTTCCTTCCAGTTCTCTGCTGCCAGTGACTGGAATGAATTGCAAAAATCGCTGAAGCTGGAGACTTATATTTCCCTCACTAACTTTAAACATCAGCTATCTGAGAAGCTAACCGATCGCTGCAGCTGTACATAGTCCATCTGTATATAGCCCATCCAATCTACCTACCTCACCCCCATATTGTTTTTATTTACTTTCTGCTCTTTTGCACACCAGTATTTCTACTTGCACATCATCATCTGCACATCTATCAGTCCAGTGTTAATTTGCTAAATTGTAATTACTTGCTACTATGGCCTATTTACTGCCTTACCTCCTCACGCCATTTGCACACACTGTATATAGACTTTCTTTTTTTCTATTGTGTTATTGACTGTACGCTTGTTTATTCCACGTGTAACTCTGTGTTGTTATTTGTCGCACTGCTTTGCTTTATCTTGCCAGGTCGCAGTTGTAAATGAGAACTTGTTCTCAACTGGCCTACCTGGTTAAATAAAGGTGAAATAAAAAAATAAAATTCAGAGACTTGTCCCAAAGATACTTCTGCGTTGTCTTGGCTGTATGCTTAGGGTTGTTGTCCTGTTGGAAGGTGAACCTTCGCCCCAGTCTGAGGTCCTGAGTGCTTTGGAGCAGGTTTTCATCAAGGATCTCTCTGTACTTTGCTCCGTTCATCTTTCTCTCAATCCTGAGACTCCCAGTCCCTTCCGCTGAAAAACATCCCCACAGCATTATGCTACCACCACAACGCCTCTCCCCTATTAGACCTAGATAGTTTGTGTCTGCATTGATATGTAGGCTACGTGTGCCTTTTTAAAAATGTATGTAGTTCTGTCCTTGAGCTGTTCTTGTCTAATGATGTTCTGTATTATGTCATTCTGTGTTATGTTTCATGTTTTGTGTGGACCCCAGGAAGAGTAGCTGCTGCTTTTGCAACAGCTAATGGGGATCCTAATAAAATACCAAAATGCTTCACTTTAGGGATGGTTTTGGCCAGCTGATGAGCGGTGCCTGGTTTCCTCCAGACGTGACACTTGGCATTCAGGCCAAAGAGTTCAATCTTGGTTTCATCAGACCAGAGAATCTTCTTTCTCATGGTCTGAGAGTCTGGCCACTCTACCATAAAGGCCTGATTGGTGGAGTGATGCAGAGATGGTTGTCCTTCTGGAAGGTTCTCCCATCTCCACAGACAAACTCTGGAGCTCTGTCAGAGTGACCATCGGGTTCTTGGTCACCTCCCTGACCAAGGCCCTTCTCCCCCGATTGCTCAGTTTGGCCAGGCGGCCAGCTCTAGGAAGAGTCTAGGTGGTTCTAAACTTCTTCCATTTAAGAATGATGGAGGCCACTGTGTTCTTGGGGACCTTTTCAACGCTGCAGACATTTTTTGGTACCCTTCCCCAGATCTGTGCCTAGATACAATCCTGTCTCGGAACTCTACGGATAATTGCTTCGACCTCACGGCTAGGCTTTAGCTCTGACATGCACTGTCAACTGTGGGACCTTATATAGACAGGCGTGTGCCTTTCCAAATCATGTGCAATCAACTGAATTTACCACAGGTGGACTCCAAGTTGTAGAAACATCTCAAGGATGATCAATAGAAACAGGATACCCCTGAGCTCAATTTCAGGGTCTGAATACTTATGTAAATAAGGTATTTCTGTTTTAAATTTGTAATATCTCTCTCTATATACACACACACAGACACACACATATACCTATATATTGCCTTCGGAAAGTATTCAGACCCCTTGACTTTTTCCACATTTTGTTACGTTCTAAAGTGGTTGAACAAAAAAAATATCCTCAGCAATCTACACACAATAGCCCATAATGTCAAAGCGAAAACTGTTTTTTTTTCGTGTTTTAAAAAAAAAAACATTTTTGTCAATGTATTAAAAATAAAGAACAGAAATACCTTATTTCTATTTTTTTAATTGATTCTATTTTAGGTTAAGGCTGTAACGTAACAAAATGTGGAAAAAGTGAAGGGGGTCTGAATACTTTCCGAATGCACTGAATTGACATGGTTGTAACTTCAGAATTCACCTCTTTGTTGGTATCTTTGTAATGACTACACTACTGTTGAGTGTTTCATAATCCTTCTACATCCCTGACATGAATTCACAGCCCACTTACCCTGGTCTTCGTAGGGGTCATTGGGGTCATCTGCAATGAGCTCAGCGTTGCTAGGTGCTTCATGGTCTTCCTTGGTAACGAAGATGATGCGATCTTTACCTGGCAAGGAGAAAAACACAGGTGAGAGGATGGAATGAAAAGATGCCATCTCTAAGGAAACAACAGGCACTGAGCTATGACCATGACATACTAATTGCACTTCCCCTTCCCAGTCTCCAGGCTGGCTTTATTAAAGCAAAGTGGGAGACCAATTATACAAATTCATGGTTAATATGGTCTGACTGACCCAATAGACTCACAAATGGATTTATCTATTGGATCAAGGCAAGTGGTTGGCTATTAATATGTTGGCCATAATAGCTGCTAAGTTAACAATTTCACAACAGCTGTTTTTCTGTAAACAGAATGCTTAATCAATGCCCACTAACTATGTTTAACCAGCAGGGTCCAGATATAAAAAAACTGAACTGTCACCTGACATGACATGCGCTTCGATTGCCAGAAGATACCGACGCCACTGTTATGCTTGTTTACACTGAGCTGCACTGAGGTCGGAACGCAAATCATGGTTACATCAGGACACCGTAGAGCCGGCGCGAGACGTAGGTCAGAAAACGTCCTCAATGCAGGGATGGGATATGCCACTGTACTCAAATTTGACCTTTATCCACACTGCTCCATCGAGAAGATTTAAATTCTACTATTTTCTCTGAAAACTGCCCTTTTCATCCTCATGCTAGCTAGCAGTAGCTACAGCTGCCATTATGGAATGGCATATTGCGTTAAACAACAAAGGAGCTGATTGGCTGACAAAGCCATTCCAAAATGGCTGCAGTGGCTACAGCTAGCGAGCATGAGAATGAAAAGGGCAGTTTTCAGAGAAAAATGAGCAGTATTTCAATCTTCTTGACGGAGCAGTGTGGATTTGGATAAAGGTACAAATTGGAGTACAGTGGCATATCCCATCCCTGCATTGAGGTACGTTTAACTATCTAACATGCTCTGCACATCTGTCTGTAAGCGTAACTCGGGAGGTGTAATTTCGTTGAATGGAGGTACCCATAGCGGTATGGATATGTGCAAAACTGCTATAAAGGCCTTTTCACACTGCATTGTTCTTAGCCCCGGGCTAGCTTAGCCTGTGTTCACACAAGCATTTGTTAACCCTAGGCTAAGCTTTAGACCTGGGCTAAGGAATCACACTTGTATTCCACAGCCCAGGGCTAACTGACAAACAACATGTGACCAATGTTATAAGCAGTACAACATTTATTAACACATTTTCTCATCTTGTGTCTAGCCTAGCATTTGATTTCCAACAGTGATGGTTTGTATAAACTTCGCCATCTGCCTGTCTGACCTCGGAAACAATGTTTCACTTTTGAAATTCCATCTCGCCCCTGGACAGAGAATGGTGTGCATGAACGAGGCATCAACTTTTCTGATCTAGGCGGAATCATTCAACAATATTATCAACATGGATATATCCATTTAAATGGATATTTGTAGTGTTTGTAGCTTTAGTTTGATAAGTGAGAAGACATTAGCCAGCCATAATAACCATGTTTGTTAGGCATAGCAACCAATATTTTTGCATGGATTTGGTTTTTGTCCTCAGATAGGATTAAATAGTATGAATTGACTTGTCAAAATAACAGTGCAGCTTTTTTGATTGGACTGGGCAGTCTAGTAGTTGTTCCTGACCCTGATTCATACTGGAAAACCACCAAAAGTGCTCCGGAGCGGGGCCAGCTAGTCCTGGGCTAAGGTTGGTGCTAACCCACTTTAGAATGTGCAAGTGTGAAAACTCACTTAGCCCCAGGCTAAAATCGCCCTTAGCCCAGGGCTGAGGCTCTTAGCCCTAGCCTAAGGTGCGGTGTGAACACACCTTAACATGCTGACAGAGACTGCCCGCATGCATGTTGATTTTGTCCACCCATACCAGATGCGATCAGGACACACAAGTTGAAATATCAAAACGAACTCTGAACCAACTATATTAATTTTGGGACAGGTCAAAAAGCATTAAACATTGATGTCAATTTAGCTAGCTAGCTGCTGTTGCAACTCATTTGTCCTGGGATATTAACATTGTCCTCTACTCTGACAATTAATCCACAAATAAAAGGGTGGAAGTTTGTTTCTAGTAATCTCTCCTCCTTCAGGCTTCTTGTTCTGACTTTATATGGTGGTCGGCAAACCAACTGTAAGGTGCATTACCACTACCAACTGGACTGTGGACCTCAGTTCATGTTTCAATCACCCACGTGGGTACATGCTCCTAAAAACCAATGAGATGGGAAAGATGGGACTTTCAGCACATCACAAATAGAACCAAGTTCTATAAATGTCTGGCTACTCAAAATATCGTGAGCAGTGTGGGTGCAATGATTGAATAACATGTACATTTATTTTGCTCACGCAACGCGCGAGCAGTGTGGTCAGCATGTAAATATATTTTATTTGAAGGATTGGTTCTTGCTGATGAAAGGTAAAGGGCCATATGTTTCGAAAGCCATATTGCAAGCAATGATTGACGTTTATAAATGTTAAAACACAGTGTCGGGGATGTAGTTCACACACACAGGGTAGTCGTGGGCAAAGCAAATGGCTGAATGCCACCTAGTCAGAACTAAATGGAACCATGATTGCGTTCTGACCTTAGTGTAAACAACGTAACGGTAGGGTCGGTATCTTCTGGTAAGCGCTTTGACAGCTCTGCCTGAAGTCATCTACTAGCCTTGCTAGTTAGTTATCTGGCTAGCGTGGAAGTTAATGTGTTCGTCTCGTACTAATAGCCTTCCTTTACAAATCAGATTAATCCTGTGAATCTGCTTGTCCCATTTATAGACCTCTTCAAACCCTATAACTGACTGCAACTAAGCTACATGAAATTACTGCACCAATAAATCTGGAACAAGCAACGCTGACCTGCTGCGCAAGCTAACTAGAGAACTAACGTTACCATGCTAGCCGCTTCAATGACATTCATTGGACAAGTGAAATGAATGAAAATCTAAGGTGCGCTATTACCCTCTTGCTTACAGTACGACATGACAGACGGTGGTGGTATCCGTTGGTCCTCTACTTAAATCAGAAGCCACGACGGTTTTTGTACAACAATTAGCTGCAGTGCACATAGTCATGTAATAACCGCCCGTTCCGTTGACCCCTCTTTGCTTCGCTTTCTGGACGCAGCCTCATGACGTCATCTGGGCAGCCACTGGTGATTTGTGCAGCAGATCTCGGTAGATCCAGGGTCAGATTACACAATCCCCATAATGAGGATAAAAACAATCTGAAACTGGACCAGGGGTGCGGGGAAACTCCTACCAACAGTACCAGATTACTATTTGGCAGTACTCTACCAAAGAGAAGTGAAACCTGTACTGCACTCATCTGGCAGTATGTACCACAATAATATTGGTATACACCCTGTTTGATGCATATTGTAGTGTGACTTATGCCATGTGAAGGTTCAACACAGAATATTGTTTTCTAGCTTTTATTGAAAAATATTGGCCTGAACAAAGACATGGGCCCTATGTCCATGGTAGTGTTTTATTTGGGGGTCACTGATGGTTTACAGTGGGGGGGGGGGGGGGGATGAGGATCTAAAAAATAAAATCCTAGTCAAATTTCATAATTATGTCCAATACAGGAAGTAAAAAACACTAAATGAAACCCCATTCCTACCAAACCCACCATCATCCAATGACATCTAGGCAGTTTCTACAGCGATTGTCTGGGAATAAAAGACCACAACACAAACATTTTCCTTTAGGACCCAGAGACAAAGTACTAACATATGCTATTGATAAGACCAGCATGAATAGAAATATATTCCTTGATTTAAAAAAAATACAAGTAAATGAAAACCAACAAAGCTTGTTAGAGATTCCCAGAGCCATTTAAGGAATACATGAACAAGTATATTTATACTTTCTTTACCCCAATGTGGCTCTTCAAACCCCATGCACAGCTTACAATGGCCTAAAATTAATGACATGGCTTTCTTTCCACTCTCCAAAAATGTCCAGGTGTAGTGCTTGTTGGTTTAAGAACAGACTCCTTTAAAACGGTGTCAGTCTTCAATTTCCTTGAGCAAGCTTCTATAGAAGATAAGACCATCAGCAGAGTAGCCTGGCTGGTCAGATGAAGAGAGGGTAATGGTATTGAAAAATAAAAAACGGGACAGAACAGGCGCAATTCCATGCTGAACACTGGGTCAAGTGCCATCTTTCTTTCCCAGTGAGATCCAGTCTGCGTGAGCCCTCAAGAGCTTCTGGGAACACAAAGAAGCTGAGAAAGAGGACGTGTCAGAGGCAGAATGTACTGATTTGTGCGCATTAGATACAATGCAAAACAAAAAGTAAGTAATTTGTAGAGGGTGGAGGCTGTGTGTCTGTGGTGCGTGTTGGAGGGTGTTTCTAGAATAGCAGCGCTCCCATGCTGCCCATTTCACTCTGCTCCTTGACGAAGATCTCAAAGTACTGGTAGATGATGGTCACGGCCAAAAGAATTCCAGTACCAGAACCGATGGCGCCCAGAAAGTCCGCCATGACAGACAGCCCACCTATGCATAGGCCACCGAAAGCTGCAGCTGTGGGGATGTACCTTCATAAAGAACAAGATTTTAGAAATGTGTAGAAAAACACGCAGCAATTAACACTTGGGCCAGAGTGCAACCAAAGGTGTGTATGTTTTTACCGGTTGAGCTCGTGCACCATGGAGGTCTCTCGGTGTCCCCTCATCACCATCTGCTGTTCCTTCAGCTGCTTAGCCACCTGTCAAACATGCAGAGTTAGCAACTACCACACATACTTCAGTGTACCTACAGTAAGTGCATCTGTAACAGATGAAGCAAATGCATCTAGTGCATCAAGTGACTCACATCTTTGGCCGAGGATCCTGAAACCTCGATCCATGTCTTGGAGAAGAAGGCACAGGAGCCCAGCATGAAGACGATGTAGATGGCAGCGTGGATGGGGTCATCCAGAACAGAACCAAAGGACTCCGGGGGAGAGAGGTAGTAGCAGAGACCTCCAACTGGGTAGGCCCGAGCTGGTCCTCCAGTGGAAGTATCCTATACAAACACACAAATCGATTAAGTATAGATTCTCCATGTAAGCGTAGCCCAATCAGGGCTGTTATGAGTAAAACAGGGCTCAAGACTGCGACCATTGAGTCACATGTTTTCTACATTGCAACCTCACTCAAAACATCTCTTTTGGATAAAAGAAATCAAAATTCTGCAACCCCAAATCCATTACAATCACTAGAATAGGTTGCACATCAAAATCTTAAATTATGCATTCCTGCTTGGTAGTGCTGAGCGATTAGTGCTTTTTGAAGTCTGTTCAGTTTGAGTATTAAAATCCGTTTTCAATTTTGATTGTTTTTTAAAAAAAGATTTAATGCATTATGTGTGTTGAATACAATTCCCATGATGGTAGTTTTTGCTCATCACTTACTAACCATCATTTATTCACATAACTTTAATCAAATATTTCAGTTGTGTATATTACATTAGTTTTACTTGTTGACTTCACTCCAAGTCATCTCTATAGAGCTACTGCCTATGCAGTCTGACAAATCACTATCTAAGTAATTCTTCAAAGTAAATCAATAAGTCATACTTTTATGACTGTTGAATACCAACTATCAATCACTTAGATCATGCATTTTCAGGTCAAGATAGCGCGCTAAGCAACTGCTCTATCACTCTTGATTATGCATTTCTGTCTCTTTTACATAGCAGGTGTAAAAGAAAGACCGGACCAGTAGGCGCAGAATGGACTACTGTATGTTCATTGTAGTTAATTACCAAGGTTTTTTTGCGCTAAAGTATGTAGAATATTGGCCTGTTGGAAACCACGTCGTACAGTTCAGGCTTGATCTGATTTATCTCTACAGAAACTGGCCATTGAGCTCACAGAAAGAAATGCGCACCCACCAATCATAACTCCTTTCTATGTGTATCAAAATAATGATACTTTCCTTGAATTTCATTGTGAAAGCATAACACTGAAATATCTTGTGATGCACATCTCACCCATATTGTGATTTATAAAATGGACTGTTTTTGGATTGTGTAAACAGTACTGTGTGATGGTGCGGATGCAGGGTTGTGCTTGCCGTAGTTCCTCAACAGCACAGCTAGGAGAGCTCAAAAGCACCTTACTAGTTGAAGATTCTTGAGTCATAAAGGGCATTGAAATTACTTAGGTTGTTCTACCCTACATTTTCCAGGAATATTCTTATGTTACTGAATGTATCAGGAGTATTTTCAGATTAAAATGCACATAAAAATCAATTTTCCAATAGTCTCCAAACTGTTCCCTTTCAATTGCTACCATGGTTATGCATTACCCATTTTTTATGGGCGTGCGACCAAATCTTGGGCTGGTGCCACCAACTGAAAAAGAGAGGCACCAGTGCGACCAGGGGAAAATGTTAATCTGGAGCCCTCTTAAAACCTTCTGAAGGCTAGCTCTCTTACACAGGATTGCTGAAAGAAATGTCTAATCTGTCAACACTACCAGTGTGCTGTCATAGTAGTCCAAAACATGTGACCATAACCACCACTATGGCGTCAAACAGACTCTTCATTGTTTACAGTCACACACTACCAGACAACACAAAGACGTATTCAGTATCGGTTTGAACTTCATGAAGGTTAAATGTGATGAGAAAAAAATAACTAAGTGGATGTACATTTTTAAATAGTACAGGTGTAATGAACAAGGGTGAGGCAAGTCTCCACCTCTGTGTAATGAACACAGAAGCGACACTCAAAGTTCATTGTGGACAGGTACTTACAGACCAGGTGCCCAGCAGGTTAACCAGAAAGTTGCCACTGAATCGCGTGGAGAGCATCTGAGAGATGACGTACAGGTTGGACACAAGGGCAGACTGGAGGATGATGGGAATGTTGGAAGTGTAGAAGAGCTTGATGGGATAGGTGTTGTACTGACCACGGTAACGGGCAGACTTGATGGGCAAGTCCACCCTGAAGCCCTGGAAGGAGGAGGCGAGAAGTGTTCAAGACCTTTCAAATACAACCACGGAAATCCAATGGTATTCAAAGTTTGTCTTCAATTATTCTATGCATGCAGCTTTTTGGTCTGAACATTTATGTTCACATTGTCAGATCCAATGGCCATAAAGGTCACTTAAGCAATGAATTGAAAGCCATTTGTAAAACCAATCAAATGACAGCCAAGACGATATAGGCTATAAAGCGGGTTGTCTGTCCACTGACCTGGAAGTATATGACTACAGCAAAGACGAAGACTGTGGCGATGAGGTTCAAGAGGTTAGGCAGGTTCTGGCGGTAGAAGGCCTCTCTTAGGGCGCGCACCTTGTCTGTGCGGGTGGCCAACAGGTGGAACAGGGCAATGACGGCACCTTCAAACTCCGTTCCTGAGACACAAGAGACAGGGTTACCTAACTAACCACAGCACAGCAGGGGGAACAACCCTGACTGAAGAACAAGAGCACATTGTAAATACACATACACTAGTTACACAAAATTATGTGGACACCCCTTGAAATGAGTGGTTTCGGCTATTTCAGCCACACCCATTGCTGACAGGTGTATAAAAAAAAAATAAAAAAAAAAAAAAAAAAAAAACAAATCGAGCACACAGCCATGCAATCTCCAAAGACAAACATTCGCAGTAGATTGACCTGTACTTAAGTGCTTATTGACTTTCAACATGGCACCGTCATAGGATGCCACCTTTTCAACAAGTCAGTTCGGCAAATTTCTGCCCTGCTAGAGCTGCCCAGGTCAACTGTAAGTGCTGTTATTGTGAAGTAAAAATGTCTAGGAGCAACAACGGCACAGCCGCGAAGTGGTAGGCCACACAAGCTCAAAGAACCTTACCGCCGAATGCTGAAGCGCATAAAAATCGTCTGTCCTGGGTTGCAACACTCACTACTAAGTTCCAAACTGCCTTTGGAAGCCACGTCAGCACAAGAACGGTTCATCGGGAGCTTAATGAAATTAGTTTCCATAGCTGAGCAGCCACACACAAGCCTAAGATCACCATGCACAATGCCAAGTGTCAGCTGGAGTGGTGTAAAGCTCACCGCCATTGGAGTCTGGAGCAGTGGAAATGCGTTCTCTGGAGTGATGAATCACGCTTCACTATCTAGCAGTCAGATGGATGAATCTGGGTTTGGCGGATGCCAGGAGAACGCTACCTGCCCCAATGCATAGTGCCAACTAAAGTTTGGTGGAGGAATAATAAATGGTTTGGGGCTGTTTTTCATGGGTCGGGCTAGGCCCCTTATTTCCCTTCACTGGAACTCAATGCTACAGCATACAATGACATTCTAGATGATTCTGTGCTTCCAACTTCGTGACAACAGTTTGGGGAAGGCCCTTTCCTGTTTCAGCATGACAAGGGCCTCGTTCACAAAGTGAGGTCCATACAGAAATGGTTTGTTGAGATCGGTGAGGAAAAACTTGACTGGCCTGCACAAAGCCCTGACCTCAATCCCATAGAACACCTTTGGGATGAATTGGAACACCGACTGTGAGCCAGGTCTAATCGCCCAACCTCACTACTGCTCTTGTGGCTGAGTGGAGGCTGTTATAGCAGCAAAGGGGGGGACCAACTCCATATTAATGCCCATGACTTTGGAATGCGAGGTTCGACGAGCACGTGTCCACCTACTTTTGGTCATGTAGTGCATGTACACCTTAGTGCTACCTACCTCTCCCAGTGTTGACAGTAGTGGGACTGAAGGCCTTCCAGACGATGGTCTCACAGATGTTGGTGGCAATGAACAGGGAGATACCAGAGCCTAGACCATAGCCCTTCTGCAGCAGCTCATCCAGCAGCAGCACAATCAGACCTGCCACAAACAGCTGGGGAAGAAGGAGAGAGCTTAAAATAGGGAAGGGAAAGGGTATTCCGAGTCAGCACAACTGAATGCATTCAACTGAAATGGGAGAGGTGCGGAGCCCGGGAAGCAGTTGTGGGTTAACTGCCTTGCAGAACGGCAGATTTTTCCATCTTTCTGGCACAGGGATTCGAACCAGCGACATTTCAGTTACTGGCCCAACGCTCTTAACCACTAGGCTACCTGACCAGGAGGATGAAAGCAGAGCAGACTGTTGAGCATGGCTGATTGACAGATTAAAGAAATGGCTGCCAAAGGGTAGTAGTGAAAGTTAGGTCTCTGGGGGGGGGGGGGGGGGGGTCTAACTAACCTGAATGATGATGAGCAGGCAGATCCCAGCACCCATCTCTGAGGGGTCTCCGTACATGCCAGTCATCACGTAAACAATGGCCTGCCCAATGGTGATGATCATGCCAAACACTGCAGAGAAAAAGGAAGATGGTTGCATTCAATATCCTCGGACTGTTCAATATCCTTGGACTGTTGTGAGTGGAAAAACACTTTGCAACGGGATACTGAATACACCCCAGCCTTATGACAGGCTAGACACACTTATTCTAATACCCGTCATATACAAGCCCACAAATCAGAACAGTTGCCAGGTGGCTATATAACCATAATTCAACGTATTATGATTAATCCCATTCCTTAGTAAAAACTGCTTCTGTGCAAGATGATTAGAGGGTGGACCTACATTTCTGTGCTCCGTTGAAGAGTGCTCTGTCCTTGGGGGTGTCTCCAACCTCAATGATCTTGGCTCCAGCCAGCAGCTGCATGATGAGACCAGAGGTAACAATGGGTGAGATACCCAGCTCCATCAGAGTACCTGTAGAATGGTGGAGGATCACAGTACTGTTCAGTCAACCATTATTATGAACCAACACTGTTGTACTGGAAAAGGGGATTCTAACAAAGGCAAAGGTCTGAATACAGTGATATCAGCTAAAGAATGTCAGCTTTTGCAAAGACTGCTTGTCAAAAGAGATAAGACCTGATAACATCACAGGGAATAATTATTTCTCCATGTAAAAGGTGGGAACCAAACAGTGAAGGTGTAATAGATGCTTCTAACATGATCAGTAGCCAAGATTGAGAGCCGTTAATAAATGGAGGGAGACAGGTGTCAATATTTGTTTATTTAACTAGGCAAGTCAGTTCACAACAAATTCTTATTTACAATGACGGCCTACACCGGTCAAACCCGGACGACGCCAGGCCAATTGTGTGCCGCCCTATGGGACTCCCAATCACGGCCGGTGGTGATACAGCCTGGATTCGAACCAGGGTGTCTGTAGTGACACCTCAAGCACTGAGATCCAGTGCCTTAGACCACTGGGTCAATGACGTGAGCCCATTGTTTAGCTTAGCAACAACCAGGAAGGGTAAAGCTTTAGAACGCTGTGTTTTGTTTGAAGTTAACATGCTATATTTCTTGGTTAAGATCACATTCATGCCATCTTAACTGGCAGTACAATAGATTCTTTAGTAAGTACAGCACTTCTAATATCCAACTTAGACTTGAAGAATGTATTTTCTGTACTATAAATCTTTAGTAGTGCTGAGCGATTTACCGACATTTCCTTTTTTTGGTTATTAAACAACTAATTGACCGACAGCTGTTCAATTACTTGAATTCCATTTAGTTGAGGGTTTTGGTGAGCCCAACGCACCGTTTCTCTACAGAGAAATCACGTCAAGAAAACTGTGGCACGCTGGGCTGAAGGAAGTTGTAGTTTCCATAAAGCAAATATTCAACCTAGTTCAGCGTAAGAACGCATACACTTTTACGCCTACTACGTTCGGTTAGTTTCACACAGACCTCATGAGAGAGGAATGTACACAACAGAGGGATGGAGATGTACTTTCAGGAACTGTCTCATTTACTTTGAAGAACTAGTAAAAGGATACTCAAGACAGCCCTGCAGCATGATTGAGCAGGCTAGCCTAGCTAAATTGGATGACTAAAGACAGTACAGTAGTTGGGGAGCAAAGAGTTGTTTGGCTGCTACAGCCTGAGCAGAGATGATGACTAAGGAATTTAAAATAAAATAAAAACGAAGTAATATTCACATCTGAAATATATTTTATAGTAATTTCCTATTGATGTCTATCCAATGTGGACCTGACAGAGACAATCAAATATTTTAAATGTTTTGGCAATTGAAGGTTAATTATTTTGGGATTAGAAATTTAACATGAAAAAAACAAACATTTGAATGTCATTTCATAATGCATTGTGATTTTTTTTAATTACCGAAATCCATTATTATTGTTTTTAATCAAATCGAAATGACAAAGCACTATTCACTCAGCACTATTAGCTAGCTGCCTATTACTAGCTGGTTAGATGGGCAGCTAGGCAGGCTGGTACGGCATAGTTAGGTAACATTAAAGATCGACAAACAAGGCAGAAAGTATTATGCAGGCCAGATGAAGCTAGCTTGCAAACTTCGCTAGATTGGGTTATGAAACTAATGCCTAATTCAAAAATAGTTAGCCAACTAGATAGCTTACCATCTTTGGGTTGCTTGAAAGTTATCATGTTCAAAACACACACACACACACTTTCTGCAGTGAAGAGTGACAACGCTTCTGCCTAGCCTCAAGCTATTTAGCTAGCTAGGTATACATAACATGGAGTCATGACACTTGACGAACCGTCTTCTTAATATTCTCTTCTATTAGCTAGCTACTAGTAGTAACTGTAGCTACTTAGCAGCCAATATCATGACTGGCTGGCTATCCAACCAGCTAATCTGCACGATATATTTCCAGTCCAAGCCTCCAGAAATACACTGCAGTGGAGAAGAAGCAAAGCAAAAACTACGATAACGTTCTCACTCTCACTACAGACCCAGCAACTTTTTCTGTTTTTACAATGGCACAGGACACCAGCGTGCATGCAGTTATTGCATTGAATTAGCATTTTATCACCTTGGCATTGTAGCTTGAAATAATTAGACTTGCTGGCTTTACACATCATATATCAGGCATCAACTCAGTTATAGATAGAACGCTTGGTTATTTAAAAATATATATATTTAAGCCATTTAACGCAGCACTAAAATTTATGCATTTCAATGAGAGATTCTTTTTTTTTTTTTTTTTTAAACCCCTTTGTTACTAGGGACGCACAGTTCAAACTTGTCTTCCTCCATATGGACTGATGATTACAGGGACAGGCAAGCATTCAAACTAAGTAGAACCAGACTGTTCGTTTCTCACCTCTGTTGGAAGCCAGGATTACTCTCATCCAGTAGAAGGGATCTGCAGAGTCCGAGGACATGATGCCAAAGAGGGGAATCTAGGAGGACAGGAGACAAAGAGAAAGAATGAACCCAATACACTACCCACAAGAGTTATAACTACACTCATTGAGTCATCATTACCTGTTGCCGTAACCATATTATCAGCTAGTGATAATAAGACCAAAGACAGGCAGGGCTTCTTTGCAAGAACCATACAATATATAGAATTACACAGAGAGATGTTCAGCTCAGCAGATACTAACCTGGCAGCACACCAGGAAGATGAAGAGAGTGATGGCAGTCCATAGTACTTTTTCTCTGAACTGAATCTGTAGAGGTAAAAGAGGGAGGTTTTAGAAACATCACTAGAGCTAAGATGGTTGAAGAGCTAGTGAGGAGAGATCGCGGTATACTATACCTTTCTCTCTGGTTTCTGAATCTCAGGTAAGACCGCACAAAACGGCTTTATGACTTCCAAAAATTTAACTGGAAAAAAAACAAAACACGAGGTTGGTTTGTTTCTTTGGGGGGAAAAAACCTACATACAACATACACAGTAAAATAAGTCTTGTCCTAACCAGTGAAAGATAGTTACACTTTATCAGGATGAAACGTCATCACTCCCATGCATGCAAAAATTAGGCTCCACTCACATTAGCTAGTTAGCTAAGTAAGGTAATCAATCCAGTGAGTTAACTAGCTATATTGTATGTGGGAACAAACTAGTGGGCCTATAGCTAGGCTGATTATGAGAGCAGATTAACAGAGGCAATAGAAATACAGTATATCTACTAGAGGTCGACCGATTAAAAATCGGAATGGCCGATTAGTCAGGGCCGATTTCAAATTTTTATAACAATCAGTAATCTGCATTTTTGGACACCGTTTACACTGCACTCCACGAGGAGACTGCGTGGCAGGCTGACCACCTGTTATTTATTATATTATAATTAAGTCTATAATTTGATAGAGCAGTCTGACTGAGCGGTGGTAGGCAGCAGCAGGCTCGTAAACATTCATTCAAACAGCACTTTCCTGCGTTTGCCAGCAGCTCTTCGCAGTACTTGAAGCACAGCGCTGTTTATGACTTCAACGCTATCAACCCCCGAGATTAGGCTGGCAATACTATAGTGCCTATAAGAACATCCAATAGTCAAAGGTATATGAAATACAAATGGTATAGAGAGAAATAGTCCTATAATAACTACAACCTAAAACTTCTTAACTGGGAATATTGAAGACTCATGTTAAAAGGAACCACCAGCTTTCATATGTTCTCATGTTCTGAGCAAGGAACTTAAATGTTAGCTTTTTAACATGGCACATATTGCACTTTTACTTGTTTGTATTATTTAAACCAAATTGAACATGTTTCACTTATTTATATGAGACTAAATAGATTTTTATTTATGTATTATATTAAGTTAAAATAAAAGTGTTCATTCAGTATTGTTGTAATTTCCATTATTACACTTTTTTTTTTTTTTTTAAATCAGCCGATTAATCTGTATTTTTTTGGTTCTCCAATAATTGGTATTGGCGTTGAAAAATCATAATCAGTCGACCTCTAATATCAACTGTAGCTGGACAGCTAACCTTAGTTCTTCAAAGAAGTTGACATTCATTGGGAATGCCAATGTGGTTTATTCAAAACAATGTAAGCAAGCTAGCAGCAAACTAGTCATAATTAAGCAATAAGGCCAAAGGGGGTGTGGTATATGGCCAATATACCACGGCTAAGGGCTGTTCTTACGCACAAAGCAACGCAGAGTGCTAGGACACAGCCCCTTGCCGTGGTATATTGGCTATATATCACAAACCCCTGAGGTGCATTATTGCTATTATAAACTGGTTACCAACGTAGAGCAGTAAAAATAAATGTCATCATACGGTCTGATATACCACGGCTTCAACCAATCAGCATTCAGGGCACGAACCACCCAGTTTGTCTGATGTCACTGTCAATTCAAAGACTTGAACCAGGCAGTATCTCTGCGCACAGGTACTGACACAGCAGACTATGCTAGCTAGTAACATTTCCTAGAATGACAAAGACTGTAGAGGGTTACTAGTTAGCGAATGTTGAAGGTGCACACAGCAATCTGAAATGTCCAAACTAAGTGCCAAGGGTCAACAATTTGTGGGCACTTCATGAGCCTCGTTAGCTAAAGTCAGCAGCGATTGTACGTTAGCTGCCTCCTGCCGTTAGCTTCCCATTCCGTTAAAACGTTATAATATTTTACAGTGAATAGATAAGTAAAACGATTGTGTAACCCTGGTTAGCTAATAACTATAACACCATAACTACTAACTAAGGTACGGTAAGTTTAACTAGTTAACGACCTAACATTACAGCTGACGTTAGCATTGGCTAGCTAGTAGCAAGCTACAATACATGTCCGTTCACAGCCAATCTAACTAGCTAAACGTTCAAAATATACATTTAACATGCAATTCACAGATACATCGACAGACGTTAGAAAAATAACTCACTGCCCATGGTGTCCTTTATCCGATTCCTGTTGTGTTAAACTGGTGCCACTTGAAGAATCAGCACAGTTTGCGTGGCACCATTGAACCGCTCTGCACAGAAAAGAATGCGCTGTAAAGACACGTCATCAATGAAGCTCCTACTACACGTCAGATCTTGGGGATTCTTTTGCCGCGTTCAAGAATGTCTGAATTTGAAACTTGTGATGCTTTCAATATAACTGGGAAAAGGGGAAAAAAAGAGGTCAAATCATGATGTCACTGATTTTCAGGTCGGAATGACGGAGCTTTAGAAAGATGCCCGATATTCCGACTTCAAAATCCGAGTTAGGTTTTTTCCAGTCGTAGCACGTTTTTTTTCCGAGTTCCCAGTAGTTCCGAACACGGCATAATTCTCATAACCTGCTAAATTAATTATCCTAACCTGCTGCGTAAATTCTCCTAACCTGCTGCCAAAAGTCAAATCTGACAAAAATGTATCCCATCTAGTCAAAACAGATAAATCTCAAATATGCGTTTGATTATGATAAAACAAGAAATATTACACTTGCAGTAAATGCAAAACCTCAGAATAACTGCAGCTAGTTCATTACAATTTATAAATTATCACGAGACTGCTCATTCGGTAGTTTAATTTACCTTCACTGAAATTAAAATGCATGATCATGAACAAATTAAAATACTGTTTATTTGACTTCAATGATTTGGGAATGCAGAAAATGTTCTAGTTAACACGTACTGCCATCAGGGGTCAGCATTATACCATTTTTATCACTGCATGTTCTTTTTTTGTACAGCTTTCAGTTGGCCCTAGAATGACACTGTATCATGCAAGCGCAGAAAAGTGAGCAACTGGTAAAGTGAAGTAAATCAATTATGTGCAAAAAAAATTGGACAATGATTAAGTGTCTCTCTATTAGACCTAGAGTCGATTGAGGCACCCGTGAATAGCTCCCCGTGTGTTTATGCTATTGATTTACCACTTGTAGTGGCTGCAGCTTAATCACCTCTTTCTGCCGATATAAAGTTTGCCCCTTTTCCAAAACATGGGGCTTGTGATAGCAGCTTTTTTTCTACACATGACACACCCACACCCGGACAAGAAAATCATCACGAAATCGTGTGTAAAACCCAAACCAAGCAACAAACTCACCACCTATCGAAAGATGAGACTCTCGGAGAAGTGGGTAGCTGCATTCCAATATGGCATCCCAATATGCCAATATGGCGAGTATGGGCAAGTGGGTGTGTCGAAAGGAAAGTAGTGGGTGTGTCGAAAACGAAGGTTACGTATGTAACCATGGTTATGTGAGCTATATGGACCACTCCAATATATTGGTATCACTCTGCGGCGGAGGGATACATCAGAGGTGAGGATTTATAGATTCACTCGTACACCTGTGTCACAGCTGGGGTCCGCCCCTATATATAGACCCCATGGCCGCGACACACGTTCTCTACATCATTTTTGAGGCGCCTCTAGCACCGTAGACGATTGGAGTGATCCATATAGCTCACATAACCTTGGTTACATACGTAACCTTCATTATGTTTCACTATATTGGATCACTCCAATATATGGGTATACCCGTGCCAGATTTAGTCGGTGCTAGAGGGACCTGGGCAGCCAGCAGCGAAGTCCCAGCGCGGGACCGAGACGCAGGGGCCATCAATGTGGAAGGGGGGTCCTGGCACAGTCCCCGGAAGGGGAGGCGACGCATTTACCCGATAGTACCTAGCAAAGGTGCAAGAGGAAGCCCAGCTGGCCGCAACATAGATATCAGCGAGGGGCACTCCTCTCAGTAGAGCCCAGGATGCCAACACCCCTCGTGTTGAATGTGCCACCACAGATCCCAGCACTGGCTTGCCAGACAGGCGGTATGCTGTCGTAATCGTGACCACAATCCAGTGAGAGAGCCTTTGCTTTGATAACCCAGCCCCAACGACTCTCTCACCATAGCAGACAAAAAGCTGGTCTGTTGTTCTCACTGACCATGTCCGCTCCACATAGGCAGCCAGTGTTCGCACAGGGCACAGCATGCTGGAGGGAGGTCCAGAGTCCCTTGCCACTCCCGGGGGGTCATAAGCAGACAGGATAAAAGGGATGTTCACATGGCTGTCTGACAGAACCTTGGGGAGGAATGAAGGGTTGGAGAGGAGAGATATACTCCTCCCCTTGGGGTCCATCCGGTAGCACTCAGAACTTACCGAAAGAGCATGGAGCTCACCCATCCTCTTCATGGAAGTAATCGCTACCAAGAAAGCCACCTTCATAGAGAGGTGTTTCAGGGAGGCAGACTCCAACTGTTCGAAAGGCGGCTTTGCCAAAGCTGCCAAGACCACATCCAGATCCCAGCTCGCCATTGAGCGGGTGCTAGCTGGACACAGGCAACGAACCCCCTTCATAAACCTGCAGACCAAGGGATGGCACCCCACCGGCCTGTCTATCCACCCCACATGGCAGGCAGGTATAGCGGTCAAATACCCTCTCAGTGTAGAGGCTGCCAAGCCCTCATCCAAGTGAGACTGCAGGTATTGGTGGACATACTGCACCCCGCATGACTCGGGCACAACCTCAATACCAGTGCACCAAGAGCAGAACAACCGCCAATGCAACTGGTATGCCGCGATAGGAGTCGGTGCCCTTGCGCTCTGCATGGTAGTCCTAACATGGACCATTGGTGCCGTTCAGCGGCCAAGCCCACAGACTGAGGCAGTGCGGCTCGGATGCCACAGAGTTCCCCGGCCTGAGACAGCAGTCTCAGGGGCAGTTGCCAAGGTGTCCCAGACAACAGGGACAGGAGAAGGCTGAACCAGGGTCGTCTGGGCCAGTATGGGGCCACCAGCAGCAGACGATGATCCGCCATCCAGCACAGCCTGGATCAGGGGAAAAGGGGGGAATACGTAAAGCTCCAGCCCTGGCCAATCGTGAGCCAGAGCATCTAAGCCCAGAGGCCCTGTTGGCTCCGACATGGAGTACAACAGGGACAGTGTGCATTGTCCAGGGACACAAACAGGTCCACCTGCACCCTCCCGAACTGGGGATGTAGGCTCCAGTCCCAAGGTGGCGGGCCCTCCCTTGAGAGCATATACGCTGCACATTCAGGATGCCAGGTATGTGCACTGCGCGTAAAGACGCTAGATGTCCCTGAGCCTAGAGAAGGAGCTCCCATGCCATAAGATGGAGGCGGTGGGACCTCAGTTCACCCTGATGGTTGATGTAAGCCACCACTGTGGTGTTGTCCGTTCTTACCAGGACATGTCTTCCCTTCAGATGTGTAAGGAAAGACCACAGGGCCAGTAGTACAGCTTGGAGCTCTAGTGTATTGATGTGCCTGCCGCTCCAAGGGGGTAGCCAACAGCCGCTGGCAGACCTGCCCTTGGTCACACCCCCCAACCGTTCTGGGAGGCATCCGTGCTGACCAGCTTCCGGCTGCCCATCCTCAGCATCTCCACCCCACCTGAGAGAAAGGAGCAACAGCGCCACCTCAACAACGCCCTGAGGCACTGTGCAGTCACTCGCAGCTGGCGGTGACGCTTCGGGTGCAGCCGGTGTGAGTTGAACTACCGTTGAAGAGGCTGGAGATGGAGCAGGCCCAGGGGAATCAGCAACGAGGCTGCCATCAGCAAGCCCAACAGGCATTGGCAGGTCAGGGCGGATTCCACCCACCCCTGCCGAAAGGGTCGGCCACCGTGGTGACACGAAGGCCCCTGAAGGACAGCACCGGAAGTGGAGTCGGAACCCCTCGAGCATTGTGGACAACACCCAGGGGGACTCCACACCCTCCTCCCGATTTGCCCTTTGAGACAGGGAGAAGCGGCCGAGGCCTGCCGGGGCCCGCCTCTCTAGCGCCCCGAGCGCCTAGCACGTCCCTATGGTGGTGACACTTGACTGGTCGTTGCTCCACCGCACGCTGTGACACTCTCCGCTGTCGTCCCCCAGCATGAAGCGATGGGGCAGGAGAGGGATGACCCCGTCCGTCCATCCGTCGTTCGAGTGCAGGTGGGTGGCGACAGTCCGTCTGCTTTGGACCTGGGGCCTGAGGAGGCGGCATGAACTATCTCAGGGTCTCCCAGTCACTACAAACTTTATCGGTCTGCTCCAGAATGTCATCAACCCCTGGGCCAAACATCAGCCCTGGGGTGATGGGGAGAGTGGCAAATGTGCTCTGGAGAGCAGCTGGTAGACGGGATTGGGCCAGTCAGAGATGGCCTGGGAGAGGTACTGGGCCCAGTAAAGGGACTTACAGCTTGCTGGCGCATCACTCCTGAGGGATGGAGCTCGTCCCCAGCCTGAGTCCAAGCCTAGCCGACCCACTTGCGCATGGCCTCCAATCGCGCCAGGCGCAGACGTTCTGAGAACACCACACAAAACAGGCATCCAGTAGGGCGCTCCACCGCCCTCTCCGGATGCCACTATCACACCTGTCACAAAGGGAAGCCATAAGCTCAGCCAAGCCAACAAGGCCACGGAGCAGGGGTTCGACGCCCTGGGAGAGCTTATGTCGTGACCCGTTTGGAGGAATAGGAACCCGGTGAGGGATAAATGATCCAGTACCTCTAGAAAAAATGGGGGAGACCCATGTGGGAAAAAAATGGTCAGACAAAAAAACAGCAACCAGGTAATGGATTTGATTTTTTTTAATTTTTTTTTTGCCAACTGCAATATTACCTAGCTGGTTTAATATCCAAGCAGTAAAAACAGCCATATGATGGAGTAACTCCGTTAAGGAACTCCAAAGTTAATGTCTCAACTTGGTGGAAAGCCCACCATGATACTCTTACACTCTGCAGGGGAAAGAACAATAAAAAAACCCAGCAGGGTAATTAGCAGAGAACCCGCGCCTATGGTGCAGGGAACAGCATGTTAAAGCAATTCACAGCACACACATAGAACAAGCCAGCCGACAAGTTGTGTAAGGTAAATTACAGTTTGTGGCAGCAAGAGCCAGCATACTAATAGATGCACACAAGATATTACACTTACCAGTGACTTACCAAGCGAATTTCAGAAAGTTTTTACCTCAAACCATATGGACGTCCGCCGAGAAAATGAAAGAGAACGTGTGTCGCGGCCATGGGGTCTATATATAGGGGCGGGCCCCAGCCGTGACACAGGTGTACACGGGAGTGAATCTGTAAATCCTCACCTCGGATCTATCCGTCCGCCGCCGATTGATACCAATATATTGGAATGATCCAATATAGTGAAACATAACACTCTGTTTTGGTTAGATGGTTTTGGAACAGAACATCAACAAGGAGGCATCAGGCGATGTGTATTTGGAACTAGTGAGGAAAGATGGCGGAAGCGGATGATAAACGTGGATTCTGAATAAAATGGAAGTAGAATCAAGGAGAATAGACCTGTGTTCGAATACTCATACTAACAATACTATTTGTGATGTGAATTGAGTATATAGCATGCTTATTGGTCAAAGTATGGATATAGTTAGTATGCCAAAAGTTCCCAGATTTCGTACTAAATTAATCAAAATACGAAGTATACACGCAGAGGACACTATTTCCATAATTTTAAGGCTCATAATGCAATTCTTCAGAAAATGGCCGTGGCTTCACAATGTTTTCAGATTTGAAGAAAATGGCGGAAAATATGCAGCCGAAGTCCGAAGAGAGCGAATACAAATTCATTGAACTAACTAATGACTCCTGAGTGGCGCAGCGGTCTAAGGCACTGCATCTTAGTCCAAGAGGCGTCACTACAGACCCTGGTTTGATTCCAGGCTGTACCATAACCGACCGTGATTGGGAGTCCCATAGGGTGGCACACAATTGGCCCAGCATCGTCCGGGTTAGGGTTTGGTAGACCTATATCCATCCTGCCCTGCCTCTCTAAAGTCTTCGAAAACCAAGTTAATAAACAGATCACTGACCATTTCGAATCCCACCGTACCTTCTCTGCTGAGCAATCCAGTTTCCGAGCTGGTCACGGGTGCACCTCAGCCACGCTCAAGGTACTAAACGATATCATAACCGCTATCGATAAAAGACAGTACTGTGCAGCCGTCTTCATTGACCTGGCGAAGGCTTTCGACTCTGTCAATCACCATATTCTTATCGGCAGACTCAACAGCCTTGGTTTCTCAAATGACTGCCTCGCCTGGTTCACCAACTACTTCGCAGACAGAGTCCAGTGTGTCAAATTGGAGGGCCTGTTGTCCGGACCTCTGGCAGTCTCTATGGGGGTACCACAGGGATCTATTCTTGGGCTGACTCTTTTCTCAGTATATATCAATGATGTCTCTCTTGCTGCTGGTGATTCCCTGATCCACCTCTACGCAGACAACACCATTCTGTATACATCTGGCCCTTTTTTGGACACTGTGTTAACTAACCTCCAAATGAGCTTCGATGCCATACAACTCTCCTTCCGTGGCCTCCAACTGCTCTTAAATGCTTGTAAAACCAAATGCATGCTTTTCGACCGTTCGCTGCCCGCACCCGCCCGCCCGACTAGCATCACTACTCTGGACGGTTCTGACCTAGAATATGTGGACAACTACAAATACCTAGGTGTCTGGCTAGACTGTAAACTCTCCTTCCAGACTCATATTAAACATCTCCAATCCAAAATCAAATCTAGAATCGGCTTTCTATTTCGCAACAAAGCCTCCTTCACTCACGCCGCCAAACTTACCCTAGTAAAACTGACTATCCTACCGATCCTCGACTTTTGCGATGTGATCTACAAAACAACTTCCAATACTCAGCAAACTGGATGCAGTCTATCACAGTGCCATCCGTTTTGTTACCAAAGCCCCAAATACTACCCACCACTGCGACCTGTATGCTCTCGTTGGCTGGTCCTCGCTACATATTCGTTGCCAAACCCACTGGCTCCAGGTCATCTATAAGTCTATGCTAGGTAAAGCTCTTATCTCAGCTCACTGGTCACGAAAACAACACCCACCCGTAGCACGCGCTCCAGCAGTTATATCTCACTGGTCATCCCCAAAGCCAACACTTCCTTTGGCCGCCTTCCTTCCAGTTCTCTGCTGCCAGTGACTCGAACGAATTGCAAAAATCGCTGAAGCTGGAGACTTATATTTCCCTCACTAACTTTAAACATCAGCTATCTGAGAAGCTAACCGATCGCTGCAGCTGTACACAGTCCATCTGTAAATATCCCACCCAATCTACCTACCACATCCCCATATTGTTTTTATTTACTTTTCTGCTCTTTTGCGCACCAGTATCTGTACATTTACATTACATTTACGTCATTTAGCAGACGCTCTTATCCAGAGCGACTTACAAATTGGTGCATTCACCTTTGCGATATCCAGTGCAACAACCACTTTACAAAAGTACATCTAAATCATATAATTTCTTTTTCAATTTTTCCATATTTGTTTTTTATAATTACATTTTTTTTTGGGGGGGGGGGGGGTTACAAGGATTACTTTATCCTATCCCAGGTATTCCTTAAAGAGGTGGGGTTTCAGGTGTCTCCGGAAGGTGGGGATTGACTCCGCTGTCCTGGCGTCATGAAGGAGCTTGTTCCACCATTGGGGTGCCAGAGCAGCGAACAGTTTTGACTGGGCTGAGCGGAAACTGTGCTTCCGCAGAGGTAGGGGGGCCAGCAGGCCAGAGGTGGATGAACGCAGTGCCCTTCTTTGGGTGTAGGGACTGATCAGAGCCTGAAAGTACGGAGGTGTACTTGCACATCCTCATCTGCTCATTTATCACTCCAGTGTTAATCTGCTAAATTGTAATTACTTTGCTTCTATGGCCTATTTATTGCCTACCACCTCACACCATTTGCCTTTCAGCAGGACAATAACCTAAAACACAAGACCAAATCTACACTGGAGCTTACCAAGAAGACAGTGAATGTTCCTTAGTGTCCGAGTTACAATTTTGACTTAAATCTGCTTGAAAGTCTAGAGCAAGACTTGAAAATGGTTGTCTAACAATGATCAACAACCAATTTGACAAAGCTTGAATAATTTTTAAAAGAATAATGGGCAAATATTGTACAATCCAGGTGTGCAAAGCTCTTAGTGACGTATCCAGAAAGACTGAAAGCTGTAATCACTGCCAAAGGGGACTCTAACATGTAGTAGCTCAGGGGTGTGGATACTTATGTAAATTAGATATTTCTGTATTCCTTTTTTAATACATTTGCAAAACTGTCTAAAAACATGGTCTCCATCATTCTTAAATGGAAGAAGTTTGGAACCACCAAGACTCTTCCTAGAGCTGGCCGCCCGGCCAAACTGAGCAATTGGGGGAGAAGGGCCTTGGTCAGTGAGGTGACCAAGAACCTGATGGTCACTCTGACACAGCTCTAGAGTTCCTCTGTGGAGATGGGAAAACCTTCCAGAAGGACAAACATCTCTGCAGCACCACCAATCAGGCCTTTATGGTAGAGTAGCCAGATGGAAGCCACTCCTCAGTAAAAGGCACATGACAGCCTGCTTGGAGTTTGCCAAAAGGCACTCTCAGACCATGAGAAACAAGATTCTCTGGTCTGATGAAACCAAGATTAAACTCTTTGGCCTGAATGACAAGCAGTACGTCTGGAGGAAACCTGGCACCATCCCTATGGTGAAGCATGGTGGTGGCAGCAGCATACTGTGGGGATGTTCTTCAGTGGCAGGGACTGGGAGACTAGTCAGGATCGAGGCAACGATGAATTGAGCAAAGTACAGAGAGATCCTTGATCAAAACTTGCTCACGAGCGCTCAGGACCTCAGACTGGGGTGAAGGTCCACCTTCCAACAAGACAATGACCTTAAGCACAGGACAAGTCTCTGAATGTCCTTGAGTAGCCCAGCCAGAGCCTGGACTTGAACCTGATCGAACATCTCTGGAGAGACCTGAAAATAGCTGTGCAGCGACGCTCCCCATCCAACCTGACAGCACTTGAGAGGATCTGCAGAGAAGAATGGGAGAAACTCCCCAAATATAGATGTGCCAAGTTGTTTAAAAATATAAAAGATTCTTAAGACAATATGTGTGGGAATAAGCAGACGTTGCAATCGGAGTATGCATTTTATGCATATTCTAATGAGATTCAATAGGCTTTATCTGTCAGTGCTGCCCAAAAAGTTTTCATGTAGGCTACACTGAATGTCCCGCAAAATCATCCTTTTGTCCCGCATTTGGGTATTTTAAATGTGGTTACCCTAAACCCAATACCTGTATTTTTGTTACAGGGTCTGTGAAAATGCTGGAATCATGACTAGTTCTTTAGGTGGCTTTTAGCCATGTTTTTTGGGGGGTATTTCAGTTATATGGAAAAGCTGGTGTAAAAAAGCTTATTGTAAATTTGTGGGATTTTGGTTTGTATATGAAAAGGATAAGAGACGGTACAGGTGCATCAAGCCAGGACCAAAAGACTGAGAAACATCTCCAGGCAGTCAGACTGTTGAACAGCCATTGTGCCATCTCCTGTAGTAAGACACAAAGATGCACTCACATAAAACACACACACAAGCTCACACACACCTCATACACACGCAGACTCCTGTACTCACATACACTGTAAAACTGTTCTGTAATTTTCAACAGTTAAACACTGTATAATGCACAGTAAAATACTGTACATGTTTTACAGCAAAAATGAAAAACATACAAAAAAACATACTGTATTTCTTTACAGTAATAGCTTATGCCTGCTGTAGAAACAAATTATTTGTTTCAGGCGCCAACCTCATGTTGTCAGGTGAGACACATGAAGCTCAGACTATTTGAGTAAATATCTTCTCGAAGCGGCTATGAAGTGGAAGAATATTTTGAGAAGCTGCTGGGTAGGTACCTTGACTTGTTTACAAGTATCTTAATTGCTAGCCAACGTTGAATTAATGCATCTTTTCTTATTTAACCTAGCTAGCTGGCTATCTGGCTAACATTTACTAGCTAGCTAGTTCAAGTTGACACAAGCAATTCCGGTCTGCTCTAAATTGCTCATAAATATCTTGCTGTGCGACCTAGAAAAAAAATCACCCAGATAATAATTGATGTGATAATAGTCTTCGCTGTACCGCAGCCTCTGAGTGCCATTGAGAGTAAACTGAGCGCAGATTCATGACCGTTATGTTTTCACCATTACTACAGAGGAAGTGGCTTGTTTCTAGCAGTTGAAAATATATGACCCAATGAGACACATCTGGCAACATAGCCAGAGAAGGAACGAATATGAGGTAACCCACTGGGCACACACTGGTTGGATAAACTTTGTTTCCACATAATTTCAATGAAATTCCGTGGAACCAACGTGGAATAGACATTGAATTAACGTCTTGAATTAATGTCTGTCCCGTGTGGCTCACTTGGTAGAGCATGGTGTTTGCAACGCTGGGGTTGTGGGTTCGATTCCCACGGGGGACCAGTACGGAAGATAAAATTTTTTATGAAATGTATGCATTCACTACTGTAAGTCGCTCTGGATAAGAGCGTCTGCTAAATGACTAAAATGTAAAAATGTCTGCGCCCAATGGGAACCCTCCTTCCATGATTATTATTAGCAATGGACAATGCAATAACAAATGAATAACAATGCATTTTGCATAACATATTGCCTTTACAACCAACAAAGATGCCCCTTGTTCTGTCAGCTATCCCCTCTCCGATGAAAGAGCACCTGTTCATTAGGACCTCCAATCTAACCCAATCTGTGTGTTAAGTGATCTGATGGCCTCATCCACCTTGATCAGCTACTGTTGTCACTATACCTGTCTCCATCCTCTCTAATTGATTAATCAGGGAAAACATATATATTTTTGGAACTTCCATCAGTACAATTCTTACCTGCTTCTCCATGAGCTGATTGATTGAACATTGCGATTATACATAAAATACACGTATATTTATGGTGCATATTGTTTCAAAAATGCATTACTGACAGCAACATGACAGTCGGCAACATGACAGACCAATATTGACACTAAGACTGATGTTGTTGCTCTTTTTCTGTTGTATCTGTTTGTTCTTGTGAGGCTGGCCCCAGAGGGGACACGCTTCCCTCAGTCAATGGACAGAGATGTCTGAAGTGCATGTCTGAGTGGTTCACTCAGTTTTGTCTATGATCTTATGAGTAGCTGACCATCACACTCACATACTGGACAAGTAGGCTACCATACAACAAATACATTTAGCTCTGCCAAACACTCATACAGGCCCTGGAGAAAAATCAGCATGAACTCTTAACAGAGAAACACACGTCCACACAGAGAAATGTGCAGACGTGCAGTAGAGACTTGTGGGAACACACAGTGACGGGAGTGGACAATTCATTTGCAACTGCTCCAGATTCAACTGTTATTTTCCTTATTTTTAGAGGCAGTTAATGCATGTCAATCATGTCAATCCCTGTTCTTTCAGTGTCGTTATTCATGTATTGGATCTATAGAACATCATGTATTGTATCGTTTTCCATTTTTCCATTTTCCATTTACATTTAAGTCATTTAGCAGACGCTCTTATCCAGAGCGACTTACAAATTGGTGGATTCACCTTATGATATCCAGTGGAACAACCACTTTACAATAGTGCATCTAAATCTTTTAAGGGGGGGGGGGGGGGGGGGTTAGAAGGATTACTTTATCCTATCCCAGGTATTCCTTAAAGAGGTGGGGTTTCAGGTGTCTCCGGAAGGTGGTGATTGACTCCGCTGTCCTGGCGTCGTGAGGGAGCTTGTTCCACCATTGGGGTGCCAGAGCAGTGAACAGTTTTGACTGGGCTGAGCGGGAACTGTGCTTCCTCAGAGGTAGGGAGGCGAGCAGGCCAGAGGTGGATGAACGCAGTGCCCTTGTTTGGGTGTAGGGCCTGATCAGAGCCTGAAGTTACAGAGGTGCCGTTCCCCTCACAGCTCCGTAGGCAAGCACCATGGTCTTGTAGCGGATGCGAGCTTCAACAGGAAGCCAGTGGAGAGAGCGGAGGAGCGGGGTGACGTGAGAGAACTTGGGAAGGTTGAACACCAGACTGGCTGCGGCGTTCTGGATGAGTTGTAGGGGTGTAATGGCACAGGCAGGGAGCCCAGCCAACAGCGAGTTGCAGTAATCCAGACGGGAGATGACAAGTGCCTGGATTAGGACCTGCGCCGCTTCCTGTGTGAGGCAGGGTCGTACTCTGCGAATGTTGTAGAGCATGAACCTACAGGATCGGGTCACCGCCCTGATGTTAGTAGAGAACGACAGGGTGTTGTCCAGGGTCACGCCAAGGTTCTTAGCACTCTGGGAGGAGGACACAATGGAGTTGTCAACCGTGATGGCGAGATCATGGAACGGGCAGTCCTTCCCCGGGAGGAAGAGCAGCTCCGTCTTGCCGAGGTTCAGCTTGAGGTGGTGATCCGTCATCCACACTGATATGTCTGCCAGACATGCAGAGATGCGATTCGCCACCTGGTTATCAGAAGGGGGAAAGGAGAAGATTAATTGTGTGTCGTCTGCATAGCAATGATAGGAGAGACCATGTGAGGATATGACAGAGCCAAGTGACTTGGTGTATAGCGAGAATAGGAGAGGGCATAGAACAGAGCTCTGTGGGACACCAGTGGTGAGAGCACATGGTGCGGAGACAGATTCTCGCCACGCCACCTGGTAGGAGCGACCTGTCAGGTAGGACGCAATCCAAGCGTGGGCCGTGCCGGAGATGCCCAACTCGGAGTGGGTGGAGAGGAGGATCTGATGGTTCACCGTATCAAAGGCAGCAGATAGGTCTAGGAGGATGAGAGCAGAGGAGAGAGAGTTAGCTTTAGCAGTGCGGAGAGCCTCCGTGACACAGAGAAGAGCAGTCTCAGTTGAATGACCAGTCTTGAAACCTGACTGATTTGGATCAAGAAGGTCATTCTGAGAGAGATAGCAGGAGAGCTGGCCAAGGACGGCACGTTCAAGAGTTTTGGGGAGAAAAGAAAGAAGGGATACTGGTCTGTAGTTGTTGACTTCGGAGGGATCGAGTGTAGGTTTTTTCAGAAGGGGTGCAACTCTCGCTCTCTTGAAGACGGAAGGGACGTAGCCAGCGGTCAAGGATGAGTTGATGAGCGAGGTGAGGTAAGGGAGAAGGTCTCCGGAAATGGTCTGGAGAAGAGAGGAGGGGATAGGGTCAAGCGGGCAGGTTGTTGGGCGGCCGGCCGTCACAAGACGCAAGATTTCATCTGGAGAGAGAGGGGAGAAAGAGGTCAAAGCACAGGGTAGGGCAGTGTGAGCAGGACCAGCGGTGTCGTTTGACTTAGCAAACGAGGATCGGATGTCGTCGACCTTCTTTTCAAAATGGTTGACGAAGTCATCCGCAGAGAGGGAGGATGGGGGGGAGGGGGAGGAGGATTCAGGAGGGAGGAGAAGGTGGCAAAGAGCTTCCTAGGGTTAGAGGCAGATGCTTGGAATTTAGACTGGTAGAAAGTGGCTTTAGCAGCAGAGACAGAAGAGGAAAATGTAGAGAGGAGGGAGTGAAAGGATGCCAGGTCCGCAGGGAGGCGAGTTTTCCTCCATTTCCGCTCGGCTGCCCGGAGCCCTGTTCTGTGAGCTCGCAATGAGTCGTCGAGCCACGGAGCAGGAGGGGAGGACCGAGCCGGCCAGGAGGATAGGGGACATAGAGAATCAAAGGATGCAGAAAGGGAGGAGAGGAGGGTTGAGGAGGCAGAATCAGGGGATAGGTTGGAGAAGGTTTGAGCAGAGGGAAGAGATGATAGGATGGAAGAGGAGAGAGTAGCGGGAGAGAGAGAGCGAAGGTTGGGACGGCGCAATACCATCCGAGTAGGGGCAGAGTGAGAAGTGTTGGATGAGAGCGAGAGGGAAAAGGATACAAGGTAGTGGTCGGAGACTTGGAGGGGAGTTGCAATGAGATTAGTGGACGAACAGCATCTAGTAAAGATGAGGTCAAGCGTATTGCCTGCCTTGTGAGTAGGGGGGGAAGGTGAGAGGGTGAGGTCAAAAGAGGAGAGGAGTGGAAAGAAGGAGGCAGAGAGGAATGAGTCAAAGGTAGACGTGGGAGGTTAAAGTCACCCAGAACTGTGAGAGGTGAGCCATCCTCAGGAAAGGAACTTATCAAGACGTCAAGCTCATTGATGAACTCTCCAAGGGAACCTGGAGGGCGATAAATGATAAGGATGTTAAGCTTGAAAGGGCTGGTAACTGTGACAGCATGGAATTCAAATGAGGAGATAGACAGATGGGTCAGGGGAGAAAGAGAGAATGTCCACTTGGGAGAGATGAGGATTCCAGTGCCACCACCCCGCTGGTCAGATGCTCTCGGGTTATGCGAGAACACGTGGGCAGACGAGGAGAGAGCAGTAGGAGTAGCAGTGTTATCTGTGGTAATCCATGTTTCCGTCAGTGCCAAGAAGTCGAGGTGCTGGAGGGTAGCATAGGCTGAGATGAACTCAGCCTTGTTGGCCGCAGACCGGCAGTTCCAGAGGCTGCCGGAGACCTGGAACTCCACGTGGGTCGTGCGCGCTGGGACCACCAGGTTAGAGTGGCAGCGGTCACGCGGTGTGAAGCGTTTGTGTGGCCTGTGCAGAGGGGAGAGAACAGGGATAGACAGACACATAGTTGACAGGCTACAGAAGAGGCTACGCTAATGCAAAGGAGATTGGAATGACAAGTGGACTACACTTCTCGAATGTTCAGAAAGTTAAGCTTACGTTGCAAAAATGTTATTGACTAAAATGACGAAGATGATACAGTACAGCTGGCTGGTGAAGTAGGCTAGCTAGCAGTGGCTGCGTTGTTGACTTTGTTTGAACGTGTAGCTGGCTAGGTAACCTCGATAGTTTCAGTACTACACCTTATCATGATACAAAGCAACTATGTAGCTAGCTAACATAGCACTAATCAAGACGTTCCATGTGATGGAATTGAATATAATATAATTCCTTCAAAAGTCAACGTTGCCTTTGGCTTCCTACAGATGACACATCGAAACACATCCTTTATCACAGAGAAGTTGTTTGTGTACTCTCTATGAGCAAGAGAGAGGAGTTGGAAAAGAGTCTATCTCCTCTCTCTTTCTGTCACAGCCTCGTTCTGTTTATGTAACCGACTGTCACCCCCTCAGGCACTGACTCGGGCTGAATTAACCTCTGTCCAAACTTACCAAGCATAACCACACGCATGCACACACACAGTCCATTTTGACAGGCGAAAGCGGCAGAGCCACAGTAAATGTATGTAAGCCGTTGCAAGCCTTCGCATGTCAGACAAATTAGGGATTCTGTGGCTGTCTGTTTGAGAGGAGACAGATGGACTGAGTGGGAGATGGGACTGATAGGGAATCGGTGTGCTTGTGTCTGCCTGTGTCCATCAACCTATATACTCAGTCAAAAAAAGATGAGCTGTACAAACCTGTTTGTGTTTATTTCCCTTGATGCATTTTGACATTTGTATGCTTTTTGTTGTGCCTAGCTTGGTCTTCTCAGAACTCTTAAACACTCTTAATCTGTGTATGCGTTTGTGAGTTCTGGCAGGCTGTTGAAGTGTGTTTGTTTGTGTATGAGATGGATGTTTGTGTGGGACTCAATTGGAGGGCAAGAGGAATTAAGCTTAAATTCTGCAGCATTCTGGCTCCTTTCGATTTCACCAAACAGAAATCTAAGTTAGCCGGGGTGAGTATTTTAAGAATGGCTGGATTTGAGCACATGCTTTTAGAGGAGACAGAATGAGGTTGAGAGAAAAATAGGAGAGCTAAAACTCTGATTCCAAATATAGGTGAATCACATGGTAGTCACTGGAGAATGACACATTAACAAATAAGAAATAAATACTTTTGTTTGAAATGGAGCTGAGTGTTTGAAGGGGATTGTATTTGATCATTTGGGGTATGATGATCACAAACATCTGAGATTCTGGAACACCATTTTATCCTCAGCTTCAGAGAAAACCTAAAAATACTATGCTGCTGTTGCCATAGTGATTTTGTACCACTGTTAAGCAACTGGACCACTTGCAATGGCAGCCTGAGCAGAGTTAAAAGAAGGGCAAGGGCATGAACAACACACACAGTCTAGAAGATAGAACAGTCCACTCAGTGGCTTTACTGTTACATTAACATCAACTACAGTCCCTTCTCAAGAGACTGGAGATATGACAGTTTATACTATCTCTATCAAATCACTCAATCTCTCTATCTGCAATCTCACACAGGAATGGGACTAGATAAAACACATCAAATATCTTTAGTATGGGGAGAAATGGAGAGAGTGATTTCAAGCAGTGAATGTGCGTGTGTTTGTGCGTGTCTGTGTGCCCCCTGCCCTGATCCACCCAGCTGTTCACCCTGAGATTGGAGCTGTGTCCTCTGGGTCACAACAGCCAGTTGGTCAGACCTGCTCCACATACAGTGCAGAGGTTAAACATGAGTCTCCTACCCCACATACAGAGGTTTATTAGCAGGACACTGACCCTTTAAATCAGTCAGACTAACTAGAGAAACAAGAGACCTGTAGACAGAAGACGGACGCACTGACCGACACAATGGCTTGTGCGTATTGCAGAAAGAATCTCTGATTGTCAATGTCCACCATATGTTATTTGTTGAAGCACAGCACATAGACAGAGTTAAAGGGGAAGTTGAGCTGCTAGGCAGATAATGGTCTATCACCGCTGCGTACACAGGAGACAGAGAGAGAAAAGCTCTGAGTGCTCAGTGAGTGGATCACATGTCTCCAGAAGTCTGTGACTCATAGCATTCCTCCCGAGACCGGCTGATTGACTCTCCTCTGTCTCGTTTCCTCTCGTTCCGCCTCAGACTGGTTAGGACCTGACGGTGGGCTGCCCGAGACACCATCTCCCCCCCAGCTCTGGATGACCTCACTTGACGTTTTACTGTAGTACCAGCCCCATCTGGCACCATCACACACACAGTCTCTGTATTCCTTTCTGGATCATACAGCTGTCATGTGACGCTTTGCATCATTTATTTTGATTAGCTCCAGAGAGCCCATGTTTCTCAGCAACCCAATGTGATCATGATAAATGTTCATCTGACATTTTAATAAACTGAAAGTGATACTCTGTTATTTAGATGGGATTCTAGCCTCCATTCGTAGACGTGATCTAACAGAGCAGTCTGAGCACTGTGGTCAGGTCTTTCCCCCTGACCCAGCAGGTGGTAGTGGGACTGCATCATAACTGACATTATGGAGCTGCAGTTCTCATACTTTCCAAGCGAATCATGGATTAAATTCTGTTTTATAAATGCGCTGGCACTTTGAGAGGCATTCCCCGTCATCATTCACATTAACCTTCCATTAAATGTGTATAATCTAAGAGCGTTGCCAGCCTTCTATTATAGTCAGGGTTCATTCTAGTTTGCAGGGCAAAAATACAAAAGACCCATTACAACCAATTGGACTCGATGTGCCAGAAGGAGAATAGATTTTGTTAGTGCCAAAAAAGATGCAAGTGACATTTTCAATAAATTATATGTTTTTCCATCTATTACATGTCAACATTGTATTAGCTGAAAGCTATTTTTAGAAAACACGTGGGGCAAGGAGCAGTTTTAGAAGCAGTAAAAACTTGCAATACAAGTTTTGTTTTTGTACTCTTGTACAATGTAGAAAATGTCTGATTGTAGTGACAATGGCCATAACTGTATAATACAGTATCAGCACACAAAGAGAACAGAGCAGAACAGTACATTTTACCACAGCCAAAAACATTTTTTATTTCCCCTCCAACAAACTGTGGACAATCCAGATAATATACAAGATAGACACAGTTGAAGTCAGAAGTTTACATACACCTTAGCCAAATACATTTAAACTCAGTTTTTCACAATTCCTGACATTTAATCAGAATAAAAATTCCCTGTCTTAGGTCAGTTAGAATCACCACTTTATTTTAAGAATGTGAAATGTCAGAATAATAGTAGAGAGAATGATTTATTTCATCACATTCCCAGTGGGTCAGAAGTTTACATATACTCAATTAGTATTTGATAGCATTGCCTTTTAAATTGTTTAACTTTGATCAAACGTTTCGGGTAGCCTGCCACAAGCTTCCCACAATAAGTTGGGTGATTTTTGGCCCATTCCTCCTGACAGAGCTGGTGTAACTGAGTCAGGTTTGTAGGCCTCCTTGCTTGCACTCACTTTTTCAGTTCTGCCCACAAATGTTCTATAGGATTGACATCAGGGCTTTGTGATGGCTACTCCAATACCTTGACTTTGTTGTCCTTAAGCCATTTTGCCACAACTTTGGAAGTATGCTTGGGGTCATTGTCCATGTGGAAGACCCATTTGTGACCAAGCTTTAACTTCGTGACTGATGCCTTGAGATGTTGCTTCAATATATCCACATAATTTTCCTCCCTCATGATGCCATCTATTTTGTGAAGTGCACCAGACCCTCCTGCAACAAAACACCCCCACAACATGATGCTGCCACCCCTGTGTTTCACGGTTGGGATAGTGTTCTTCGGCTTGCAAGCCTCCCCCATTTTCCTCCAAACATAACGATGGTCATTATGGCCAAACAGTTCTATTTTTGCTTCATCAGACCAGAGGACATTTCTCCAAAAAGTACGATCTTTGTCCCCATGTGCAGTTGCAAACTAGTCTGTCTTTTTTTATGCCGGTTTTGGAGCAGTGGCTTCTTCCTTGCTGAGCGGCCTTTCAGGTTATTTCGATATAGGACTCATTTTACTGTGGATATAGATACCTTTGTACCTGTTTCCTCCAGCATCTTCACAAGGTCCTTTGCCGTTTTTCTGGGATTGATTTGCACTTTTCGCACCAAAGTACGTTCATCTCTAGGAGACAGAACGCCTCTCCTTCCTGAGAGGTATGACGGCTGCGTGGTCCAATAGTGTTTATACTTGCGTACTATTGTTTGTACAGATGAACGTGGTACTTTCAGGTGTTTGGAAATTGCTCCCAAGGATGAACCAGACTTGTGGAGGTCTACAATTTTTTTCTGAGGTCTTGGCTGATTTCTTTTGATTTTCCCATGATGTCAAGCAAAGAGGCACTGAGTGTGAAGGTAGGCCTTGAAATACATCCACAGGTACACCTCCAATTGACTCAAATTATGTCAATTAGCCTATCAGAAGTTTCTAAAGCCATGACATAATTGTCTGGAATTTCCAAGCTGTTTAAAGGCACAGTCAACTTAGTGTATGTAAACTTCTGACCCACTGGAATTGTGATACAGTGAATTATAAGTGAAATAATCTGTCTGTAAACAATTGTTGGAAAAAATACTTGTGTCATGCATAAAGTAGATGTCCTAACCGACTTGCCAAAACTATAGGTTGTTAACAAGAAATTTCTGGAGTGGTTGAAAAATGAGTTTTAATGACTCCAACCTAAGTGTATGTAAACTTCCGACTTCAACTGTACCTGAACATGTCAAATAACAATATTAATTAATATTATTCTAACAAAATGAATAACATACAATTTATCTCCATTCACTTTATTATTTTAATTTTTAATTTTAAATTTTATTTAAGAAACATGTCAAATAAATAAAGATATAGTCTCTGTATGTAATCTATTTGCTATCTGAATATACCATAGTATATTCTATGAATGCAAAAGGAGAAGAATAGAGGGTGGCCAAATAAACTGGTATAGAAGAAAAATGGAAGATGAGATGTTGTTTTCTCTTTCCTCTCATCAACTTATTTCACACACATACAGCAGTTTCTCTGTTTGCTTTTTCAGAATACATCTGCCCAATCAGTAGCACACATCAAAATCAGTGCATGTGTGTGTGCTTGCATAAGGCAGGCACCTTTGGATCATTGGAATCCATGCTTGCAGTCTTGGACATAATTTCAAACTTTCTTGTGTGCCTTTTTCCCTAAATAAATAACTGGGTAAAATAACCAACTTTGTAATAGGTAACAGAGTAAGCAGGTAATGGCGACAACACACTGAGTCAACTAAAGAAAATATTACAAATGTCTCTTCAAATGTAACCTTCATGGGCCTTTGTATCCCTTACAGATACAAACAAAAACACCCAAATAAAGGACTCCTGTGGAAAAACTGGCTACAGCAATGTTCAGTCCCTATGTCCAGCCTCTGGAGTCCTGTGTTCTGCGTCTTCTATGAGTTCAAAAGAAAGAAGAGAAACTGTGTGTTTCAGTCTGTGCAGTGGTCCTCCAGCTGGGATATGATGGTGATGAGGTTCTGCAGACCGAAGATGTAGCCACTGTCCTGGCCCTCGTGCACCACACTGTCCTCCACATAGTCAGGGCATGTGGTGTGGGCAAAGTCAATCATCCTCACATCCACCGCCGGGCCAGGGCCTGTATCAGATCGGGCTGCCAGACGTCCACCTCCAATGCTACCACTTCTACCACTACTACTGCTGCGGGGAAACCCAAACGCACTTGCCTCTTCATCTTTCTCCACTTCCTCCTCTTCTTCCTCCTCAGACAGACTGTCCTCGGGGCCTCTGCGTGTGTGTGTGCGGGGTGGCTCACCGTCGTAGATGATGAGCAGGGAGGAGGAATAGAAGCGGTAGGACTCACAGCCCTCCAGAGCTGCCTGCATCTCCCTGAGCCTCCGCAGCACCGGGGAGAGCAGTTCGCGCCGCAGACGCCGCCCGTCATGGAAGAACTGGAACAGAGCCTCCTTGAAGCCCGACAGGGTTAGTTTACGCCCAATGTACTTATCCATGAACATGAGCTGACCCGAATCTGACTGGTATACCTGAGAGAGAGGTAGGAGATGGAGGGGTTCAGAAACACATTTCTTCCCTTTCATTCTGAACTAGAACTAAGCTATGCCTCCCCAATATATCATTTCAGACTCTTCAATTCTGCCTCATCCCCATCAATAACACACAAGTTAACATTGTGCCCACCTGCATGCCACAGAGGCGTACTCCGATGGAGGCAGAGGTGCTTTGCTGGCACTTGCGGATTTGCATGACCTTCTTCTCCTCGGACACGTTGTCACCATGCTGCCGCGTGCCCATCTTCAGGTCCAGCACGCACGGAACCGCGTGACGCCACGTCAGGTTCTCCAGCAGGATGAATTCTGGGAAGGGGTCCTGAGTCAAGGAGCCTCTGGTTACAGGAGAATCACATCATATTCCTAATGCACCTGGTTGGAGACTTAACTCTCCGCTAATGTAGTAGGAAGACCTGAATCCCTATCAGCAGACACTAATTCATCAGATGGACCGGACACCAATCCATCTCGAGCCTTTCCTCGCATCAATCCACTTCACTAACAAATACACAGATGTCACAAGTGGATTATCTGTGAGATTGTAAGGCTACTTTGGGCACAAGATTCTGCAGAGCGAAGAAATAGGCAGTACTACACAGTAATACGTTTAGGTACAGTACATGGACAAACTTTGCAGGCAGGTGCTGGATGGCCTGATGTTCAAAGTGGTTGTTCCACGCTGAAAGGATACTGTACTGGTTGCGGTGCTTGGCGTTCTCCTTCATCCTCTGCAGGTGTTTTTGTTGGAGTTTGAGTCTCCATGGGTTGTGTTGGATGGCGTTTCTGCTTCCCAGAGGCACCTCATCCTGCTGCAGCCACTCCAACACCTCCCCCTCGGGCTTATGACTGGGGGAAATAGGAAGAGAGGGGAGTCAGGAGGGGTGGAGAGCATCGAGCTTACATTCTAGAACCTACAATGTGTCTCAACCTACAGGTAAACAGGTAACTTCCAAAAGAAAGGAAAATGTGTCATACAAAGTATCTTGAAAGCAGGTGCCTCCAGACAGGCATGGTTCATGAGTATATTAAGCAATTAACATCCCCATCATGGGCGGCAGGTAGCCTAGTGGTTAGAGCGTTGTACTAGTAACCGAAAGGTTGCAAGATCGAATCCAAAAGCTGACAAGGTGAAAATATGTCGTTCTGCCCCTGAACAAGGCAGTTAACCCACTGTTCGTAGGCCGTCATTGAAAATAAGAATTTGTTCTTAACTGACTTGCCTAGTTAAATAAAGGTTAAATAAAAATGTTTAGTGTCATGTATAAAAATGCCTAGTTGCTCATTATTTTGACTAGAAGAAGAGATCTCAGTGACTTTTAAAAGAGGGATCTCAAATGAGCGGGTTTTAAAGTGTGTGTGTATTTGTCTCAGTCACCAGTCACACCAATAAATAGACATACAGGCTATCTCAGTAGGTCTCTGTAACAGTGTTTCAAGTGCATCCGTCTCTCTCTCGTCTCTCACCTCTTGTCCTTGTCTTTGCGTGAGTCCGGCAGACTCTGGGCAGACAGCTGCTTGATGCCCCACTGGAGCATCTTGCTGTTGGGCTCGCCATTGACCGATGGGTCTATATTCTCCAGGTCCCCCACCCCAGAGTCACTTTGCAGGGGATACGCTATGAGACACAGGTTGCCCTCCTCATCCTCCTCAAAATTCACAGATACCACACCTGAGGGATAGAGAGAGACGAAGAGAGAGAGGAAAGGAAGAAGAACAACCGGTAAGACATCAACCTCATAGAAATTGCAAAGCAATGGTTATTTTGACTCTCTCTCTCTCTCTGTAATACTGTATTTGAATTTCCAAGCAGGAAATATAATCAACTGGGAAGTATTTGTCTGGGCAATTCCACAGTAACAGAATTGCGCTGAGACTAAGAATTTTCTATAAAAATATATGCCAAACAAAAACCATTGACTTCAAAGTTAAACAAACCATACAACTCACAAGGACTACTTTTAACACTTTACACTGAAGATTTCACAAAAACACATTTACTGGAAGAACTGTGCAGATGCAAAGCTTGGTAACAGAATTCCGGTAAATCTCCCTCAGTTTTTTATGTGAACATGTTTTCCAAAAACTCTGAATGTCATTCTCTTCATGGTGATGTATCCTAAATAGGTACACAAAAGTATAAATATGCATAATCCTCCTTTGCATATTTGGGTACTATTCTACACACTATTTGGGTATAGCTCTGCCCCCAAACTAGAACAAATTTGTTTCGGCCGGACCAAATCTGAACCAATCATAAACCAGGTTTCCATCCAACCGAGCAAAGTACATGTCGGATAAAAAATGTCACGACAGGCCTGATGGAAACAGAAAATTTGTGGGTGGGATCTTTTTGTGTCGGTAAAATGAATGATGCGAGAAATGATGGTGGAAATGCCTTTATGTGCAAATATTGATATAATAACCATAATATCAATGTAAACGTGGAGTCACACGATATTGTGTGGTCCTCCCACTAAGACTTTGGGAAAGCATGCAGTTTATTAGGCTACAGATGAAATAAGATATGTGGTGAAAGTGCACATTGACGAGCTTGATTCTCCTTTCCAATAAACATCGTGGGTCTTATTCTGATGATCGATGCGTGGCTGCCGTTTGACAAATAGAAATCATCTCGTACTCATCACGTAGGTAGCCTGCCCACACTGTTTCTGTGAGCTGTTGGCTAGAGCACATGTGCCAAGACCAGAGATTCGCTATATAACGCAACATTTCTTCTGACAAAACCATCAGTGGAGTTTAAATTCAATGGAAATCCATTGTATTTTGCATTCGGTACATGTGAATGTAACCGCAAAAGTTATTTATATGTGCACTACATCATCAAATAACGACTGTTATCTGCAACAAGTCAATTTGATTGAAACATCTCTGGTGGGAAAATGTGCATATTGTTTTTGTGGATTTTAGAATATCAAAATCAGTCACCAATTGGATGGAAACCTCGCTAGTAGAGTCTATGTTTCACAAGTTTGGACATTGAAGTACAGCACAGTAGAGCTCAGTAGAGTATCCAGTACAGTATAGTTCTGTACTGTAGAGTACAATACATTATACTGTCCTCTACTCGTGTGTTCTACTGAACTCTACAATACTGTACTGAACTCTACTTTTCTTTACTGTCTACTGTGCTGTACTGTCAACTTGTGAACCCAACTGTAGTTCGTGACTATTATGATTTCCCATTGTAGCCAATTCAATTGCAGAAATTCCGTTACCGATTTTTTTAGAATATTCCTGGTAACAGAATTTCTAGTTATCACTTAACAATTCATGAACAAAATTGATATCAGTAAAATCACAATAACTAATGGATAGGTCTACCTTTACTTGTTACTTCTGTGAACTTTCATTATCCTCCCTCCTCATGAGGGAGATGAAATTAGATATGTGAGTTTACTTATTTACTTATTCAAATTTTTTGGGATGGAAAATAGTATTTAAAAAAAATATATACATATTTCTTAATCTAAAAAAGATAGTCTTAGCTTTCACTTGACATCCAATTTAACATGACACTATGAACTTCACATATTGGTGCTCAATGATCCTTTTACATGCAAATGACTGTCTCTTACCCCCAACTCTTCTTACTCTCCTGCCTTCCTAAAGTTCCAGAGCTGTCTGCCCTGGTGTCTCTCAACCTGATAGAGATCAAAGGACCTGGACAACTCCATAACAAACATACACACAAATCTCCCAACTCGGATCTTGAGCGAGCGAGAGAGAGAGCGCAATGGAGATATGGGGCTTGGGAAAAACCAATAGAGGCTGTGTCTATCTGGAAATCTTGTTTATATTTGTGTACAGTATGCTGTTGTGTCAGCACACACACACACACACACACACACACACACACACACACACACACACACACACACACACACACACACACACACACACACACACACACACACACACACACACACTCAATATTATACTATCAATCATGCAGAAAAGGAAAGTTACTTCGAACACAAACCACCGAAGCTCGAGCAGATGCAATCAAAAATGCTATTGATTTGAATTGATTTGAACTAGTTTATCAAACCATTATAGCAGTAATATTATTAAACAGTAGGCGACAGAGCAAAATTAAATAAAACATCTTAAAAACACCATAGAGTACCAACCAACACAAATGTAAACCTATGCATATTGCCTTACAACAACTTGTGCAATAAGAGAACAGAACAGCATGCACCGTTTGCAGTCTCTGTAGATGGACCAGATGGATGAAGTGAAAGCCTATTTCAGTCACTCAGTCTCTCACGCCCATCCCGCAAGTGCATCATTCTAACCCCCCTCTCTCATGAGTCATGCCCCACCCTACCCTATCCAGAATCATCCCACCTCTCTCACCCAGCCACCCCAACTCTCTGTGGGGATGCACAGGACACAACAGCTGCAAATATTAACATGGAAAGGTACTGTAGCTCAAAGGGAAGATTGAAGATGAAGATAGAAAAGGGAGATACAGACTGGGATGAATTGGATCTCCTCTTCCTTGTGTGCACACACAGGTTCACCTTTCACTTGTCTGTCAGGGACTAAAGACAAACAGCTGCAGTGAACCGTAACAGTGTTAGATAACCCACTGTTAAAGGGCTAGACAGTGGAGGGGAGACGCAGCACTTGTGGTGGAAGGGGAGAGTTAACCAGATTGAGAGGACTTTAGGACCCTGCAGGTCCACACTGCCTTCTGAATCTCAAGCCTTAGATACTGATGTCATGGCATGACAGATTCACCCCTCTCCTGTTAGAATGCATATTTATGTGTGCAACTAAACCTGTCTTCAATTAACTTCTCTAGGGTAGGGGGCAGTATTTTGACGTCCGGATGAAAGGTGTGCCCGTAGTAAACTGCCTGCTACTCAGACTCAGAAGGTCGGATATGCATATTATTAGTAGATTTTGATAGAAAACTCTGAAGTTTCTAAAACTGTTTGAATGATGTCTGAGTATAACATAACTCATATGGCAGGCAAAATCCTGAGAAAAATCCAACCAGGAAGTGTGGAAATCTGAGGTTTGTAGTTTTTCAAGTGATTGCCTATACAGTGACTTAGGGTTCATTTTGCACTTCCTAAGGCTTCCACTAGATGTCAACAGTCTTTAGAACATTGTTACATGCTTCTACTGTGAATAGGGAGAGAATAAGAGCTCCTGGAAGTAGATGACTGAGAAAATGACATGAGCTCAGTGGCGCGCACTCACATGAGAGTTAACTGTGTTCCTTTACTTTTTTGAAGATATTGGAATTGTCCGGTTGGAATATTACTGAAGATTTATGATAAAAACATCCTAAAGATTGATGCTATACATCGTTTGACATGTTTCTACGAACATCAATAGAACTTTTTTGGACTTTTCGTCGTGACATTTCGGCGCGCTTCCTGCATTTAGAGTAGTGGACTAAACGCGCGAACAAAAAGGAGGTATTTGGACATAAATGATGGACTTTATCGAAGAAAACAAACATTTATTGTGGAACTAGGATTCCTGGGAGTGCATTCTGATGAAGATCATCAAAGGTAAGTGAATATTTATAATGTAATTTTTGTCATTTCTGTTGACTCCAAAATGGCGGGTATCTGTATGGCTTGTTTTGATATCCGAGCGCTGTACTCAGATTATTGTAAAATTTACACCGCAGTTGCATTAAGGAGAAGTGTATCTATAATTCTTTGAATAACTGTTGAATATTTTATCAACGTTTATGATGAGTATTTCTGTAAATTGATGTGCTCATTCACCGGAAGTTTTGGGAGGCAAAACATTTCTGAACATTATACGCCAATGTAAAATGGGGTTTTTGGATATAAATATGAACTTTATTGAGCAAAACATACATGTATTGTGTAACATGAAGTCCTATGAGTGCCATCTGATGAAGATCATTAAAGGTTAGTGATTCATTTTAGCTGTATTTCTGGTTTTTGTGATGCCTCTCCTTGCTTGGAAAATGGCTGTGTGGTTTTTCTTGTCTCGGCTCTGTCCTAACATAATCTAATGTTATGATTTCGCCGTAAAGCCTTTTTGAAATCGGACAATGTGGTTGGATTAACGAGAAGTGTATCTTTAAAATGGGATATAATAGTTGTATGTTTGAGAAATTTGAATTATGAGATTTTTGTTGTTTTGAATTTGCCGCCCTGCTATTTCACTGGCTATTGAATAGCGTCCCACATACCCCAGAGAGGTTAATGCATACTATACTACATTCTACCTGCTCTGCATGCTCTATGGGCAGAGAAACACAGCTCCAACTGGTTTCTGTGTGACTGCACACAGGGGCAGGACACCCTGGTGGTGCTCCAATGCTACAGTGCCCTCCTGTGGCCAGGTCCAATAGCACCTGCTACCACACAGCATCCTGGCTGGCATGCAAAGTCCTACCCTGGGCCTTGGGAGAATTGACAAAACCCACCTGATCCTTCCGTGGAGGGCCATAGTCAGACTTCCTGAAAACACCCTAAAACCATGGGCTTACATGGACCGTGAATAATGAAAATTGCATAGTAAAAAATGCATGCACCTGCAATAGCCTACCCTCTTTTCCAACTGCCTTCCATACCAATCAAGAGATAGTGAGAGAGAGGATGTAATATGGAAAAAAGAGAGAGAGAACACAGCAGCACAACATTAACCCAGTCACACACAGTAGATGGATGCGGTGGAGGTTGGGGTTAGGAAAGGGGGATACTTAGTCAGTTGTACAACTGAACGCATTCAACTGAAATGTGTCTGTCGGGGTAGTCTCTTACCTCTGTACTGGGGGGTGAACTTCCTCATGGCGCTGGGTAGGCTCTTGTAGAACTGGTGCTCTCGGGGGATGAGGGGCTTGCAGATGGTCTGCTCCCCGAAACGCAGCACGCAGCAGTGGCCCCCCACCTGGTGCATGAAGGGCTCAAGCGGGACCCCTTTCTCCAGATAGTGTTGTAGCTGCTGCTGCTTGGCCTGCATGGTCTGAGCCTCCATGACCGGACTCATCCTCCACTGACCCGGAGTACAGCGACGCCACACGCATTAGTCTCCCTCCTCAGGGACACAGTACAGCAGGGCCGCAACGGGACAGTCGGACGACCACACGCAGGCCGCTGGGTATCTCTGTTGATGTCGTTGTCGTTTATTTTGATCCCTTCTTTTCTTTGGTTCCCTCAGAGGAGGCTGTGATTATCTCTCCTCTGTGCAGGAGGGATTTTGCAAGACAAAAACAGAGGGAAGTAGGAAGAGAGAGAGAGAGAAATATCATCTCGACGTTTGTTGATCTTAAATCCCTTTTTTCCTCCTGGCCTTAGAAAGTAGGTGGCAGAGAGGTGTAGGAACAGACAGTCCTTTGTGTCCTGAGGTTGAAAGGAAGGTTTGTGCAGCTGCTTCTGCTTTCCAGAGTCTGGTCTGCCTGACTCCACTGAAACCCTCCTGACACTGACAGCCTGCACTTGCTCTGACTGGTAACTCTCACAAGCATAAACCCGCCCACTCAGCCCACTTCAACCAATCACAAGCAGGAGCAGGTTGTTGGGTGGTAACCCTTCGAGGGAAGAGAGCGTGCAAACGAAGAGGGATGGAGGGGGCTTGGGGAGGGGAGAGAGAAAAAAGGAAAGAAGCAGAAAAACAGAGTACGAGGAGGGATGAGCTGAACTGAACTCAGCTATTTCTCTCTGTATGACAGAAGCGTTTTAATCTTAACCTCACACAACAAACTGCATTTCCTCATTCAGACCAACAACTGAGAGGGTGAGACTGGTGATAAAATAATGTAGACCCAGTGCCCACATATTAGCTACTGCCATTTGACATTCGCAAAGACAGAATGCCACAAACACACTCATAAACACAGTAACAATGAGTTTTCAATCAGAGAAATAACATTGAGAGCAACAGAATGTTGATTATGGAACAAACAGCGATCTGGTATGATGTAAATAACGGTATCAGTTAAGGTGAAGGTAGTCTTGAGGGCAAAATAGAACATGGAATAAAACAGTGTTGTTCTCTTCCAGTTTACTCTGCAGATAAACTGTCAACCTTGCCTTAGCTACTAGCTAGGCATAACATGCTAACTGGGGGCCCTGTACAGCAGAAAGAGTCCGTGGATAGAAAGAGAGCGACAGAAAGAGAGGAGATGGGGTTCTTGTGTTTCCTAAGCTGCGGACTGTAATTCTTCCCTTCTTGAAAGAGATTAGCCTAGGCTACCACAAAGGGAGAACATACCAACTCCTCATTCACAGAATGGCCAGTCACTACAGGACAGGTAGGGAGTCGGGAGTGTGCGTATGTGTGTGTGTGTGTGTGTGTGTCTGGCCCAGTGGCAGAGGAGAAGATATACACTGCCTTGTTCTCCTGAGATCACAGGCAGCAGCAGCAATCCCCACAGTAATCTCTCTAACCCAGCCTCCTGGAACACCCCAGGGTGGAAATGGGCCACAGGAAGAAAGAAAAGGAACTAAAACACACAAACAGAGGCTGACGCCACAGGGCACAAAGGGACTATCAGGTAGGCATTAACTCCTTGCCATCCACATTAGCACCACGCCCCCACTGCCTCAGACACACGCATTACCCAACACTGATATAGCAATACGTCTGACGCTCTGGCCATGTCTTGACCATTCATCTCTGACCTGAACATTGGTCAATATCCATGCCAATGGTAGCCTATTGCCAGAAGACATGCTGACTTTGGCCTAAACTTTGCAGACACTTGCAAGACTTTAGGGAGGGGCACAAGAATGTCAGAGAGGAAGAGAGAGGTGCCTGTAACCTTGCTATAGAGCAGTAAAGTAAGGTTGTTGGCCGTTAGTGAGGTGGGTAGAGCATTAAACAGCGTGTTCCTGAAGTATGTGCCAGAGGGACACAGAGACACAGATGATCCACTGACAGACCAGGCCATAGGCTGAGAACCAATAAGAGCAGCGTGGCAGTCCTTTTCACCTCCACACATCTCCATAACACGCACACACACAGACGTCAGACACAGTCCCAAATGACACTTGCCAATAATGTCTGACTTCCTGGCAAATAACATTCTCACACTAATAGTTATTGCCAGCACTGAAGAGAAGTGGACTTTGGCCTGAACTTGAGAGACTTGCAAGACTTTAGGCAGTGCTACAACAATGGACCCATTTTTGAGGGAAAGATCCCCAGGAGTGGTGGGTGAAAGGTGGGTAAGGTTTGTTTCATGCCCACGTCATGCCAGGGCAAGGTCGGTTCCAGGCATTAGAGACATAAGCGAACTCAGTCTGGGTCTCAACTTACTGTTGAGAGTAAGAAGAGTAGAATACACCAGGTGCAATTTCGAAATTTGGTTGTCCATCAGCAGTTTCTCTTGTTATGTCAGTCACTCAATTAGCCATGTCAGCTAACAAGTTTTTGATTGGTCCATTAGTCTAGTAGCTAGCCAGCTAAATTTGTACTAATCATGGCTGAATACCGACCGGCATGCAGGGCACGTGTACAGGGACCTTGACCTCCAGGGGGCCCCCGTTTTGCTGGTGGCACAGAGCTTCTAATTTTTCCTAATTGGAGATGTTCTCTTTTCTCCTTCAATAACCTATCCATCTACTCATTTGAATTCCATATTGTCACAAGCTTAACATTGTTGCCATCTATCGCCCACTAGGTGTCTTTAGAGAGTTCCTCAATGAGCTTGACACTTTGATAAGCTCATTTCCTGATGATGGCCCACTGCTCATCGTACTGGCCGACTTCAACCTCCTGACGTCTGCCTTCGATTAATTTCTTTCCACCTCTTGCTTTCACCTCCTTGCCTCTTTTGACTTTCCCCTTTCCCAGTCCCCTCCCATACATGAAGGGAACATTTTGGCATTTGCTGTATGGTTGATGAGAAACTCCATATTCCAAATGTACGGTCCCTTACTAGACATCCGCAAATGTTTGTAAAATTCGCAGACGGCGGCGGGCCGTGCACCAGGGCCAGATCTTCCGGAAAGTCATCGAACGAAGTCTCTCGGACATTCGGTTTCCGTTTTCAAAATGTTTAAATTTTTGGTCATTTTTCCGGTGTCCCGGAAAATACCACCAGATGGCGAATGTAATCATATTGCAAATGTACAAAACATCACCAATCACGACATGGCCATTTCTCCTAAACGGAAAAGACTTCGAAGATGAAACTTGGTGAGCATAGGTTTGGCATAATGGGCAGTTGGCCCCGAACAAGATGGCGTCGAGGCCTCAACGCTTTTTGAGTTAAGGCCATTTTTCTGTGATTAAAGGTCAAAAACGAAAATAGAGCGCTAACTTGACCGCTTCACGTCAAAGTACATGAACCTACGGTGTCAGGAAAAAAAGAACCAGACATTTATCCATCATAATTTAAGAGAAATCGTACAATGTACAATTGGTGATGTTCAAAAAAATGTTGTTTTTTCCCCAAATAAAGTTACAGATCCAGTTGCAGTGTGTTCAGACGAATCTGTTAAGGTGGGTTTTGGAGCTCTGCGAGATTTGTGATTTTCTGAAATAACACACACTCATTCAACCCTCTGTAAATAAGTCGGTTCTTAACGTAAAGACTTAAAACTCAATATTCTATAAGAGCCTACCCCAAGGAGGATATGCGTTCACTTTCAGCTTCCCGTGTCAACTGGAAGTGCCTTAAAATGGTGTCATAGGGGCTGTTACGAAGGGTTAAAAAGGTCAGATCTTTTCAAAACTTCATATGTGTGATTAGGCAACCCTCATGAACTGTAAATCAGTCAATTCTCCCAACAGATGTCATAGAAAAGCTCTCTCTCTCACACACACACACACACACACACACACACACACACACACCAAGGATGGAGTGACACAGTGCAGGGCTTAAAGACACACAGAGCCTGCAATTGCATTACCATAATCTCCAGGCTGTGCCGAGTTCAACAAGATGCCCCGCTTGACTGTAGCTCACTCGGTCTGAGAACAGCGACCGTGAAAAAAAGAAGGCCCAAAATTAAGCCTGGCCCTAAATTTCAGGTGCTTTTGGGTGACAGCGGGAGAACCGTTAGGGTAAGAAGCACAATTCGACCTCAGGAACGTTCCTAATGCCCTGAGGTGGTACTGAACGCTGTCTTCCACTCGTCTCCCTCCTGGATACGCACCAGGTTGTAAGCGCTCCTGAGATCTAGTTTAGTGAAGAAGCACGCCTCGTGCATTGACTCAATCGCTGTGGCTATGAGAGGTAGCGGGTAACTGTACTTCACAGTGATCTGGTTAACCTGTCTGGGCTAGGGGGCAGTATTTTCATGGCCGGATGAAAAACGTACCCAATTTAAACAGGTTACTACTCTGGCTCAGAAACTAGAATATGCATATTATTAGTAGATTTGGATAGAAAACTCTCAACGTTTCTAAAACTGTTTGAATGGCGTCTGTGAGTATAACAGAACTCATATGGCAGGCAAAAACCTGAGAAAAAATCCAACCAGGAAGTGGATTACAGTTTTTCAAGACTGGGCCTATTCAGTATTTAGTGACTTAGGGTTCAATTTGCACTTCCTAACGCTTCCACTAGATGTCAACAGTCTTTAGAATGTGTTTCAGGCTTTTGCAGTCAACAGAGAGTGAACAAGACCTCCTGTAGTCTGATGACCGAGAGAATGACAGGCCACAATTATGCGCGTTCACATGAGGAGGTAGCTGTGTTCCAAAACGTTTTTCAAGACACTGGAATCGTCCGGTTGGAATATTATTGAAGTTCTAAGTTAAAAATGCCCTAAAGATTGATGTTTTACAACGTTTGACATGTTTCAACGAACGTAAATCTAACTTTTTGTTGTGAAATTTTCGGCGCGCTTCCTACACTTGGAGTAGCTAACTGAACGCGCAAACAACAAGGAGTTATTTGGACATAAATTATGGACTTTATCGAACAAAACAACATTTATTGTGGACCTGGGATGCCTGGAAGTGCCTTCTGATGAAGATCAAAGGTAAGTGAATATTTCTAATGCTATTTATGATTTTAGAGGACTCCAAAATAGCTGGTATCTGTATTGCCTGGTTTATTTTTCTGAACGCCGTACTCAGATTATTGCAAAGTGTGCTTTCCTCGTGAAGCTTTTTTGAAATCTGTCACAGCGTTTGCATAAAGGAGATGTTCATCTATAATTCTTTGAATAACAGTTTAATATTTTATCAACGTTTATGATGATTATTTTTGTAAATTGTTGTGCTGATTGACCGGCAGTATTGGAGGCAAAATATTTTCTGAACGTCACGCGCCAATGTAAAATGCTGTTTTTGGATATAAATATCAACTTTATCGAACAAAACATACATGTATTGTGCAACAATGTCCTAGGAGTGTCATCTGATGAAGATCGTCAAAGGTTAGTGCTTCATTTCGCTGTGTTTTGGGGTTTATTGACACATGTCCTTGCTTGGAAAATGGCTGTGTGATTATTTTTGTCTATGTACTCTCCTAACATAATCTAATGTTTTGCTTTCGCTGTAATGTTTTGCTTTCGCTTTTTGAAAATCGGACAATGTGGTTACATCAAGGAGACGTGTATCTTTAAAATTGTGTAAAATAGTCGTATGTTTGAGAAAGTTGAATTATGACATTTTGTTGTTTTTCAATTTGCCGCCCTGATATTTCACTGCATGTGTCCCGCAGGTGGGACGCTACAGTCCCACCTAGCCCATATAAGTTAAGGGCTCGATAGTCAATAGACGGGCGCAGACCTCCCTCCTTCACAAAAAATAAACTCGAGGAGGCGGGTGAAGTGGAGGACCGAATGTACCCCTGACGCAGAGATTCGGAGACATATGTCTCCATAGCCGCCATCTCCGCCTGTGACAGGGGATACACGTGACTCCTGCGAAGTGCGACGTCTACCTGAAGGTTTATCGCACAATCCCCCCGACGATGGGGTGGTAATTAGGAACCTAGGAAGCTCTTTGCTACCTTCTCCTCCCTCCTGAATCCTCCTCCCCCTCCCCCCCTCCTCCCTCTCTGCGGATGACTTCGTCAACCATTTTGAAAAGAAGGTTGACGATATCCGATCCTTGTTTGCTAAGTCAAACGACACCGCTGGTCCTGCTCACACTGCCCTACCCTGTGCTTTGACCTCTTTCTCCCCTCTCTCTCCAGATGAAATCTCGCATCTTGTGACGGCCGGCCGCCCAACAACCTGCCCACTTGACCCTATCCCCTCCTCTCTTCTCCAGACCATTTCCGGAGACCTTCTCCCCTACCTCACCTCGCTCATCAACTCATCCTTGACCGCTGGCTACGTCCCTTCCGTCTTCAAGAGAGCGAGAGTTGCACCCCTTCTGAAAAAACCTATACTCGATCCCTCCGATGTCAACAACTACAGACCAGTATCCCTTCTTTCCTTTCTCTCCAAAACTCTTGAACGTGCCGTCCTTGGCCAGCTCTCTTGCTATCTCTCTCAGAATGACCTTCTTGATCCTAATCAGTCAGGTTTCAAGATTGGGCATTCAACTGAGACTGCTCTTCTCTGTGTCACGGAGGCTCTCCGCACTGCTAAAGCTAACTCTCTCTCCTCTGCTCTCATCCTTCTAGACCTATCTGCTGCCTTTGATACTGTGAACCATCAGATCCTCCTCTCCACCCTCTCCGAGTTGGGCATCTCCGGCGCGGCCCACGCTTGGATTGCGTCCTACCTGACAGGTCGCTCCTACCAGGTGGCGTGGCGAGAATCTGTCTCCGCACCACGCGCTCTCACCACTGGTGTCCCCCAGGGCTCTGTTCTAGGCCTCTCCTATTCTCGCTATACACCAAGTCACTTGGCTCTGTCATATCCTCACATGGTCTCTCCTATGATTGCTATGCAGACGACACACAATTAATCTTCTCCTTTCCCCCTTCTGATAACCAGGCGGTGAATCGCATCTCTGCATGTCTGTCAGACATATCAGTGTGGATGACGGATCACCACCTCAAGCTGAACCTCGGCAAGACGGAGCTGCTCTTCCTACCGGGGAAGGACTGCCCGTTCCATGATCTCGCCATCACGGTTGACAACTCCCTTGTGTCCTCCTCCCAGAGTGCTAAGAACCTTGGCGTGATCCTGGACAACACCCTGTCGTTCTCCACTAACATCAAGGCGGTGACCCGATCCTGTAGGTTCATGCTCTACAACATTCGCAGAGTACGACCCTGCCTCACACAGGAAGTGGCGCAGGTCCTAATCCAGGCACTTGTCATCTCCCGTCTGGATTACTGCAACTCGCTGTTGGCTGGGCTCCCTGCCTGTGCCATTAAACCCCTACAACTCATCCAGAACGCCGCAGCCCGTCTGGTGTTCAACCTTCCCAAGTTCTCTCACGTCACCCCGCTCCTCCGCTCTCTCCACTGGCTTCCAGTTGAAGCTCGCATCCGCTATAAGACCATGGTGCTTGCCTACGGAGCTGTGAGGGGAACGGCACCTCCATACCTTCAGGCTCTGATCAGGCCCTACACCCAAACAAGGGCACTGCGTTCATCCACCTCTGGCCTGCTGGCCCCCCTACCTCTGAGGAAGCACAGTTCCCGCTCAGCCCAGTCAAAATTGTTCGCTGCTCTGGCACCCCAATGGTGGAACAAGCTCCCTCACGACGCCAGGACAGCGGAGTCAATCACCACCTTCCGGAGACACCTGAAACCCCACCTCTTTAAGGAATACCTGGGATAGGATAAAGTAATCCTTCTAACCCCCCCCCCCCCCTTAAAAGATTTAGATGCATTATTGTAAAGTGGTTGTTCCACTGGATATCATAAGGTGAATGCACCAATTTGTAAGTCGCTCTGGATAAGAGCGTCTGCTAAATGACTTAAATGTAAATGTAATGTAAATGTAATTGAGTCGCCTTCTTCTTAGAGAAGGTGAGAGCCAAATCGGAATAGTCGGGGGGAATGCGCACGGTGGAGACCTGGTCTGGACTTTCCACCGTAGTAGCACCAATGGAAACCCCCAAACACCTCCCCGAGCACTCTCGCGACCACCCCGTGAGAGCCCTCCATTGCCATGAAACAGTGGGGTCATGACAGGCTAACCAAGGAAGGCCTAGCTCCACGGGAAAAGCAGGAGAGTCAATGAGATGGGTGATAACAGGAGAACTTTAATTTTCACCCTGGCCCAAAGGCACAGGCGAGGCAGCACAAAGCACAACCACGGTAACATGAACCGGATTAAACAAAACAAACAAACCTAGGTTTGAAACAAACCTAGCGCAAGCCAGCCTGTAGCGTAACACCCTACACAAAGAACAATTCCACACACAGACATGGGGGAAACAGAGGGTAATATACATTTAGTCTGATGAGGGAATGTGAACCAGGTGTGCGGGAAAACAAGACAAAACAAATGGAAAATGAAAGAAAGGTGGAGCGGCGATGGCTAGAAGATCGGTAACGTTCGGGCGGCGTTCGGCTGTCGACAAAGAGAGGGACCGACTTCCGCGGAAGTCGTGACAAAATGACTAAAAGGTGAATGTAAAATGTTAATCACTCTCACTCAGATATCATATTAACATGGCATAAGTCATGGTTAAATGTGTAGAATTTAAAAAGTAATTTTTTCTCTCTGACATCAAGAGAGGAGACGCTAAAATGTTTTGCCTGCGAGGTGGGAGGCCCTCCAACCAAATCTCTCATTGGGCCCCCAAAAGGTTAGGGCTGGCCCTGGGCTAGGGGCACAGGCAAATTGGGCAGAGCAGAGCAGTAACTGGAGGGGAGCTAATATGCAGGTGCTGAGTAACTTCAGACAGGAGAGGAGCTACTGTAGTAAACCTAGAGAGCAGCCTAGGGCAGATTAACAAAGGCTGTAGCTTACATACAAGCACGTTAACACTGTAGGCTAAATGCACCCATCAATCACAGTCACACACATCCCTCTGCAAAGGAAGGCAGGCCTGAGCTTGACTCCACAACAACATCCTAGGCTATTTGCATACCTCTAGGAATTTGTGTTAGGCCTATCTTTTAAGTGCTTTAGAACAGATTTAGAATGGAATCGATAGACTACAGGTTTAGTAGGTGTCTATGGCATCCCTAATATCACAATAACCCAGACTGACTGTACACAAGGACACACACACAATACACATAGACAGAACACCTCTGCTGGTCTGTCTTTTCCCCTCTCTCTGGGCTGGTGCATGGAGAAAGGCTCAGCTTGCTCACTTCAGTTTCAGCCTATTCCCCAGACAGACAGATCACATCAGATCCGAAACATGTACACTATTTACACACTAACCAGGTTTCCACCATTTCATGCGGATGAATTACCTGACGCATGAAAAAAGTCACGACCGGGCTGATGGAAACAGGAAATGCCGGTACAATTTTAACAATGTTTGACATGGTGAGATCTTTCTGTTTGGTAAAATGTATTATGCGAGAAATGGCGATGGAAAGTCCTTTATGCACAAATACTGATATAATAACCAGTCATATCAAAGTACACGTGGAGTCACGCCATGACATGTTGTGTGGTCCTCTCACTACAACTTGGAAAAGCATGCAAGTTATGATGAACTTCACAGGGTGGTGAAAGTGCAAGGTGATCATCTTGCTCCTTTCCAAAAAATGTCAAGTGTCTTATTGTGGTGACATGATGATTGATAATTGGCTGCTATTTGACTAATCAAAATAATCTCACTCTTATCAACAATAATTTCATCATATAGGTAGCCTACCCGCACTGTATCTGCCAGCTGTTGGCTAGAGCACATATGAAAAGACCAGAGTGGGCTCATTTGCTATATAACGCAACAGTTGTTGTGATAAAACCATCAGTAGAGTTGAAAATGCGATGGAAACCTATTTTATCTTAAAAAATATATTTTGTACATGGGAATGTAAGCGCAAAAGTTATTTTTATGTGCACTACGTTATCACGGACGGGCTTTTAGCTGCAATGAGTTCGTTTGATGGAAACTCATTTCTGGTGGATTTTTGTTTTGCATATTTTATAATATTTACAAAGAAACAGAAAATCTAGCTAATGACACTAAGTAGGGTCAGAATGCTTCATCTTTTGAATGTACAGTACCAACATTCTCTGCGCACGCTTACAAACATGAACAGGCTACACACTCACAGACACTAAAGTTAATGTGAGAGGTAAAAGGTCCATAAACCAGAGTGCAACAGGTGTGACACTAGATCACTTCAGCCTACCTGACAAAGCTGCATCACCTTGGCTACAGTCCACACACAGATGCACATCCTCTAAAACCTGCCCACGGCATGGATGGAATATTATCTTACTCCCTCTGGAAATGGCAAGTTGCCAAAAGTGATGGCAACCTATTTGACTCACTTCTGAGGGCAACATGCCAAGGCTAGAGGCAAGGAGGAACTTAAATTCCCTTCCTAAATTGACTGAATCTAAATGGAATTCACTCCAACGCTGGATTTCTACAACACATCCGAAACCTTATCTCAACCAGTGTCCCAGCCTCCCTGGGGCCCATCCAAAGCCCCTGTTAATGTATTTTAATCTGAGCCACTGCAGTAGGTGAGTAACTCAGCTCTCTGACACAGATTGATTAGGAAGTGCCAAACACAGTGCAACCAGGACAATAAAGCAGAGGGGCAGATATGCAGGTTGTGACCTTGTTAAGTAACAGCAGTGACACCGTGACAGTGTCAGTGATGAGGTCACTGAGGAGTCCCACCCATCCTGGACCAGCCCATCTGGTTCCGGTCCAACAGCCTTTTCCTGTTCCTACCCTGACGTCATATCCTGCAGGTAACCAGGAGAGCAGCATTACTGGCTTCAGCTAAGGCTATCTGGAATAGAGGACATACACCTCACTGTTCTCTGGAAGCAGTCCTAGGACCAAAAAGTACTGAAAATCAGTGCCCTTCTCACAAGTTTGTTGATGACATTTTCTGAAGGTTTGGACATTTCTCACTCAAGAAGTGCATCTGAACACACTGATCAGTGGTGGTGTGTGCGACAGAGCCTTTTTTCACTAGGGGTGAACGGGTGTTGGCTCAACACCCCACTACCTGTGTCCAGTCAGTGTCCAGGAACCCAGAGAGCAGAATCTGTTCATAACAAGGCCAAGATCACAGGGATCTAGCCTACCTGTCAAATGGGAGGATGATTTGTTTGTGTTTGAATGTTGTGTCATGCTATTTCCATACAGTGGCCAGGGATGTTCAGCCTCAGAGCGTCTTTGGAAATGAAGGCCTTACCCACAGCATAGCCTGAGCCAGCAGGTCAATAGGGTCGTCCTCTGTGGAGAGAGGCACAATGTATGTGTTTGAACTGGAAGTGGGTGTGTAAGAGAACTTTGAGAATGTCAAGGAGTCCATTAGAATTAAACCAGGTGTCTCTTTCCTGACACCAGGGCATAGCTATTCAAAGGTATCGTCAAGTTGGTGTACGTGTAGGCCTATGTTTGTCTGTCTGTGTACGAGCCTTCCTGAGATTTTCTCACCCAGAGCAGAGTGACGATCTCGTCTCACCAGACGTGCACATGCCTTTTGGTCTTGGCTCATCAACAATAAATAAACCCTCTCAATCATATACCTCTCACCTTAAATATCAGCAGTCACGCATCTAAACACATGCTATTGAAGGTCTGAGAGGCCTGAGCTCTGACACAAACAAAGAAATGCCACCAACACTGACCAAAACATCCCATCTACTCACATAGCCCAGGATTGGCTCTCCTTAAGGCCCATGCACAATAAATACATGCACTTCACATTATCCTGCATGCATGTTGGGTCCTTTGTGCATGACCAGAAAAGGAGAGGCAGCAGTACAAGTAGCCTATCGACCCACCTACCTGAACCGGACTTGTCTGTATGAGACAGATAGTGACAGGACCAGTCTCAGGTAAACTAAAGGAAACCAACATGGAGAAGTGAAAGGTTTAAAAAGGGAAAAAGGGGCGATTAGTCTACTTCTCTGGAGAGAGGGAGAGAGAGAGGGAGAAAGAGAGAGAGCGTTTTACGTGGACAACTAGTCTGGACAGGCTGGCTAAGGGAAACTCAAGATTGGCTTTTAAAGTTTCACTTGGAAATATGATCATATTAAAATAGGATATATGATCATTACAGGGTGACTGAGGGCTGGAATCTGCTGTCTCACCCTGGAAACGTAATACTTACTGTAAGTTAAGATCCTACACGCACACACAACGACACAACTAAAAGCAGCCAGACTTCTGACAGTTGAATAGAATATTGGGAAGCAGCAGTTATCATTGGTGGTCTGATGTAGGGGGCGGGGCCTATTAGGTTCCTGCAAGTTCTTGTTGATAATAATCAGTGAGAAGTGCATAATAAGTGTAGTGTGTGTGTGTGTGTTTTTAAAACAAGTATGACACAGGCGGTGGATAGAAGTTATTTGGGCAGTAGCACAGTGTATTTTGGTGTCATGACCAACAATTTGTCCCATGGCTCTGCAGTGCTTGTGTGCACGTGAGGGAGAATGTGACTCGTGTCTGCAGATCACAGAGGAACTCCTACCTGTCCTCTAATGTACTAATGTACAAAACCATTTCCATCTGCATGCTGAATCACTATCACCCTCTCTCTGTTCCTATCCTCTCCACTCATGCTACCCCACATAACAAATACTACAGTTTACTATAGAATACTACAGAACTTACAATAGAATTCTGTAGTAAACTGTAGCATAATGTAGAATACTATACTACACACTGTAGTATCCCTCGATCGTGTGTATGTAGTGCTTAGTATAGAATGGTGTAGTATACTGTAGAATACTATAGCAAATACTACAGTATTATCCACACAAAAAAACACTTCAAAATAATACAGTATGTCCCCAAAAACACTATAGTAAATACTACAGACAGCCAAAACATAGTATATACTGCTCTTTTTTAACTATAGCATTTATACTATAGTTTATACTATAGAATACTACAGTATTCACTGTCAGTCTGCAAAAACACTACAGTGAATACAATAGTATTCCAAACATAGTACACCCTATAGTATTTTTTCATGTGTGACTGCTTGGGCATTCTGTGTAGAGTTCTGTAGAAAGGAAGAGCAGTGTCTGTGATGGATTGAAAGAATACAGACCGGGTGTCTGTCTGGCTGGCTGCTGAGGTGAGGTGAGGTGAGGTGAGCTAGCCAGAAAGTGGATTGGGTGACTGGTCTGATGATGACCCCTGAGTGGGTGCTGATGGGGAACCTGGGCCTGGTCCAATGAATAGGCTACACCTGAGACCCACAGTGGAGATAGTGACAAAGCAGAGCACAATGGAACAGTACAGCAGCCTGAGTCACACAACACAGTGATCTGACACACACACACACACACACACACACACACACACACACACACACACACACACACACACACACACACACACACACACACACACACACACACACACACACAACAACCTGCTTACAAGCAGCTCAACAACTACAGATAAATTCATAAAGACACACAGAATGTTAAAATATGTGCAAAGCAAACAACATACTACAAGTAGACTAGGCAACAGATTCAGATCAGAACAGCTAAGAGAAGTGCATTTTGCACAGACAGTTCCATATCGAAAACTAATCAAGAAAATAAGGTCTATGCCAATGAGTGGGGAGCTAGAATATGGTCAGTGTGTCAGATTGATGATAAGAGCGTGAAGAGTACACCCAGTAATTTCTAGCCTTTTCTCTCCACCATTATCACCGCTCCCACTCAATCCAACCCCTCTGTCCCCATTTAACCCCTTTACAATCCTACATCACTACTTTGTACTTCCCTGCTTGCGCAATCTGAGACAAACTCCCCTTGATGCCCCAAATCCCTTCATGCTCTTCAACAAGCCACTCCCAAACAAAATTGCCTTCTATTTATAGTCACCAAAACAAGGAAAACTCCAAACCACACCCAATGCCTGCTCAGCTATACAGAGAGAGAGAGAACTTCTAACCCTATGCCCTCACAGTGTCTCTGTCTGAAGCAGCCTGGGTTGCTTTCCTCCAGAGTCCTCCTGGCCCCTGACCTTTGAGTGCACATGCTGCCCTCCCCAGATGTCAACTTAGACAACACTTGTGCAGTGTGCCCAGTGGCAACAGGAACAGTGTGTTCCCCACACACACACCATCAGCAAAAAAAAAAAGAATCACATCCAAAGTAACGATGGGAACCAATTCTCTGGGTGCTCTGCTGCACGCAATCCCCAGCTGGAGAGAACAGGAGGGATCAGCCTGGCCCTGCCATAGCAAAATGGAAGAAGTAGAGCGAGAGAGAGACACACTAACCCAGCCACTGCGCCAGCCCAATGTATGTTATAAAAACCCATTGAAAATAAGATCCCAGGTTCAATATAATAGTTCAACAAAAGTGTGTCAGATTTGAATTAGAGTATTAGGGCGCCAGAGGGAGAGGAGGTAGAGTAGGGTACGGTAGGGTGGGGTAGAGGGAGAAATGTAGTTGGCACCATCATAACCATATTTTTTTGTGTGTGTGTGTGTGTAACGAACAGTTGACTAAAGATGTGACGGCCGGGCATTCGTGCAGTCGAGTCCATTTCTGACATGGACTCTTAACAACATGATGAAACTTTGTTGCTCAAACAAACAAGGCTTCAATTGCCTTGGAAAACAGCCCCAAAATGCAGCAGCAGCAGCACACAGAAATAAAATGAATGATTATATTTCTATGGCAGCACATGCAGTCAGAAGCACAAGAAAATGTGCGTAAAAGTTATTACTCTAACAGTTACTACGGTGACCACGGTCATTTGGCTGGCCAATTACCGTTTTCCAAAATTCCATGACCTTCACAGCCCTACACTCTACCTTACAAAGCAGGTTGCAACGACTCGGCTGTTACTGTGAAACAGAGCCATTCTCTGTGCCCTCTCAAGGACAAATACCATGGCCTACCTCCCTCCCTCTCTCTCTCTCTCTCTCTCTCCCCCCCATTCACTCAATCTAACCGACTTCCCTGGCACAACAGTCTCTTCATGGTTGTGCCACTTATGGAGCCTTATATACTGTAGCAAACCATGCTTCTCGACAACTAGGCTAAGAGCTGCAGGCCAGGAAAACAAAAGAGCAAAAGTTAGGCTATATATATGATTCATGCATTTGACAAGACACCAACACACTTTCCATGACAGCAACCAAATGACTGACTGTGTGTGTCCAACAAAGGGCACGATGGCACCTCATAGGTCACACACAGGCAGTTGGACTGGGGGAGGTATTACTTTTCCTGGCAGTGTCACTCCTCATCTTAGGTTTGATGGTGCACAAATAAAGCCATGGTGTCCCTCCAGAAGGGCTTTTAGTCTCCCCAGTCCCCTCTCTCCTCTCACTCTCAGGAGGCAGGGAAACCCACCCTCCTGTGCTGGCAGAAGAGTGAATATGTGTACTTTAGATACGGCTCAGTTGTGATTTAGTATGATCCACACAGTCCTAGCCTAAAGAGAATCCCTCCACTCTATTACAGCTTTTGTCTCATCAAACAATCTGTCCATCACTAGTAGTCAGTCCACAAGAGTGTACAAGACTTGAGCTTTGGTAGTATATTCATTTTGATTATGTTGACTCTACCTAACATAGAAATAGGGAGAGATCTCCATCTCTAAACATCAGATTCAATCTTATCTATTAAAGGAGAGTAGTTGATTTTATAGTCCTCCTCCAAAACTATATTCGGATGATTACTCCTTATTGGAATTTGGCCTCCAGGAACCCTCTCTAAGGCCAGAGGTCGCCATAAAGTAGGTCTTAGTAACTGATATCTAGGGCCTTGAGCCATAAAATCGGCCATGGGGGTCCTTAAGCAATTAAGATGTTTCAAATGTATAGTCTATTCATTCCCTAGGTCTCAGCCTTTATTTAATGTTTTGACCCAGGGAAGGATGAGACAACAAACAGATAAAGATAAGATGAGTATTTAGGTCAGCCCTCCCCGCTAGAAGGGGAGAGATTTGCTGCGAACCGCTTAGAGGAACGTGTCCGTCTTCCCATATGCATATATCTTTCTATGCTTGTCTATGTCTGTCTATTAAACCTTTAACTATAGAAGTTGTTCACCTTATATTTTGCATCGAGCATTTCCACACCTTGACCAGTTTTCAATTCCTAACAGTATCAATACACCCAGGTATTTCATATGCGTCTTTGTCCATTTCCACTGAAATGTACTTTCCAAGCTTGAAAAGTCATAATTAGTCATTCACTTTGAATCCTGATACAGCACCATGTGTCCAACAGTTGAAAAATAAATGATAGAGAATGTTCTGGTTTGGATAAGGTAAAATGTCATCTGCATACAATGATATCACGTGTGGTTCTCCACCAATCTCAATTCCAAAGATTGAGCAATTGAAAGCTTTTTAAGGATATCTGATCAAGTCCCCATAACAGCCTGGCTACATATAAATGAGTGTGTGAGCAGGGCCATCTAAGGACAAATGTGTGTGTGTGTATGTATATATATACACGTGTGTGTGTAAATTCATCCTGACGATGTCTTTGCCTTCTTCAACCTGTTACTACGGGTCTAACCCTTTCCCTGCCTACCTCCAAGTATGTTCCCAACCCACTCAACACCAGTAATTACAATGCCAGCGGGACAGGAGTGTGTAAGTAATCAGAGCCCAAACTTCAGAGGGATCTCATATTAACATGAGAAGAGTGACTCACAGTGTGATGCTGCGAGTCTGGTAGAGTGGAGTTAAGGGGAGTACCAGGGGGTTGCCAAGGGGTAGAGAAGGAATTAAGGAGATGTAACCTACCAGCCAACTCTGCAACGTCCCTATCGACATACGAAAGTGCTGCTGACAATGTAAGACTTAAGCTATGTGTGTTTCGTTCCCTCTCATGTAACAGAGTAGAATAAATTCAAACAGCTGAGACGTCCAGGAGCAGTGCTGTCTCTTGACAACCCTTGCAACAATAAAAGAACAAAACAACATGCCTTTGGTTGAGAGGAGCCAAACCAATCATTACTTTATGAAGGACCTACATGGCAAGATTTGCCCCAGTGTGTGTGTGTTCCATCATCAGAGACAAAGTAACAAATGAATGACTATTAAAAAACTGCCATTACATTTACATTTAAGTCATTTAGCAGACGCTCTTATCCAGAGCGACTTACAAATTGGTGAATTCACCTTATAATATCCAGTGGAACAACCACTTTACAATAGTGCATCTAAATCTTTTAAGGGGGGGGGTTAGAAGGATTACTTTATCCTATCCCAGGTATTCCTTAAAGAGGTGGGGTTTCAGGTGTCTCCGGAAGGTGGTGATTGACTCCGCTGTCCTGGCGTCGTGAGGGAGCTTGTTCCACCATTGGGGTGCCAGAGCAGCGAACAGTTTTGACTGGGCTGAGCGGGAACTGTGCTTCCTCAGAGGTAGGGAGGCGAGCAGGCCAGAGGTGGATGAACGCAGTGCCCTTGTTTGGGTGTAGGGCCTGATCAGAGCCTGAAGGTACGGAGGTGCCGTTCCCCTCACAGCTCCGTAGGCAAGCACCATGGTCTTGTAGCAGATGCGAGCTTCGACTGGAAGCCAGTGGAGAGAGCGGAGGAGCGGGGTGACGTGAGAGAACTTGGGAAGGTTGAACACCAGACGGGCTGCGGCGTTCTGGATGAGTTGTAGGGGTTTAATGGCACAGGCAGGGAGCCCAGCCAACAACGAGTTGCAGTAATCCAGACGGGAGATGACAAGTGCCTGGATTAGGACCTGCGCCGCTTCCTGTGTGAGGCAGGGTCGTACTCTGCGAATGTTGTAGAGCATGAACCTACAGGATCGGGTCACCGCCTTGATGTTAGTGGAGAACGACAGGGTGTTGTCCAGGGTCACGCCGAGGCTCTTAGCACTCTGGGAGGAGGACACAAGGGAGTTGTCAACCGTGATGGTGAGATCATGGAACGGGCAGTACTTCCCCGGGAGGAAGAGCAGCTCCGTCTTGCCGAGGTTCAGCTTGAGGTGGTGATCCGTCATCCACACTGATATGTCTGCCAGACATGCAGAGATGCGATTCGCCACCTGGTTGTCAGAAGGGGGAAAGGAGAAGATTAATTGTGTGTCATCTGCATAGCAATGATATGAGAGACCATATGAGGATATGACAGAGCCAAGTGACTTGGTGTATAGCGAGAATAGGAGTGGGCCTAGAACAGAGCCCTGGGGGACACCAGTGGTGAGAGCACGTGGCGCGGAGACAGATTCTCGCCACGCCACCTGGTAGGAGCGACCTGTCAGGTAGGACGCAATCCAAGCGTGGGCCGCGCCGGAGATGCCCAGCTCGGAGAGGGTGGAGAGGAGGATCTGATGGTTCACGGTATCAAAGGCAGCAGATAGGTCTAGAAGGATGAGAGCAGAGGAGAGAGAGTTAGCTTTAGCAGTGCGGAGAGCCTCCGTGACACAGAGAAGAGCAGTCTCAGTTGAATGCCCAATCTTGAAACCTGACTGATTAGGATCAAGAAGGTCATTCTGAGAGAGATAGCAAGAGAGCTGGCCAAGGACGGCACGTTCAAGAGTTTTGGAGAGAAAGGAAAGAAGGGATACTGGTCTGTAGTTGTTGACATCGGAGGGATCGAGTGTAGGTTTTTTCAGAAGGGGTGCAACTCTCGCTCTCTTGAAGACGGAAGGGACGTAGCCAGCGGTCAAGGATGAGTTGATGAGCGAGGTGAGGTAGGGGAGAAGGTCTCCGGAAATGGTCTGGAGAAGAGAGGAGGGGATAGGGTCAAGTGGGCAGGTTGTTGGGCGGCCGGCCGTCACAAGACGCGAGATTTCATCTGGAGAGAGAGGGGAGAAAGAGGTCAAAGCACAGGGTAGGGCAGTGTGAGCAGGACCAGCGGTGTTGTTTGACTTAGCAAACGAGGATCGGATGTCGTCAACCTTCTTTTCAAAATGGTTGACGAAGTCATCCGCAGAGAGGGAGGAGGGGGGGGAGGAGGATTCAGGAGGGAGGAGAGGTAGCAAAGAGCTTCCTAGGGTTAGAGGCAGATGCTTGGAGTTTAGAGTGGTAGAAAGTGGCTTTAGCAGCAGAGACAGAAGAGGAAAATGTAGAGAGGAGGGAGTGAAAGGATGCCAGGTCCGCAGGGAGGCGAGTTTTCCTCCATTTCCGCTCGGCTGCCCGGAGCCCTGTTCTGTGAGCTCGCAGTGAGTCGTCGAGCCACGGAGCAGGAGGGGAGGACCGAGCCGGCCTGGAGGATAGGGGACAGAGGAAATCAAAGGATGCAGAGAGGGAGGAGAGGAGGGTTGAGAAGGCAGAATCATGAGATAGGTTGGAGAAGGTTTGAGCAGAGGGAAGAGATGATAGGATGGAAGAGGAGAGAGTAGCGGGAGAGAGAGAGCGAAGGTTGGGACGGCGCAATACCATCCGAGTAGGGGCAGAGTGAGGAGTGTTGGATGAGAGCGAGAGGGAAAAGGATACAAGGTAGTGGTCGGAGACTTGGAGGGGAGTTGAAATGAGATTAGTGGAAGAACAGCATCTAGTAAAGATGAGGTCAAGCGTATTGCCTGCCTTGTGAGTAGGGGGGAAGGTGAGAGGGTGAGGTCAAAAGAGGAGAGGAGTGGAAAGAAGGAGGCAGAGAGGAATGAGTCAAAGGTAGACGTGGGGAGGTTAAAGTCACCCAGAACTGTGAGAGGTGAGCCATCCTCAGGAAAGGAACTTATCAAGGCGTCAAGCTCATTGATGAACTCTCCAAGGGAACCTGGAGGGCGATAAATGATAAGGATGTTAAGCTTGAAAGGGCTGGTAACTGTGACAGCATGGAATTCAAATGAGGAGATAGACAGATGGGTCAGGGGAGAAAGAGAGAATGTCCACTTGGGAGAGATGAGGATTCCAGTGCCACCACCCCGCTGGCTCGATGCTCTAGGGGTATGCGAGAACACGTAGTCAGACGAGGAGAGAGCAGTAGGAGTAGCAGTGTTATCTGTGGTAATCCATGTTTCCGTCAGCGCCAGGAAGTCTAGGGACTGGAGGGTAGCATAGGCTGAGATGAACTCAGCCTTGTTGGCCGCAGACCGGCAGTTCCAGAGGCTGCCGGAGACCTGGAACTCCACGTGGGTCGTGCGCGCTGGGACCACCAGGTTAGAGTGGCAGCGGCCACGCGGTGTGGAGCGTTTGTATGGCCTGTGCAGAGGGGAGAGAACAGGGATAGACAGACACATAGTAGACAAGCTACAGAAGAGGCTACGCTAATGCAAAGGAGATTGGAATGACAAGTGGACTACACGTCTCGAATGTTCAGAAAGTTAAGCTTACGTTGCAAAAATCTTATTGACTAAAATGACGAAAATGATACAGTACTGCTGGCTGGTGGAGTAGGCTAGCTATCAGTGGCTGCGTTATTGACTTTGAACGTGTAGCTGGCTAGGTAACCTCGATAGTTTCAGTACTACACCTTGTCATGATACAAAGCAACTTTGTAGCTAGCTAGCCATGAAAGATGTGAGGCAGCAATTCCAATGCCACCAACACAACTAATCAGAACATAGCCTAAGGGGAATTTCACAGTAACGGAATTACGCTGATTGTATTTGTCACATTGTCACGTCCTGACCAGCAGAGGGAGCAATTGTAGTAGTTTTGGTCAGGACGTGGCAGAGATTTTTGTGTTACGTGTGAGTTGGTTGTTGGACTCCCAATTGAAGGCAGGTGTGTTGAGTTGCCTTTGATTGGGAGTCCTGTATAGTAGTGTGTGTTTTTCCTTGTGGTTGTGGGTAATTGTTTCTGTTCAGTTGTGTTTCAGCTGTCAGTGCTGTTGAGTTTGCGGTGTTTTCTTGTTTTGTAGTGTTCCAGTGTTCTTTTTGAATTAAATCATGAACACTAACTCCGCTGCACCTTGGTCTTCTTGTCTCCATGACGACAGCCCTTACACACATGCACCGAATACAACAGGTGTAGACCTTACCGTGAAACGCTTACTTACAAGTCCTTAATCAACAATATAGTTCAAGAAATAGAGTTAAGAAAATAAGTTAAAAAAATTAAAACATCAAAAAGTAACATAAGAAAATTACATAACAATAAAGAGGCTATATACAGTGGGTAAAGCTTGGGGGGGTTGTCAATGTAAATAGTCCGGGTGGCCATTTGATTAATTGTTCAGCAGTCTTATGGCTTGGGGGTAGAAGCTGTTAAGGAGCCTTATGGTTGTAGACTTGGCTGTTTAATCAGCTTCTTGATATGCCACACCTGTCAGGTAGATGGATTATCTTGGCAAATTTGAAACGCTCACTAGCAATTTCTGCAGAATTTTTTTTGAGAAATAAGCTTTTTGTGTGTCTGGAAAATGTCTGGGATCTTTTATTTCAGCTCATGAAACATGGGACCAACACTTTACATGCATTTATATTTTTGTTCAGTATAGTAGCCTAATTTGTCCTCTGTTTGATGCCTGTGGCTGTCCATTGTGCTGTCCATGGAGCTGAACGGACAGCAATTTTTGCATTGTAGGCATGTGTGCACTTTCTCACAGATGATATAACTTGTGTTGTTGCTCTGGTGGTCAATTAAATTGAAATTAGGGCTGTTGCAGTGACCGTATTACCGGCAGTCATGAGTCAAGACCACAGTCAAATTCCACATGACCGTTGAGTCACGGTAATCTCCTCCTATGCACTCGGTACATGAATGGCGCTGCCGCATCAGAAATGCTCTTTGGTACATAATTGGTCGAGCCTAATCTCCAAAATTAAACTCTATTAATCGTCTATAAGTGGGGACTGTATTATTATGCATACTGGATGGACTGGTTACCTTATGCTACGCTCCAAACTTTCTATCCATGAGTTTGGTATAGAACATAGGCCTAGGCGATGCTGTTGGTTCATTGACTGTGCAGGGCGGCTTGCAGAGTATAGTTATAACCTACAATTATAGTGAATTTGTATTTGATTTTGAATAGCCTAGTAATAGGGCATTTTTTATATTTTCATAATGAATGGGTTGACACATTACCTCTAGCTACAGAATATCTCACCACCTTGCGTTTCAATCTCCTCCTCTCTCCTTCATTCCTTTCTCCAGCTTGAAGAGAGAGAGGGGCTGTCAGTTAAATTCATGAAATAAGTTTCATTGTGAAAACATGTTACTACCGATGTTCCCGAACAGATTTCACTTGGTTTCCCAAATTAAGCACTGGGTAACTGCAGGAACAACGTTGGAGAGCCCGTGGCATACAGAGTTTGGGCAGAATATCACCTCTCGTGTAGCGAGAGACTGCTCCTCAAACAGTGCTTGACGCATGGAGTGAAATACGTGTTCTTATTAGCCCAGACATTTCTATACACAATACCGTGTGAAAGAAGTTTTAATGGTTGCCACTAAAAAGAGGAGGATCCCAGCTGCTACTATACTTATTTCTCAGCTGCTAATATTAAGCACATTCGTCAACTGTAAAACCGGAGTAGCCTACCCAGCATGATTGCAAAATGACAGTGTCAAATGCTGTAGACAGGTCCAAGATGATGAGGATGGCAATGATTCCAGCATCAGCAGCACAGAGGTCGTTCACTACCTTTACCAAGGCAGTTTCAGTGCTATGCATAGCCCGGAAAGCCGTCTGGAGCGATTCAAATATTTCATGAGAGGTGATGTGTTGTTGGATTTGTGATGCTACCACTTTAGTGAGGAAGGGAGGGGTTTGAGTTTGGCTTGTAGTTGGAGAGGACCTCAGGGTCCAGGCCCTGTTTCTTCAGAATGGGAGATAGCCACTGTTTTCAAAGGAGTAGGAACAGGGTCAGATGTGAGGGATGCATTTACAATCGTGACCACCAGGGGGCAGAGAACAGGGAGGCATGCCTTAATTATGGCAGCGGGCATGGGGTCAACGGAGCAGGTTGTGGTTTTAAATTTAGAAAAGAGTTCAGTGATGGTGGTTTCCTTGACAAGGGAGAAGGAATTAAGTCTGTTCTCAGGTGGTGAGTCAGGCAGTCCTGGGGGGCAGGGGCATAAGCAATATAAGGGGTTGCCAATTTCCTTTAAAACCACAACATTTTCCCTGTGCCTCAAGGTAAAATGGAGAGAATTACAGGAAATGTACAAAAAAATCTAATAAAATAAAGAATTCTCTCTGCCGTCAAGAAGGGGTCTACCAAATCTCGCTTAGTGCCCCCAAAAAGCTAGGGACGGCCATGCTGGGGGGAGAGGGGGTCAGATGAAGGGTCAGACTGTTGCAGCTGTTGGTAGATAGCCTCCTGGACAGAAAGCTGTCACAGAGGTCAGTGTCTGTCTGTCTGAGTCTTTCACCAATTTACCTATTGCAGCTTTATCAAACTTTTTTCCCTTGAATGCAATATTTTGATTTATGCAATCCTATCAGTCAATATCCTTGAAACTTATTGCATTCAATGCAATGTATTGACTTCTATATGTCAATATCCAGTCTGTGGAGGTTGGAGAGAGGAGGGAGAGAGAGAAGGGGAGAGTGAGGGAGATTGACTGAGGGAGGGGAGAAGAGAGGAGGGAGAGAGAAAGAGACAGGGGGATAGGGAAAGTGAGGAAGGAAGAAAAAGAGAGAGAATGGTTGACACTCTTCTTTTCCCATATACTGCAATGTATTGATATAAACATCATCTGTTGTTTTCTTTTCACAAAAAAATTCACAGAATGACGTTTTCCTATGATATCATGTTGCGGCCAGCCCAGTTTAGGTTCAGATCAGAACAAATTAGGCTATTATTTGCCAGGTTAGTCATTAGCCTAGTGAGTGCTTCCTATATCAAATTGTGGTCACCAAAGCAAGCTGAGGCGGTTCTGCATTATAGATGTTTGTTCTGGCGAGAGACAAGGTCAGTCTTTGAAACCAGACACATGCTGTTACCTCTGTGACTCAAAGCCTACAACACCAACAGAGACAAGAGAATTCTCTTATTACACACACACACACACACACACACACACACACACACACACACACACACACACACACACACACACACACACACACACACACACACACACACACACACACACACACACACACACACACACACAGTGCTTTGAAGGTTAAATGGAAAAACTACAGACCTAACGTTGAATTTAACTGAAGGAACACATTTGCACACAAGCTACGCAAACTCTTGAGAGTGTTGAAAAATGTCGAACACACAGTGACACTTGGTCTCTGACATTGTAAAACAATGTTAGCAACCTCGGTAGCTGATGCTGTAAAGTGTTGGGAGGGATCCACATATAATGTTCATTTCTGGTTACTGCTAGTGCTAGCGGGGATAGGGTGACCACATTTAAAATACCCAAATGCGGGACAACAGGATGATTTTGCGGGACATTCGCGGCCAAGTGTAACCAGTGTTGTAGCACTCGAGACCGAGGCAGTCCAGTCTCGAGACCACATATTGAGTTTCCTGGTCTTATCTGATGTCAGATACATGTACTCTGTCTTGACTCGGTCTGGGACAGTGAGGACTCTAATTTGTTCCCGAGACCAGCAGAGTAGAAAACAAATAATTATCAGCTTCCATTCATTCATTCAGCGCATACATATATACACTCCTTTCTTGAAATATTAATATCTTAACAGCCTGTATATATATATATTATAGACATTTTTGCGCAGTGGCGAACCTATAGGCCTTCAGTGTGTGACAGGTTGATGATTCTGAAAGGACAGCAATCGTAATACCAGTTCACTCACGTCGATTTTTTGTCTTTTAGGATCACCACTTTATTTTAAGAATTTGAAATGTCAGAATAATAGTAGAGAATGATTTACTTCAGATTTTATTTCTTTCATCACATTCCCATTGGGTCACAAGTTTACATACACTCAATTAGTATTTGGTAGCATTGCCTTGAAATTGTGTCAAACGTTTCAGGTAGCCTGCCACAAGCTTCCCACAATAAGTTGGGTGAATTTTGGCCCATTCCTCCTGACAGAGCTGGTATAACCGAGTCAGGTTTGTTGGCCTCCTTGCTCGCACACGCTTTTTCAGTTCTGCCAACAATTTTTCTATGGGATTGAGGTCAGGCCTTTGTGATGACCACTCCAATACCTTGACTTTGTTGTCCTTAAGCCATTTTGCAACAACTTTGGAAGTATGCTTGGGGTCATTGTCCATTTGGAAGACCCATTTGCGACCAAGCTTTAACTTCCTGACTGATATCTTGAGATGTTGCTTCAATATATACACATAATTTTCCTCCCTCATGATGCCATCTATTTTGTGAAGTGCACCAGTCCCTCCTGCAACAAAGCACCCCCACAACATGATGCCGCCACCCCCGTGCTTAACGGTTGGGATGGTGTTCTTCGGATTGCAAGCCTCCCCCCATTTCCTCGAAATATAACAATGGTCATTATGGCCAAACAGTTCTATTATTGTTTCATCAGACCACAGGAGATTTCTCCAAAAATTACAATATTTTTCCCCATGTGGATTTGCAAACCGTAGTCTGGCTTTTTTATGGCAGTTTTGGAGCAGTGGCTTCTTTCTTGCTGAGACGCCTTTCAGGTTATGTCGATATAGGAATTGTTTCACTGTAGATATAGATACTTTTGTACCCGTTTCCTCCAGCATCTTCACAAGGTCCTTTGCTGTTGTTCTGGGATTGATTTACACTTTTCGCACCAATGTACGTTCATCTCTAGGAGACAGAACTCGTCTCCTTCCTGAGTGGTATGACAGCTGCGTGGTCCCATGGTGTTTATACTTGCGTACTATTGTTTGTACAGATGAACGTGATACCTTCAGGCATTTGGAAATTGCTCCCAAGGATGAACCCGACTTGTGGAGGTCTACAATTTGTTTTCTGAGGTCTTGGCTGATTTCTTTTGATTTTCCCATGATGTCAAGCAAAGAGGCACTGAGTGTGAAGGTAGACCTTGAAATACATCCACAGGTACACCTCCAATTGACTCAAATTATGTCAATTAGCCTTTCAGAAGCTTCTAAAGCCATGACATAATTTTCTGGAATTTTCCAAGCTGTTTAAAGGCACAGTCAACTTAGTGTATGTAAACTTCTAACCCACTGGAATTGTGATACAGTGAATTATAAGTGAAATAATCTGTCTGTAAACAATTGTTGGAAAAATTACTTGTGTTATGCACAAAGCAGTTTTCCTAACCAGACTTGCCAAAACTATAGGTTGTTAACAAGAAATTTGTGGAGTGGTTGAAAAACGAGTTTTAATGACTCCAACCTAAGTGTATGTAAACTTCCAACTTCAACTGTGTCTACCAGTAAATGCTAACTAAGGCAACAATGGGCATGCAACCTAAGAATTGAAAAGCTTTAGTCTGACGTGTTGGTTAGTAGGCTATTTGTGATGCGCAATTGTCATCATGCCCTGTTTGCATCAGGGGCGTAGACATGGATGGACCTGAGTGGAAAGAGGCCCACCCAAAGGGGAGCCAGGCCCTGACAGGCCCACCCAATCAGATTGATGTCGTTTAAGTAATCTTAGAGCGTCCAAAAAAAAATCTATTTAAAAAAGTGTGATTTTCTAGTATTTCTTTACACAGGGAGCCTTTCCTTCACAGGGTGGGCCGTTTGGCAACTTTTGGCTAAATTAGAGTATACCCACTTCTCCAGACACCACTGCATAGGGATAATGGAAAGACAGCAGTCACACACAGCATGATGTTAACCTTTTCACGTGTGAGTTCCAAATATCTCTAACGGTCACCCCAGCGTGAGTTGTTTTATGCATGTGATGTCAGAACGCCCTCACTGTTCCAAAATATATGTTTGTTACGCAACAAGGCAGTTAACACGCGATGTCTGCTAATTATCTATAGTCTATGTATCAACTTGTCCATTTAAAATTACTTTCTAACAAGTTTTATTTTCCAACAGTTTGAATTGAGGTGTGTTATACCTTCTCATTAATTCACATAAGGAGTAACCCATTTTCCACAGGGTTTAATTCTCGGGCCGACTCTTCTCTGTATACATCAAAGATGTCGCTCTCGCTGCTGGTGATTCTTCGATCCACCTCTACGCAGACGACACCATTCTGTATACCTCTGGCCCTTCGTTGGACACTGTGTTAACTAACCTCCAGATGAGCTTCAATGCCATACAACTCTCCTTCCGTGGACTCCAACTGCTCTTAAATGCGAGTAAAACTAAATGCATGCTCTTCAACCGATCGCTGCCCGCACCTGCACGCCCATCCAGCATCACTACTCTGGATGGTTCTGACTTAGAATATGTGGACAACTACAAATACCTAGGTGTCTGGTTAGACTGTAAACTCTCCTTCCAGACTCACATTAAGCATCTCCAATCCAAAATTAAATCTAGAATCGGCTTCCTATTTCACAACAAAGCATCCTTCACTCATGCTGCCAAACATAGCCTCGTAAAACTGACCATCCTACCGATCCTTGACAATGTCATTTACAAAATAACCTCCAACACTCTACTCAACAAATTGGATGCAGTCTATCACAGTGCCATCCGTTTTGTCACCAAAGCCCTATATACTACCCACCACTGCGACCTGTACGATCTCATTGACAGGCCCTCGCTTCATACTCGTCGCCAAAACCACTGGCTCCAGGTCATCTACAAGTCTCTGCTAGGTAAAGCCCCGCCTTATCTCAGCTCACTGGTCACCATAGCAGCACCCACCCGTAGCACGCACTCCAGCAGGTATATCTCACTGGTCACCCCCAAAGCCAATTCTTCCTTTGGCCGCCTCTCCTTCCAGTTCTCTGCTGCCAATGACTGGAACGAACTGCAAAAATCTCTGAAGCTGGAGACTCTTACCTCCCTCACTAGCTTTAAGCACCAGCTGTCAGAGCAGCTCACAGATCACTGCACCTGTACATTGCTCATCTGTAAATAGCCCATCCAATTTACTTCATCCCCATACTGTATTTATTTATCTTGCTCCTTTGCACCCCAGTATCTCAACTTGCACATTCATCTTCTGCACATCCTACCATTACAGTGTTTAATTGCTATACTGTAATTACTTTGACACCATGGCCTACTTATTGCCTTACCTCTCTTATCCTACCTCATTGCACATGCTGTATATAGATTTTTCTACTGTATTATTGATTGTATGTTTGTTTATTCGATGTGTAACTGTGTTGTTGTATGTGTCGATCTGCTTTGCTTTATCTTGGCCAGGTCGCAGTTGCAAATGAGAACTTGTTCTCAACTAGCCTACCTGGTTAAATAAAGGTGAAATAAAAAAATAAAACATTTCACTGTTGCGGACAATTTATGTTTGAGGCTTTACTAAGCTGGACAAACTTCTCTGTTCAATGAGAGCCCAAGAACTTCCCTGGTGTTTCCCCAGATCAAGTATGAAGACATTGCAAATCTCTAATCAGAACAGGCCCTGCACAAACTTTTTCCCCTGGCACATTTTATAGCTGGCACCCGCATTGCCTTCATTGTTGTTTTCCAAATCATGCATTCCGATTCTAGATTGTGTCCATTACAAACTCAGCAAAAAAAGAAACGTCCTTTCACTGTCAACTGCATCTATTTTCAGCAAACTTAACATGTGTAAATATTTGTATGAACGTAACAAGATTCAACAACTGAGACAAACTGAACAAGTTCCACAGACATGTGACAAACAGAAATTGAATAATGTGTCCCTGATCAAAGGGGGGGGGGGGGGGGGGGGGGTCAAAATCAAAAGTAACAGTCAGTATCTGGTGTGGCCACCAGCTGCATTAAGTAGTGCAGTGCATCTCCTCCTCATGGACTGCACCAGATTTGCCAGTTCTTGCTGCGAGATGTTACCCCACTCTTTCACCAAGGCACCTGCAAGTTCCCGGACATTTCTGGGGGGAATGGCCCTTGCCCTCCGATCCAACGGGTCCCAGACGTAAGCTGTTAGTGTCTTAACGACCGTTCCACAGGTGGATGTTCATTAATTGCTTATGGTTCATTGAACAAGCATGGGAAACAGTGTTTAAACCCTTTACAATGAAGATCTGTGAAGTTATTTGGATTTTTATGAATTATCTTTGAAAGACAGGGTCCTGAAAAAGGGACGTTTCTTTTTTTGCTGAGTTTACATAGAGGCTGCTGCCCTAAAGGTGCATGGTGGAGTAACCAAGTGGTAGTGACAGTGACTAAAGTTCAGGGCAGGGTACAGGGCGTGGGGCGGCTAGTAATGACTATTTAACAGTCTGATGGCCTTGAGATTGAAAAACAGCTTCTATCTCTTGGTCCCAGATTTGATGCACCTGTAGTGACCTAGCCTTCTGGATGGCTTGGGTGGCTAAGGTCCTTGATGATCTTCTTCGCCTTCCTGTGACACCGGGTTCTGTAGATGTCCTGAAGGGCAGGCAATGTGCCCCTGGTGATGCATTGGGCAGACCACACCACCCTCTGGAGAGCCCTGCGGTTGCGGACAGTGCAGTTGCCGTACCAGGTGGCGATACAGCCCGACAGGATGCTTTTAATGGTGCATCTGTAAAAGTTTGTCGGGGTCTTAGGTGCCAATACGAATTTCTTCAGCCTCCTGAGATTGAAGAGGTGCTGTTGTGCCTTCTTCACCACAGTGTCTGTGTGGGTGGATCATTTCAGATTGTTAGTGATGTGTACGCCGAGGAACTTGAAGCTTTTCACCTTCTCCACTGAGGCCCTGTCGATGTGGTTGAGGGCATGCTCCCTCTGCTGTCGCCTGAAGCCGACGATCAGGGGCGGCATCCTTGCAAGGGTTAACAATCTTCACGTCGGCCACGGAGAACAAGAGCTCACAGTCCATGGAGCGGCCTGCATCGGCGGCACGTTGTTTCCCTCGAAGTGGATGAAGAAGGTGTTTAGTTTGTCCTGGAGGGCAGGCAGACAAGATGTCTGTGTCCATGACGTGGCTGGTTTTCCCTTAATAGTCCATGATTGTCTGGAGTCCCTGCCACATACGTCTTGTTACAGCCTGAATTCAAAATTGACTAAATATATATATATATATATATCTCGCCCATCTACAGTGAGGGAAAAAAGTATTTGATCCCCTGCTGATTTTGTACGTTTGCCCACTGACAAAGAAATTATCAGTCTATCATTTTAAATGGTCGGTTTATTTGAACAGTGAGAGACAGAATAAAAAAATACATTTTTCTTTTTTAAAACGTCAAATGTTATAAATTGATTTGCATTTTAATGAGGGAAATAAGTATTTGACCCCTCTGCAAAACATGACTTAGTACTTGGTGGCAAAACCCTTGTTGGCAATCACAGAGGTCAGACGTTTCTTGTAGTTGGTCACCAGGTTTGCACACATCTCAGGAGGGATTTTGTCCCACTCCTCTTTGCAGATCTTCTCCAAGTCATTAAGGTTGAGGCTGACGTTTGGCAACTCGAACCTTCAGCTCCCTCCACAGATTCTCTATGGGATTAAGGTCTGGAGACTGGCTAGGCCACTCCAGGACCTTAATGTGCTTCTTCTTGAGCCACTCCTTTGTTGCCTTGGCCGTGTGTTTTGGGTCATTGTCATGCTGGAATACCCATCCACGACCCATTTTCAATGCCCTGGCTGAGGGAAGGAGGTTCTCACCCAAGATTTGACGGTACATGGCCCCGTCCATCGTCCCTTTCATGCGGTGAAGTTGTCCTGTCCCCTTAGCAGAAAAACACCCCCAAAGCATAATGCTACCTATGCTAAAAAGCTATCTGCGTCTCCTAACACCTATATGTAAAACGGAAGACGGACGTCACAAACATGTTGTCACTAAAAACATAAGGTTGGCTGTGTTAAAACAGTGTACAGTAAGTGTGTATTTTGCATTTGAAATTATTTTAATGTGATTTATGTTTCTAGAACCGTACCGGAATTGAGAATCAATTCACGTTTAGATTGAGTATTTGGCTGTTTTGACTGCCAGAGCCAATTCACACTGCCAGAGCCAATTCACAACATTTTTGGACTAAGGAGTAATATTAGCCCGTACAGGAACATAGGACAGGGGACTGACTGATGCAGCTGTGGACTAGATGCTGGTAGAGGGGGTGGGAGTAGGACAAAAAGTGCCAACAAGAGGCAGGGCTGTCTCCAGCACTGGAACTGTTCCACAAGCTCGACAAAGCCCTCATCATACTCCCCTTGGACATTGGGATCGCTGCTGCTGTACACAGCCCATCTGTAAATAGCCCATCCAATCTACCTAGCTCATCCCCATATTGTTTTTATTGACTTTCTTGCACACCAGTATTTCTACTTGTACATCATCTGCAAATCTGTCACTCCAGTGTTAATTTGCTAAATTGTAATTACTTCGCTTCTATGGCCTATTTATTGCCTTACCTCCTCACGCCATTTGCACACACTGTATATAGACTTTTTCCTATTGTGTTATTGACTGTACGTTTGTTTATTCCATGTGTAACTCTATGTTGTTGTTTGCGTCACACTGCTTTGCTTTATCTTGGCCAGGTCGCAGTTGTAAATGAGAACTTGTTCTCAACTGGCCTAACCAGTCTGATTGAAGAGGTACTCCAAACCCATCAGCTTCCCTAAAGAAAAAAAACTACAGAAATATGAGAATACACCGGACTGAGTATGGAATAATTCTATAATAACATATCACAAAGAGAAATGTGTTGCAGCTTTTATATTTAATACAAACAGCATTAGATTATTAAATATATAATCATTACCAGTGTATTTGCGTGGAACAATGTAAGGAACCACTGATGACCTTCCTACTGCACCTGGGACATTAAAGGTATTCTGCTGCCACATAGTAGGATCCATCCACAACCTGCCTGATCTTCTGGTGGAGTCCTGATGTGGTCAGCTCCCCCCTCTCACAGTCAGAATGTGGGGAATATAGCTTCACCTGCCAGAGCTTCCTGGGCATCCATTGCAGCAGAGGACGGGCAAAGTACCTCTCCATCACCAGTACTGAGCTGCAGATGAGGGGTGGTGGAGGGTCCTACCACCTTTTGTCAACCCTGGCAAAGTCCATCTCTGGAATCCCATTCCCCGACCACCTGCACAATGCCTTGGACACCCACTTACGGTCCACATCTGGCAAAATGCGTTGCCATCCCTTGGGAAGGCATACGTCTCTCCATGAAAAGAAAAGACAACATCCCCACACGAGAAATAATGTAAGGATGATACATTCCCCAAATAACAGGTTATCATATCACATGAGACATACTGTGTAGGCCTAGTACATAATTTGAAATGTAAGTCATCACTATAAATACGCCACACAAACACATAGAATAAGACTCAGAGGCTGAGCAGTGAGTACTATATGTAATAAACTTGATACTCGTAACACCATTGGTCATGACATGTCTGACTCCTGTGACTCAAGCTGCTCTGCTGCCATAAAGAGCTCACCATCATCAGGCTCAGAGGATGGAAGGGCTGAAAAGTAGAACTATTAAATAAATTATATCAATTGATTAAACACCATCAAAAGATGATCCTTTGTTTTACTTATCTATTATCTCCATAAACTAAAGCATCATCATTATGATATAATTAATATTAACATAATATAGAGCTTATTAGGCTGAACCTTCCAAGACATGAGCTTCCTTATTGTCCTGTCGAGATTCTGGGAGGGGCGAAGTTTTCCAACCAGCAATGACCTGAGTGAGGATGTTGAGGACCTCTGGGAACCAGTGGTCATCTGGTCTTTGCATTGCTGGGTGGTGGTGAATGGCAGACTTAATCCTGATAGCCTCCCGGCCCTCAGGGAAGAGCTCCATGTATTCCTTGAAAGCCATCTTATTAGCAGCATGGTTTTTGAAATAACTTCTTGCTGGCTGAGAGGCAGATTTTTTTCTGCATTGATGCCACCAAATACCTAGCCCAGCACGTTTTCAATCACCCACTTCGCGTGTCTGCTCCTTATAAAGGCCAAATCTCATGCTGACCCAGCAAATGTGCGCTGCTTGCTGGGTTGCCACCTCTGAGCAGTACAGCCCTCCTGGTTGAAACCACCACTTTGTCTGGAGACACAGCCCTGCTCCACGCTCATTTAGTAGTTTTTGTCCCATAAATCCTGGAATCCTTACCGTTAAGACAAGGCTTACATTTGGCAGTTTTCTGAAGCTGGGCTCCATGCCCGCTGTGAAAATAAAGAGGAAAGTTTGTCTTTAATAAGCATAAATTATATACATTTTAATCACAGTGAGCAGACTGGATTAATAGATGGAACAATAAAATGAAGTGTATAAACTCTAGCTACCTATGTTGTCATCTCTAGTTACTTGCTAAAGCACATTTCTATCACAGACAGACACACCAGTATATGCAAGTGCATAGGATATCACTCATGGCTTTTAATTCATAATTAACATGATGACCCTAGCCTATTTGATATCAAGATAGTGTTTGCCCTATAGTTATGTCTACTAATTAGCTAAATGAATTAAAACGAGTAAAGGAGAGGTTTGCTGAGTTGAGTGACAAAACACAACTAACTTTACAAGCTATAAAAAAAATCCCACTTTGTTAAGATAGCTATCTACGGTAATAAGAAAATAACTCCACGTTAGTATGGAAATAGTGGGTTTAACAAACTATTTTGATGGTCAGAGTCATCGGACGTTTGGCTAGCTACGTTACTTCGATAAACTGTGTCAGTGTCAAAACACCAGTTTACTAACGCGTTAGATAGCGTTACTGTAACTACACTGTAAATCTTGTTAACTGTGCTAACATATTACACGCTGACAAAACCGGATGTGCGCGGTGTGGTCAGCATGTTACTGTAGCCTACACTTTACCTGCTAGATATTCCGATCGATGATGATGAATGAAAACAGAAGACAACAAAAAAATGTAACTGGCGTTACTTCAAGAAAATAAAGATAATTCGCGAAAATTACCTGAGGAAATATATGTTTCCATTGTCCTCTTCCAGTGTTTAAAGGTCCCGCCATAGCTCATAGCTAACGTTACTTCAGAAAAGAAAGATAACACGCGAACAGAATTACCTGAGAGGAAATATATATTTGCATGGCACTCTTTCTGCGTTTAAAGATCCCGCCATAGCTCTATCCTCATTGGTCAATATTGGTTACCTAGTGGTTGCGCTGGTGTCTCGGATTGGTCGGAGAGTGCAATTCTTGGTTAGTTCTTGGTGGCAGACGGCGATATGATTGGTTGTCGCAACCAGACATTTCCTCGACACACCGTTGTCAGGGGAGGATATCGAGCATTTTATGTTTCAGAAGAGTACGACTATCTAGGTTATCAGGCATTATTAATCAAATAAGTAATCAGAAATGTACATTACTTGGAGGAAGAACAATTAATTTCTACTAATCAAACGGATGTATAGCTTAATCTAACTTGTCAGCTAGCTTGCTATGTATTTTAAACAGTATAAGGTGTCCATTTCATTTTCTTTGTGAAATTTGTTAGGGTTGAACTGGCTATTTGTATGCATAACCTTTATAATATACTGGGGAAGCTATGCTAAGTACATAAACTACGAGTAAATCAACTGTTGAAGACAAGAAGAACTACAACCGGCAACAGGAAGTGCGTCACGACGCTGGGATCAGCCAACACGCCGACGACAGGAGGAGCAAGTTTAAACCACGCTCCTCCTCCCTCGGACAGGCCAGCATTGAGCGGGAAATATCTCTCAGTATAAAAGAGAGAACAATAGGATGTGTCGCTCTCTTCTCTGTTTTGCCCTGCGAGGTAAAACAGCGAGACCGTATATATACGAACCACACATATACCACGCACGTGTTTGCATTAATTAAAGTACAGCTAAATCAGAAGTTACTATGTGCTGACTATTTTGTTCTGTTACCAGAAACGAACTGTCGCAACATTAACCAATTGTAAAAGAACGTCTCTGCCGAAACCCGGGATCGAACCAGGGACCTTTAGATCTTCAGTCTAACGCTCTCCCAACTGAGCTATTTCGGCTTGCGTGACATTTGAAAGTCGTGGTTAGCTAGTTTTAAACAGTATAAGGTGTCCATTTTCTTTGTGAAATTGTAAAAGAACTGCACAGTCTCGTCTCTGCCGAAACCCGGGATCGAACCAGGGACCTTTAGATCTTCAGTCTAACGCTCTCCCAACTGAGCTATTTCGGCTTGCGTGACATTTGAAAGTCGTGGTTAGCTAGTTTTAAACAGTATAAGGTGTCCATTTTCTTTGTGAAATTGTAAAAGAACTGCACAGTCTCGTCTCTGCCGAAACCCGGGATCGAACCAGGGACCTTTAGATCTTCAGTCTAACGCTCTCCCAACTGAGCTATTTCGGCTGGCGTACGGGTTCAGAAAACAGGCGACGATTTGAATATCTCCAAGGCATTATGGGATATGATATTCGTTTGCATGTAGTTTGACAGATATACCTGCAGAGGTCGACATAAGGCTAAAGATTGTAATGCAAAGCATAACTAAACTACTGCACCCCACTACATAGCTACTCAAACGTTTTGTATAATTGTATTAAAATACTGTCTTACATTGTAAACAAAATACTATTGACCAAAAGGCTATGACATACAATCTGGATAATACTAGATGTTTATGACAGGCATTACCCACTAAGCATTTACCAACAGCGACATCTTTTAGATGTATAATTGATTCCGCTATGGTCTGGTCCGGACTCACCTTGAATTGGTCCAAACAGACTTCTATGATTAATTCAGTTTGAACAACACAGCAGTATCATCATAGTTCAGTACAGTAGAATAAAGCACAGTAGTCCTGTACCGTTTAATTTGTAAGTCGCTCTGGATAAGAGCGTCTGCTAAATGATGTAAATGTAAACGTAAATGTACCATACCATATCGTACTGTACTAAACTGTGCCGTACTGTACTGTGATGTTCAAATTTATGAAACATAGCAGCCTCCACTGACTTCTGGGCTGAGGGGAGGAAGGCATAATAATGGGAACCATGTGGAACCATGTGTTTAATGTATTTGCTACCATTCCAAAGATTCCGCTCCAGCCATTACCACAAGCCCATCCTCCCCAATTAAGGTGCCACCAACCTCCTGTGCTTGAAATCTATGATTGATTCAGATTTGGTCTGGTCTGGACCAACCAAATGTGTACTTGTTTGGGGGCGGAGCTCATTAGGATAATACCCAGCATGCTTTGCAAAAATATACATTTACATTTTGGTCAAACCAACTTACAGTCAGTGCATTCAACTAAGGTAGATAAATAACAACATATCACAGTCATAGAAAGAAAAGAAAAACGTTACTGAGAATGTTAACTGTTCTGTTGGACTACTTTGAACATGATTGCTGCCAGTTTAAAGCTTTTGAAAACTCTACGATAACTGCATGTGACAGATGGGAGTAATAATACATATTCTGTTGGCTCCTGTATTAATAGGATTGAAAAAGTATTATTGTGATATGATTACTTTACTGAGAATGTATGGGCAGTTCAAATTTGTGTATAGAATCAATGACCAAAAAAGTTGCCTGTAAATGACATCTTTTCTACTTACATTCAGAACCGGAAATTACTTTGATTTCAACGTCCTTAAAATAGGTATTTTCGTCTTCCGAATAAGACATTTGCAACATACATATACATATAAGACGTCTTTTATTGAAGTCCGGAGAAGACGTCTTTTCACCTTTCATTCAGCACCTAAAATACACCTGACTTCAACATCTGGAAAATACATTTTGCTTGCTGGGTAGTGCCTGCAGCTCACTCTGTTGTTGGTTGTTGAACTGTTGTTCCTGCGCTTTGCATGCCCTGCAACTGCTACAGCCCACACACACAACTTCCTTTGACATGCTGAAGAGGTATTTTTTCCCATCTCCCACACCACACTTCAGCCTGTACTCAAACTGTAGATAGGCCTATTGCTCATAGCAACAGAGAACCCATCATTTGTACACACACACACCCCGTATATGAATAATGCATGTCAGCATTGTCTTTTATTATAGTATGGGAAAAGGCAGTCTCAGAGAGCCTACAGTACAAATAGACCCAACGGCATTATTGTAAGTCTATTTCAAAGATATACATGGGTGCATGATTACATTCTGCATGTGAGTGTGCCTACAGTATGTGTCCATTTGTGTGAGTGTGAGTGGTTGTGTATGTTCATCTGCCTCCAGCTTAAGGCCTCACAGCAGGCCTTCCCTTAGCCCATTTTTATAATGAAGGAAATACACTGCTCAAAAAAATAAAGGGAACACTTAAACAACACAATGTAACTCCAAGTCAATCACACTTCTGTGAAATCAAACTGTCCACTTAGGAAGCAACACTGATTGACAATAAATGTCACATGCTGTTGTGCAAATGGAATAGACAACAGGTGGAAATTATAGGCAATTAGCAAGACACCCCCAATAAAGGAGTGGTTCTGCAGGTGGTAACCACAGACCACTTCTCAGTTCCTATGCTTCCTGGCTGATGTTTTGGTCACTTTTGAATGCTGGCGGTGCTTTCACTCTAGTGGTAGCATGAGACGGAGTCTACAACCCACACAAGTGGCTCAGGTAGTGCAGCTCATCCAGGATGGCACATCAATGCGAACTGTGGCAAGAAGGTTTGCTGTGTCTGTCAGCGTAGTGTCCAGAGCATGGAGGCGCTACCAGGAGACGTGGAGGAGGCCGTAGGAGGGCAACAACCCAGCAGCAGGACCGCTACCTCCGCCTTTGTGCAAGGAGGAGCAGGAGAAGCACTGCCAGAGCCCTGCAAAATGACCTCCAGCAGGCCACAAATGTGCATGTGTCTGCTCAAACGGTCAGAAACAGATTCCATGAGAGTGGTATGAGGGCCCGACGTCCACAGGTGGGGGTTGTGCTTACAGCCCAACACCGTGCAGGACGTTTGGCATTTGCCAGAGAACACCAAGATTGGCAAACTCGCCACTGGCGCCCTGTGCTCTTCACAGATGAAAGCAGGTTCACACTGAGCACATGTGACAGACGTGACAGAGTCTGGAGACGCCGTGGAGAACGTTCTCCTGCCTGCAACATCCTCCAGCATGACCGGTTTGGCGGTGGGTCAGTCATGGTGTGGGGTGGCATTTCTTTGGGACTCCGCACAGCCCTCCATGTGCTCGCCAGAGGTAGCCTGACTGCCATTAGGTACCGAGATGAGATCCTCAGACCCCTTGTGAGACCATATGCTGGTGCGGTTGGCCCTGGGTTCCTCCTAATGCAAGACAATGCTAGACCTCATGTGGCTGGAGTGTGTCAGCAGTTCCTGCAAGAGGAAGGCATTGATGCTATAGACTGGCCCGCCCGTTCCCCAGACCTGAATCCAATTGAGCACATCTGGGACATCATGTCTCGCTCCATCCACCAACGCCACATTGCACCACAGACTGTCCAGGAGTTGGCGGATGCTTTAGTCCAGGTCTGGGAGGAGATCCCTCAGGAGACCATCCGCCACCTCATCAGGAGCATGCCCAGGCGTTGTAGGGAGGTCATACAGGCAAGTGGAGGCCACACACACACTACTGAGCCTCATTTTGACTTGTTTTAAGGACATTACATCAAAGTTGGATCAGCCTGTAGTGTGGTTTTCCACTTTAATTTTGAATGCGACTCCAAATCCAGACCTCCATGGGTTGATAAATTGGATTTCCATTGATTATTTTTGTGTGATTTTGTTGTCAGCACATTCAACTATGTAAAGAAAAAAGTATTTAATAAGATTATTTCTTTCATTCAGATCTAGGATGTGTTGTTTAAGTGTTCCCTTTATTTTTTTGAGCAGTATACTTCCATTAAGCACTGTAGCTCCCCAGTCTTCAACTCCAATACATTTTAAACCATGTAGTCTAAGGCCTAGATTCAATCAGATCAAGCGTTAACCGGTGATAGCAGACACCCACATAGCGGATGTTTTGGCGGTGCCAGAGTTGAAACTGCATCAGAGCCTTCAAATTGGTGGGAAGATGCTCTCGCGATCATTGTCACGAAGCCACAGCCGCGTTAGAAGTTTAGAACGAGAAAGTATAGGCTATAGACATTTTTACGCTCAAATTGAAAAATCATTAAACAAAATAATGAGGATTTCTATCATGGTGTAGTTTATATCTCACTTTCCAGTGTTTGAACTTGTAAACAAGGCCGCATGGAATTTCTGTTAACGCAACACCAGGCAGCCAATGGTAATGTCCGCTTTAGGTATAATGCCGTGAGTCACTTATAGAGCCATAAAGTGTATTTATTCATATAGCAATGTGTATGGTACCCATCTTTATTCAGGGATGAAATGTGCTTCCTATTGAAAAACCTATAGATGATAAGAACACAGGAGTAGAGAAGCCAGATAAAAAGGTGACTGACTGCAAACAAAAGCCCCAATACAATAGTCAAATTTATTGATATTGTCAGTGTCTTCTCTCTATATATTCAGATACAAGAAAACACAATTAGAATGTATACAATGAATACATGTGTATATATACCAGGTGTGAGCATTCAGTAAGCCTACCATAAATACATCAGATTTGTCTCAGGTTTTATGACAATAAATCTAAGAGTCCCACAGGAGGATGAAGGTCCTACACCACAGAACAGTGTTGTGCAGAAATCAAACACAAGCCAAGTGTTGTTCAGTTTTGTTTTTACCTGATCAACACGTATAACTTCTTTCAGTCCTATATTTTCATGTATTATTTTTTGCAAACAACAAACAAACAAAAAACGTAAATATACTAGAAGTGCAAAAACCTACCTGTGTTTCATACAGGACAATTATGGGGAAAACACTTTCCTGTTCAGTTACGCCAGCTCTAGGGACCTTTGTATCTGCAAAGGTGTTGAATTGGTTTGACACAGGGGCTGACAAGATCACTCTTTGTTACATGACCAAATGATTTGGGGATCAATAGACAAGGTGGAAATCACATTGAATAAATAATGACAATGTCTATTTAATTTACAGCACACCGCAATAAATAAATATCAATACATGACTACAAATTCAGTGCCAAAGAGTGGACACATTTATGAGCTTTATGGAAGTTTGTCAATATTAAAACATCTGTTTACTACAAACTATCCAATGCAACACTGTCTATTACATACAGCAGTAAGTTCTTTAACACCCCCCCCCCCCCCCCCCCCTCTCTATTTACATATGAATAGATGATAATGTTCACAATATGTACATACAATCTTAGGAAACAAAAAGCGCTATCAAGAACCTAAAAGGCTTCTTCGGCTGTACCCATAGGAGAACCCTTTGAAAACTCTTTTATTCAGAGGGTTCTACATGGAACCCAAAATAGTTATACTTGGAACCCAAAAAAGTTATTCCTGGAACCCAAAAGGGTTATCCTATAGTGACAACCGAAGAACCCCTTTGAAACCTTTTTTCTAAGAGTGTAGTTAAGTCTTATATCAGGAAGGATATACACATGTACTAATATTCTCATTCAGAATCAATTAATCATTCTTAATAGAATTAAGGCATCGGTAACATTTAGCAGATCCAAACGATCTGTATTTGTGTATCTATGAGTGTCAATGTTTTTGTGTTGGAAGCTGCTTTCGAATGCTTGAGTGGGTGGCATTCTGATCCTCTGCTGGCTAAATACACTCATACTGTACAGAAGTTACATAAGCATCTAGGGAGTATACTCAATTATATACAGTATATGTTTCCATTTGTAAACAGACACTTAAGTATATTAAAGATGACCAATGTTTGACCTGTCATTAGCTTGTCTTTTATGCTTTGTTTGTTCTAACAAATAATTTATTAGTATTAGAGGCAGAGTAAGGTGGCTGAGGAAACAGAGATGCAACAACATGGTTGGACTATAGTGCTGCAAGAGGTGTTTCTGAAATCCAGCACTTGTTTGCTGCTGGTTATATTGTTGTACGTTCCCGAGGTGGATGCTACAGTGTATAATTGACAATTCACTAAGCCCCGCCCCATATGTTTTGGCAACCAATTGCAGTGCTCCGTTGGATAGCAAGTGTCTAACGTTGAGGTATACCTCAGAAATACTTTAAGAAATGAGATGGGAAAATCCATTCGATTCGTATTAACACCTATTGTGTACATTGTCAAGGGCCGCGCGGTGCATTCTGGGCGATGTTGGGAGTCGGACAAGGAGTAAATGGGAGTCAATTGGGTGCTAGCTAATAAAACACAAAATGTATACATATTTTCCAAGATGGGAGATAATAACCATATAGCTTTGAAATCGTGACATTTGGTACTTTACAGGAAAATGGGCAGGTTTCTCGACTCATAACATTACTTTTAGAAGGGATTGCGTGGCGATTAGTTTAGCAACGGCATGCAGCTGCATGACACCGTGAACTCAATTGATCAAAAGTCTGCTGAGCGGGGCCTTTTACGTTCCTCCATACATTGGCCATTGAGGTTCCCATATCATTTCTTCAAGTATTTATGGTATATATAGAGTGGAAACAGCGTCCAAATTGGACGACCGTGGTTTTCAACATAATCTACTCACCTTTGCAATCGCCGTTTTGTGGCTGTTGCCATCTTTCTACATCGGCTTTTAGCAGAATGACTACCACTTAGTGCGCACTGGACAAACAGCAGTATCACAGATAGAACAATGAGACAGATACTTCACCGGATGTATAAATGTGAAGCCTCCGCTTAGCTTTTCCACTCACTACCAAATCGTGATATTGGAAGCCCAGTGGCCGGCAGTGGGAGAAGAGGGAACGAGAATGATTTTGGCTGAAATGTTCTCATCGATTAAACATTTGATCTCAATACAGTTCCCAAAACTAAAATATGTTATGAACAGAGCGGACGAAGTGTTGTAGACTTTACCCTTTGCCAAAGTTGTAAGACATCGCATTATTTGGAAGAACGTAAAGACGAATTGAGTTATTGCACATGTGCACTTCAGAGTAGGCATTCCCTAATGGAAATTTGCAAAGCTTTGCTAGAACGTGCCAATGGGATCTGCCCAACTCCTTGCTTGTTCTGCCCACTACGATTAATTTGTTCACATTGTAAACGACAGGTTGTGGTCTATCTTGGGTTACTTATAAAAATCTTTGGCGGTATCAGGTAAACAAACCAACAGGCTCTTACCCCTGGCCAGCTGGTTCATGATGTCAGAGCATGAATGCAAAATGTTAATATCTTTGCGTGTGAGTGATAGAAAAATGAAATCGGCCTCAGTGACAATACTAATAATTCAATGGATGTTTTTTTTGTACAAAGGTGATGACTAAAGGAATTTTCAAATTTGACTTCTCTATGGGGCCGTCCATGGGAATTGTATTGGCCAGACTTCAGTTAAACTGCAATAACTAAGCAGTCTACATGTACAGTATTTCATATATAAAAAATAATGTTCTCTGGGAATAGACCGGAACCTAGGGGCCTTGTGGTGAATTTAAGACTATTTGGAACTCGGAAAGTCTGAAATTTACGACATGGAAACTTATTATAGAAAGATGAGGACCGAGTTTCCCACTTGGAAAGTATCAGAATTAGGGTTGCAAAGCTATTCGCAGATTACCAATCTTCAGTAATTAACAGAAAATCTATGGCGATCTATTGTAATTTTGGTAATGTATACTTGAATAATTTTTTTATTGATATATATAGTATTCCTTTTTCATATTTGTGTCCATATCGTTCATGAGTTTCTAGTAGATGGTCTATCTACTAGAAACTCATGGACAATATGGACACAGATATAAAAAAAGGAATAATATATATGAATACATTTCATATATAAAGAAATGTCAAGACAAAATAGCCTAATTATTGAAAAAAAGCATCTAATCAACAACGGCATTATTTTCAATTAACTCTGAAACTCTTCCAACTACTTCTTTACCTTTACATTGAAAACAAATACATACTTTCATAGTAAAATTGATAAGTGTACAATTCATACTGAAACTCTCATATTAAACACCAATGGTATTCACTAAGTTGATGGTTTATATTAAGGATAATGTTTTACAGCTGTGTCAGTATTTGTTTTAATTTAAATCATCTTATTTCATGGTCCTCATGTGGTAAGGCCACACAGAGGGCCAGATATAATTAAAGAGACCGTTACAAATCTGAAGTACCCAAAAGGGTCAAAAGATGTCTTGTGATATCTTTCAAGTATTTTATGTAATCTATCAAAATTCTGGTAGTTTACTGGTAAACTTAGTTTCCAGTAATATACCCTCCCTTTGCAACCCTAATCAGAATCAACCAATTGGAAGCTCTACACAAATAACTAAAGTTCATTTTAACTTGGGGGTTTCGAGTTTGACTTGTCATGAATACACCATTGATCTCTAACCAAGCTTGTGTCCAACATCCACGGACAAGCTTTCGTTTCAAACGCATGGAAGCCAATGAGGGCAGTGGAAAAATGTTGATCACAAAATTAATTGTTTAATTGGCTAAATAATTTAACAGTGCACTAGGGGTACTTGCTACTGTGATTCCTGAAATGCAGAGCCTGTTGGAGTATTTTTCAAATCCAAAATTATACTTTTGCTGTATTGTTTACTAGCTAGCTCTCAGTCTCATTGGCCACCATTAAAAAACGTTGCTAATACTAGCTAGCTAGCCAGTTAATATAACTTGTTTTCTCCAAATGCATGTCAGCTAGCTAAGTTATCTATAGGCCTATTATGAGTACAACTCTCATCTGCTGTCGACATCAGGATACGATCGGGAGCACTAGTTAGTCCTTAAGTAAAAATACTTTAAAATACTACTTAACTAGTTTTTGGGGGGGTATCTGTACTTTACTATTTATAGTTTGACAACTTTTACTTTTACTTCACTACATTCCGAATGAAAATAATGTACTTTTTACTCCATACATTTTCCCTGACACCCAAAAGTACTCATTACATTTCTAATGCTTAGCAGGACACGAAAATGGTTCAATTCACACACTTATCAAGAGAACATCCCATATTGCCTCTGATCTGGTGGACTCACTAAACACAAATGCTTAGTTTGTAAATTATGTCTGAGTGTTGGAGTGTGCCCCTGGTTATCCGTAAATTTAAAAAAAAACAAGACAATTGTGCCGCCTGGTTTACTTAATAAAAAGGAATATGAAATTATTTATACTTTTACTTTTGATACTTAAGTATGTTTAAGCAATAACATTTACTTTTGATACTTAAGTATATTTAAAACTACATACTTTTACTCAAGTAGTATTTTACTGGGTGACTTTCACTTTTACTTGAGTAATTTTCTATGAAGGTATCTTTACTTTTACTCAAGTATGACAATTGGGTATTTTTTCCACCACTGTCCAAAAGTGGTAGCTGACTGCATGCTGAGTCATGGCAGTGGCTAGCCACACTAAAAGCTTAATTTTATCAGGTTTCTGTAAAGCGATTGTAATGAGTCCACCACAACGTACCCGAGAGTCTCCTAATCAGCAAGGGGTAGTCTGTTTCATTTAATTGTGTATAAAAAAAAACACAGTTTGAGATCATTGTGAGGGGTTTTCTCCAGTGGTTTGAATGAGGAATTTGGCTTCCTGGGAAAATCTTGACCGAGGCAGGAACAATAACTAAGAGGGCGGGGCTTAGTGAAGAGTCAATTACCTTCACACAGACCTGTATAACGAGCAGGTGAATACACCTGTTGTCTGGCTGTTAGTAGTGTTATACACACTCAGTCTGTGCTGTTCTCACAGGGGCTCTGCCAGGCAACGGCCAGTGGCGTCGCTGCCCTCCAGCCGTAACTGACATCCCTTCTTTGGCTTCACCCAGGAGTTGTGTATGACTGTCCCTCCTGGCGAGGGGTCCAACTGCAGCAGGGACACCACCCGCTTCTTTACCTTGGCCCTGAGGGCACGCCGCAGCTTCTGCCTCGTGAAGGCATAGAGCAGTGGGTGGGAGACGGTGGTGCCGTAGGCCAGGGCCAGGAACCACAGGCGCATGCTGACCAGGGTGTCGCTGGGGCCCAGGCCCAGGATCAGCACATTGGCCATGGACAGAGGAGCCCAGCAGCCCAGGAAGGTGGAGATGATAAGGAGGGACATCCTGAAGACGCGCCGCTGGCGCTCCCGCCGGTCCCGGTGACGCCTCACGGCCCGCCGCAGTGCGATGATGGCCGACACAGACGCCTGGACAGTGGGACCGGGGACAGGGGCAGCAGTGGCAGGGCCTTCTAAGCTGACCAGAGGGGCTGAGGACAGGGCTGGGGGGGAGGTGGCTGTGGAGATGGGGGGGATGCAGGGAGGGTGAGCGAGTTGCTTGCTTGTGTCTGTACACTGCTCTCCTCCCTCTATCACTCCCAGCCCTGCCTTCTGCTTCTGTCTCTTACGGCGCCCCCTACAGGGTGGGCGCCTGAAGCGCTGGCTGTTCTTAATATGAGAGCCGATGTGAATGTTCAAGGCCCGCAGGATCCGTGAGTATGTGAACAGCATGACTGCCACCGTGGTAAAGAAGATGGGCACCTGCAGCAGGAGGTGGTAGTACATGGCCAAGCCTGTGTGGTAGCCCTGGCCGCCCACACACAGCAGCGTCCGGTTACGCCACACTGGCGCCAAGGTGGTGGCGGAGGAGGAAGAGGTGGGGATGTGCTTCCCATTCTCCGACCCTCCGGTGAGAAACTCCACCTCCAGGAAAGGGATGAAGAAGACGGCCAGAGACGTGGCCCAGACGGCAGTCAGCAGCAGCCCTGCCCTCCGCGGGGTGAGCAACCGGTTGGCGGGTCGGACGGAGATGTCGTAGCGGTCCACGCTGATGACCAGCACGTTAATGGCAGTAGAGATGGAGGCAAAGGTGACACAGGCCTCGTGGAAGCAGCAGAGCAGGGCCAGGTTTGGCCCTGGGGGTAGCAGCACCACCACCAGGGTCAGAGGCAGACACAGCACGCACAACACCACATCCAGCACATGCAGGTTGACCGTGACCATGTTGCTGACCGAGTCGACCAGGTTGGACTGAGAGCAGTAGAGCACCAGCACCGTCATGTTGCTGCTGAAGCCCAGCACCAGCTCCAGCATAAGGAAGGCAGTCAGGGACACCTGGAAGCCCAGGGAGTAGGGCATGTACCAGGCTGTGCTGGAGGAGACACTCCCCCCTGAGACCTCTTCCAGGGCCCCCACACTCACCACCATCCCAGCCCAGTCGCTGGGGACCGGGGTCGGGGTGTAGCTGTCCGTCTCCATTTTGCTGACCTCTCAGCCGTGATGTGTTCTCATGCTGCAACCTGGCTCCCTGATGGTGATGGAGAACAGTTCAGTGACAGTCCTGCAGAGAAAGGGAGACAGGGGGGATGAAGTGTCTGGTGGGGGTCTGGAATTCAATGGTTAATTAAAGCTATAAAAGGCAATGATAAGTCATCAAACATAAATATCACAATCAGCAAACTGGTTATGATCTTTGGGCAGTTAGCTATAACTCAGATTGCCTGCTATATTTTTTTTTGCGCTTTCACTGTAAGTGCATAGATGTTATGTAATTTGTCAGAATTGACTGCTCTTCAAATTAATTTCAGGACATCATATTCAATGTAAAATCATTTGAACCATGAATTCATAGAAATGGCAGTCGGTGGTCTAGAAGCGTCTGTATAATCCACTGGAGGTGAAACCACATCATGGCACTCTGACAGAACCGGCCTGTCCTCAAGGAGATTGACTACATCATGACAATGTTTTTTTTACGCAAACTGAACATGCGAGTGCAAGACCAAGTCAAGCTTCAGCGCTTGATTAAGACGGCAGGAAGGATAATTGGTATAGATCAAGAATCAGCCACCAACCTGAACACAAGACTCATCCTCCTAAAACTTGAAAGCATTTTACAGGACAGTACTCATACCCTCCACTCAAAATACAGTCACAGCAGCAGACGGACAAGGGGAAAGAGAGTTCTTCAAAAGAAAATTCAAACGGACAGATATGAGGACTTTTATTCCAACAGCCAATTAGGCTGTACAATAAATCGTATGTTGGTCCCTTGAGTATACAATATATTGCACTTTCACTTTAAATGTGTAGCTATAGCACTTTGAATGAACTATTTTGTGTAGTTTCTGTGTTATGTACTGTCTTTTTAAGCACATGAATAAATGAATTTCCCCCTCGTGGGATAATAAAGTTGATCTGAATCTGAATAAATGAATTTCCCCCTCGTGGGATAATAAAGTTGATCTGAATCTGAATAAATGAATTTCCCCCTCGTGGGATAATAAAGTTGATCTGAATCTGAATAAATGAATTTCCCCCTCGTGGGATAATAAAGTTGATCTGAATCTGAATAAATGAATTTCCCCCTCGTGGGATAATAAAGTTGATCTGAATCTGAATAAATGTCAGCATCAGTCATGGTGGCGTTGGTTTAGAAAGCACAGAGCATTTACGGTGCTACATCAGGACATGCATCGAAACAGACAAAACATGCATGAACTGCACATGACACATGAGCATGTTTCATAGTAAGATATCATTAGGTATTTAGGGTCACAATGTCCTGACATTCACACGTGAAACTGATCAATGAAAATGTTTGTGTGGAAGGTGGTAGTACGAGGTCTTAATTGCTCGCTCTGAAATGGAGCCGACGCACCAATCTACTGCATAGTTTGGCATGGCCACAATGAATCACCACTATGCTGCAAAGCTACATTCCAAAATATACTGTGTGTAATACACAATCGAAATCACAGTCAGCCAAACAAAGTACTGTCCTAAGCCTTGTGTGTCAGTGGAATAAAGACTTCAGAGATAAAATGTATAATCTGTTTTCTAACCTGAGGTGCTCTGGGGTAATCAGATTAGTGTCTACAGGCCAGACTATAACCTACTGCTGTATTGACAACATACCAGTGGTGATGTCCTATGACACAATTCCTGAACAGTGATTAGAGTCCAGCTGCTGAGGGCACTCAATTGATTCATCAAAATCACAATGTGTGCTTTAAATCAGGAAATTGGACCAATCAGTAAATTGCGCCTATGCCCGACACCTTCTGCACTACTTTAGTAATCATACATTTGGTTGAAAGATGGACCAAATTTAATGTGTTGTTGTAGCCATAGCAACTAGTCTGCGAGGGTCTAGAATGGTTAATGAGGGCACACAGATGCTGTAGTACTACTCAGCTACTGTGTGACATTATGTTGGTGGCAGTGAAAGTGTTAACCGACCCACGACAGGCTACAGCTTCCTCGTGGGGGTTTTAGAAAACAAGCAACACTTGTAGAGTTTATTCCAGAACTGGAAAATGGGTGAGAACATTAAAATATTTCATGGATGATGAGACAAATGAATGCAGAGGCAGACACATTTTCCAATATATTCTAAAAGAGACAGAAAACACGAGGTGAGAAATGAGGTGAGAATTAAAGGGCTAGGACAAGAGAGGGAGGGAGGGATGTGTACAGAGCACTGCAGTCCTACGCTCCACTTATCCTAGAGATTTTCAGCTGGCTTGTTTCATGAGCAGACTGCCTGATCACCACTACACTACGAGACTGTAAAGAGATAAGAGGAGAGGGACAGAGTCCCTGAACACATACAGTAAGAAGATAGAGTTGGTGGTAGATATTGAACGAGACCTTCAAACATTGGACCTATTGCAGGCATCTCTGATCTCTTCCTGCATCACTTTCTGATGGGAAAGGAAGGAAGGAGAAAGGAAGGGAGGGAAATTTGCAATCATGCTGCAAGGGTAAACAAGGGTAAACAAGCCCAAGGGAGAGAGGATGGGGTTGTTTTTGTTCCACTCCAATCTCTCCCACCAGCCTAAACCTGTTCCTGTCTGGTCTCCTGCTCCCTCTGCTCTGTTTTCCTCAAAGGGCTTACACACACATCATCCACCACCTTACACACATCATCATCCACCACCTTACACACATCATCATCCACCACCTTACACACACATCATCCACCACCTTACACACATCATCATCCACCACCTTACACACACATCATCCACCACCTTACACACATCATCATCCACCACCTTACACACATCATCATCCACCACCTTACACACATCATCATCCACCACCTTACACACATCATCATCCACCACCTTACACACATCATCATCCACCACCTTACACACATCATCATCCACCACCTTACACACATCATCATCCACCACCTTACATACATCATCATCCACCTTACACACATCATCATCCACCACCTTACACACATCATCATCCACCACCTTACACACATCATCATCCACCACCTTACACACATCATCATCATCCACCACCTTACACACATCATCATCATCCACCACCTTACATACATCATCATCCACCACCTTACACACATCATCATCCACCACCTTACATACATCATCATCCACCACCTTACACACACACATCATCCACCTTACACACACACATCATCCACCTTACACACATCATCCACCACCTTACACACATCATCATCCACCACCTTACACACATCATCATCCACCACCTTACACACATCATCATCCACCACCTTACACACATCATCATCCACCACCTTACACACATCATCATCCACCACCTTACACACATCATCATCCACCACCTTACATACATCATCATCCACCACCTTACATACATCATCATCATCCACCTTACACACACACATCATCCACCTTACACACACACACACACATCATCATCCACCACCTTACACACATCATCATCCACCACCTTACACACATCATCATCCACCACCTTACACACATCATCATCCACCACCTTACATACATCATCATCATCCACCTTACATACATCATCATCCACCACCTTACATACATCATCATCCACCACCTTACATACATCATCATCATCCACCTTACACACACACATCATCCACCTTACACACACACATCATCCACCTTACACACACCATCATCCACCTTACACACACCATCATCCACCTTACACACACACATCATCCACCTTACACACACCATCATCCACCTTACACACACCATCATCCACCTTACACACACCATCATCCACCATGTGCAGAGCTGCATGATATCTACAGGTGCGACACTTACAGTCTCTCTTGATAGGGGGAGACAACTTCATTCCTACCTGGGAACTGCACTCTCTGTGATGATGCTGCTGTGCTGGTGGATCGATGTAGAGAGGAATCCTGTTATACTCTATTAATCCTGGTCTCTAGCCCCCCCCCCCCCCCCCCCCCCCCCCCACCACCACACGTTGCACAACAGACACTTGAATAAAACTAGGTTATGTCCCCCTAGGCTCTCCTTGTAAATAATAGGTTCAGGACCAAAAGCAATGAGGCTGGAGACACTCAAGAATGTGTTTGGATATCTTAGGCTGCATTTAGACAGGCAGCCCAATTCAGAGGTGTGTTCAGTTGCTTGAATGTTTGCTACCTTGTACTGAACACGTTTCCACAAAATGTTATTGAACAGACTGAGGTACGTTTGCTCCCATTTGGTGGGTGTGGCTTGAAGCAATGAGTGACGTATTTAAAGGGCAGTGGCCACAACCCAGCCCTCCCCGTTTTTCAACTGGTCGTTCAGTACAGCACAGTTCACGTTCAATTGAACGTTCCAGAAGGTAAAAACGTACTGAACGCAGCCCTGATCTTTTTTCCACTGATTGGTCTTTTGACCAATCCCATCAGATCTTTTCACAGTGAAAGAAAATTCTGAATTGGGCTGCCTATCTAAACGCAGCCCAAGATACAATCCAATATGATTGGTTTGACCACAGACACAGGGTTTTTGCTAAATGGTATGTTTGGGATGACCCAACTCTGACTTCACCCCATCAGAATATGTGAGCGGAGCGGAGCTTGCCCAATTTGACTGGAGCGAAGGCTGGAGCGTCGGCCTTCTCGCCTGCTCCAATTTCGCTCCAGTAGCGCTCAGTTTATGAGCTCAGGGCATGCCTGGCCCAGCATGCATTTGTAGTCTACTTGTGTGCTGCTATAGCCCCTTGCTTTAGCTACTGTCATGGAGTTCCCTTAATATTTTTTATAAAGAAACTGATAAAACACACAGGTGCTAAATCAAGGTGACTTACAAAGATGAGGACCAAGAGCAAGAGAGGGAGTGCGGTGATGTAGTGTCCACAACTAAATAATTATTGTGGAATCTGAAAAGACACCTTAAAGCATGATGGTGTACTTACTACATGCACATGCTTAAAGAAAGGAACGAGGTGGGTAGATAACTAAGTGTGTCATTGTAGCAAAGTATTTATAAATTAAAAATCAGATCTCTTAATGAATTTTTTCTACTATCTATACAATAGTGCATAATTGATTTTAACCCAATAGGTCTGGCATATTCCCATAAGGAGCTTTCCGTTTTGATTGGGTTATTTTTGCTTAAAAACCTTTAGGCCTGCCTACCTAATATATATATATATATATATATAAACTGCATCTCTGCCCAGCCTGGCAAGAGTGGCTAAAAGGGTGCTTAGCATCCCCAGTGGCTCTGCAAGTGAGGAGAGGATATTCTCCACTGTTGGCCTGCTCTCCAGGCAACATCGCATGAGCCTGAAGCCACAGATTGGCTAAACTCGTGTTTCTAAAAATGAATTCAAAAAGCACTAATACATAATTTTTTATTTGTATTTAACTCTATTGAAGTCACAGGCTAGATGCGCAATATATATACTGTAATTATATTTTTTATTGGTACTTTAACCCCTTTTTCTCCTCAATTTCGTGATAACAAATTGGTAGTTACAGTCTTGTCCCATTGCTGAAACTCCCCTACGGACTCGGGAGAGGCGAAGGTCAAGAGCCATGCATCCTCCGAAACATGACTCTGCTTCTTGACAGACTGCTCGCTTAATCTGGAAGCCAGCCGCACCAATGTGTCGGAGGAAACACCATCCAGCTGGTGACCGCAGTCAGCTTGCAGGCGCCCGGCCCACCACATGGAGTCGCTAGAGCACGATGGGACAAGGAAATTCCAGCCCTAACCCAGACGTCACTGGACCAATTGTGTGCCGCCTCATGGGTCTCCCGGTCACTGCCGACTGCGACACAGCCTGGGATCGAACCCGGGGCTGTAGTGACGGCTCAAGCACTGTGATGCAGTGCTTTAGAACGCTGCGCCACTCTGGAGGCTGGCTATAATGATTTAATACAAAGAAATGTTGATTAAATCCTGAGTGCTTTATGTCCCTACCAGCCTATTGTGTTGCACTCACAAATTCTTCAATGTATTTCTCTGTAGGCTATAGCCTTGAAATAATTGAAATAATATAGCCAAAATAATTAATTTTAGTCCCTTAGGTTCCCTGTCTGACTCCTGACCTATTTAGAGTGTTTATATGCAGTTTAATATGACATGTAGCCTATTTGAAATTGTGAGCTGTTCTTACATTCACCTTTTCATGTTTATTAAAATACTTTTCATTCAAATCCACATGGTTTGGTTTAAATACTTCAGAAACAAATGTTAGGTCCAGGTAGTCACAAAAATAGATGGTTAAATTGTGATTTTAATGAATGGGGCGAAGGCAGTTTTTTCTTCCTGTGAGTGCGGAGCGGTTTTCAGCAGAGTGGTTGGAAAGGACAGAGAGCTGGAGCGATGCGCTCCATGAGCGGGATTTCCAACTGCTCAACTCCGCTCACATGCTCTGCATGTCGTCCCAAGTATCCAGAGAAAGGGCCACGGTCCATGCTATGCGTAATCCTTGGGACATCCCAACTCTGACGTTAACCCATTGAAGTTGAAATTTAAAATGGTTAAGGTAAAGGTTAAGGTTAGAGTAAAGCTTAAGGTTAGGGTAGGGATGTCCCAAGGATACCAGATAGCGCTAACCCAGGGTCACATGGCTTTACAGCCGCATGTCTGATCACAAAACACAGCGAAGCCTCACCTCCTGCCTGTGGAAGACCTTGGTTACCATAGTGTCAAAGTGTTTTTCCCATCACAAGGGAGAGAGCTCAGGTCTGGCAGAGCAGAAGCGTGTTAACATAGTTCCCCTTGTTAGTTCAGTATCTAGACAGTCAGTGATGAAAGCACTGCAGTGAGAGCAACAAGGGCTCTACCAGTTAATTTTCAACTCAGCACCAGTCCAGCTATGAGCCGTCCATCCTGATCACTCAACAGTTAATCATCAGCATGCTCTGCAGAGTCTGCACCCTCAGTCTGCTCTGGATAGTGTGAAACCCAGGTGCAGCAGCTCTAAAGCTAACTCTAATTAAGTCGTCTGCTGGTTGCTAGAGGAGGCCCACAGGGGAGCTCTGGGGCTCCAGGTAATTGTGTTTTCCACTTCCGACCAGCAGAAAGAGTAATGACTTCACTCCACAAAGAACAATTGAATTCATATGTAGCATCAGAGGAAGAGGTGAAACGAGAGGGTCCACTCCCGTCAAAATCTGTCCACGTGGGAATACAGTGATTCTACTTAATAAGCAGACCGCCTGACTTCCCGCCTTTGGGACAATGACTCCCATTGTTAGGGGGAGACAAGACCACCTTGTCATTATATACAGTATCTCTGGCACCATTCATATTTCCAAGTATGGCAGGATAATATCAACACCCAACTGGGCAACTGTTGAGTCACCAGCCTGGAAACAATAACTACTCAATGCACTCTGCAGAGTTTATAATGAAGACTGGCTTACTACTTACTGAGAGTTTAAGGGAGAGAGGGAGGATGGAAAATAAAATTATACGATATGGCCAGGGATGGAAAATTCCCGACCTAAGGGACAGAGGGAGATGGTGTTTGAATCATAAGGGCTGCAGTAGTCATGAAGTGGGGTCAATTTGGAGGAGAAAGCGGATTCTGCTCCATTGCTGTTTGGTGGGATTTGTGTCCTTTACATATCTTTGTCAACATGTACATACAACAGCTTTATATACTGTAGACCCATTTACCTGATTGGAATGCTGTGAGCACATTATCTTGACACCCATGTAAAATGATTTGATATCCATTGAATTTGCAGCATAATAGAAACTGTCTTCACAGAGCACACTTGAGAGAGTGGCACTAAAAGCACTCACAACAAACACTGCAGATGATCAGTTAAAGTGCAAGCAGCTCAGTCTTGGAACTGTGTCTGGGGCAGGTAATGTACCCCCGTCACTGCAGTAGGAAGTATGAACAGTCATGCATCATTTTCTGCTTATTCTACTGTTCCCCCCACAGCACCTCAGCCTGGTCCTCTCCCACATCTATCTGCTGCCAGGTGGCAGATCCATCATCCTGATGTGACGCTGGCCTTTCGTGAGTTAAAGAGAAGGCTGGGCCAGCTCCCTGAGACAGACATGGAGGGAGATGGGGATGGAGAGAGAAAGAGGAGGGAAGGACACACACAGATCCCACACAGAGAATAGACATTTCCTATAGGGTTCTTAGTGATATACTTTATCATCTTATCATGCCAAAAACCAGTCACTAAAGATTGATGTAAACAATCTCATTCATCATACTGTTGTACTACTATTATACTAGAGGTCGGCCGATTATGATTTTTCAACGCCAATACCGATTATTGGAGGACCCAAAAAGGCCGATACCAATTAATCGGGGGACTTTTATATACATTTGTAATAATGACAATTACAACAATACTGAATGAACACTTATTTGAACTTAATATAACACATCAATAAAATAATTTTTGTCTCAAATAAATAATGAAACATGTTCAATTTGGTTTAAATAATGCAAAAACAAAGTGTTGGAGAAGAAAGTAAAAGTGCAATATGTGCCATGTAAAAAAGCTAACGTTTAAGTTCATTGCTCAGAACATGAGAACATATGAAAGCTGGTGGTTCCTTTTAACATGAGTCTTCAATATTCCCAGGTAAGAAGTTTTAGGTTGTAGTTATTAAAGGACTATACCATTTGTATTTCATATACCTTTGAATACTGGATGTTCTAATAGGTACTTTAGTGTTGCCAGCGCTAATCTCGGGAGTTGATAGGCTTGAAGTCATAAACAGCGCAACGCTTGAAACATTGCGAAGAGCTGCTGGCAAATGAAGGAAAGTGCCTTTTGAATGAATGCTTACAAGCCTGCTGCTGCCTACCACCGCTCAGTCAGACTGCGCTATCAAATCATAGATTTAATTATAATACACTGCTCAAAAAAATAAAGGGAACACTAAAATAACACATCCTAGATCTGAATGAATGAAATAATCTTAAATACTTTTTTCTTTACATAGTTGAATGTGCTGACAACAAAATCACACAAAAATAATCAATGGAAATCCAATTTATCAACCCATGGAGGTCTGGATTTGGAGTCACACTCAAAATTAAAGTGGAAAACCACACTACAGGCTGATCCAACTTTGATGTAATGTCCTTAAAACAAGTCAAAATGAGGCTCAGTAGTGTGTGTGTGGCCTCCACTTGCCTGTATGACCTCCCTACAACGCCTGGGCATGCTCCTGATGAGGTGGCGGATGGTCTCCTGAGGGATCTCCTCCCAGACCTGGACTAAAGCATCCGCCAACTCCTGGACAGTCTGTGGTGCAATGTGGCGTTGGTGGATGGAGCGAGACATGATGTCCCAGATGTGCTCAATTGGATTCAGGTCTGGGGAACGGGCGGGCCAGTCCATAGCATCAATGCCTTCCTCTTGCAGGAACTGCTGACACACTCCAGCCACATGAGGTCTAGCATTGTCTTGCATTAGGAGGAACCCAGGGCCAACCGCACCAGCATATGGTCTCACAAGGGGTCTGAGGATCTCATCTCGGAACCTAATGGCAGTCAGGCTACCTCTGGCGAGCACATGGAGGGCTGTGCGGCCCCCCAAAGAAATGCCACCCCACACCATGACTGACCCACCGCCAAACCGGTCATGCTGGAGGATGTTGCAGGCAGCAGAATGTTCTCCACGGCGCCTCCAGACTCTGTCACATGTGCTCAGTGTGAACCTGCTTTCATCTGTGAAGAGCACAGGGCGCCAGTGGCGAATTTGCCAATCTTGGTGTTCTCTGGCAAATGCCAAACGTCCTGCACGGTGTTGGGCTGTAAGCACAACCCCCACCTGTGGATGTCGGGCCCTCATACCACCCTCATGGAGTCTGTTTCTGACCGTTTGAACAGACACATGCACATTTGTGGCCTGCTGGAGGTCATTTTCCAGGGCTCTGGCAGTGCTCCTCCTGCTCCTCCTTGCACAAAGGCGGAGGTAGCGGTCCTGCTGCTGGGTTGTTGCCCTCCTACGGCCTCCTCCACGTCTCCTGATGTACTGGCCTGTCTCCTGGTAGCGCCTCCATGCTCTGGACACTACGCTGACAGACACAGCAAACCTTCTTGCCACAGCTCGCATTGATGTGCCATCCTGGATGAGCTGCACTACCTGAGCCACTTGTGTGGGTTGTAGACTCCGTCTCATGCTACCACTAGAGAGTGAAAGCACCGCCAGCATTCAAAAGTGACCAAAACATCAGCCAGGAAGCATAGGAACTGAGAAGTGGTCTGTGGTCACCACCTGCAGAACCACTCCTTTATTGAGGGTGTCTTGCTAATTGCCTATAATTTCCACCTGTTGTCTATTCCATTTGCACAACAGCATGTGACATTTATTGTCAATCAGTGTTGCTTCCTAAGTGGACAGTTTGATTTCACATTAGTGTGATTGACTTGGAGTTACATTGTGTTGTTTAAGTGTTCCCTTTATTTTTTTTGAGCAGTGTATAATAACACACAGAAATACGAGCCTTAGGCCATTAATATGGTCAAATCCGGAAACTATAATTTAAAAAACAAAAAGTTTATTCTTTCAGTGAAATACGGAATCATTCCGTATTTTATCTAACGGGTGGCATCCATAAGTCTAAATATTGCTGTTACATTGCATAACCTTCAATGTTATGTAAAATTCTGGCAAATTAGTTCGCAACGAGCCAGGCGGCCCAAACTGTTGCATATACCCTGACTCTGCGTGCAATAAACACAAGAGAAGTGACACAATTTGCACAGTGTAACGTGGGTCGTATAAAGGGGACCAAGGCGCAGCGTGTGAAGTGCTCATATTTACTTTTAATGAATATATTTAAACAAAATGACCGACAACAGTTCCATCAGGTGACATACACTAAACAGAAAACAAACTACCCACAAAACCCAGGAAGAAAAACCCCTACTTAAATATGATCTCTAATCAGAGGCAACGAGGATCAGCTGCCCCCAATTAGAGATCAACCCAAACAATCCCAACATAGAAATAGAAAAACATAGAAAACATAGAACAACCCAAAAACACCCCCTGTCACGCCCTGACCTACTCTACTATAGAAAATGACATCTTACTAGGGTCAGGACATGACACCTAGTTAATATTGCCTGCTAACATGAATTTCTTTTAAATAAATATGCAGGTTTAAAAAAATATACTTCTGTGTATTGATTTTAAGAAGGGCATTGATGTTTATGGTTAGGCATTTTCGTGCAACGATTGTGCTTTTTTCGCAAATGCGCTTTTGTTAAATCATCCCGTTTGGCGAAGTTGGCTGTCTTTGTTAGGAAGAAATGGTCTTCACACAGTTCGCAATGAGCCAGGCGGCCCAAACTGCTGCATATACCCTGACTCTGTTGCACAGAACGCAAGAGAAGTGACACAATTTCCCTAGTTAAAAGAAATTCATGTTAGCAGGCAATTTTAACTAAATATGCAGGTTTAAAAATATATACTTGTGTATTGATTTTAAGAAAGGCGTTGATGTTTATGGTTAGGTACACATTGGTGCAAAGACAGCGCTTTTTTTGCGAATGTGCTTGTTAAATCACCTGTTTGGCGAAGTAGGCTGTGATTCAATGATAAATTAACAGGCACCGCATAGATTATATGTAAAGCAGGACAAGCTAGATAAACTAGTAATATCATCAACCATGTGTAGTTAACTAGTGATTATGTTAAGATTGATTGTTTTTTTATAAAGATAAGTTTAATGCTAACTAGCACCTTACCTTGGCTCCTTGCTGCACTCGCATAACAGGTAGTCAGCCTGCCACGCAGTTTCCTCGTGGAATGCAACGTAATCGGCCATAATTGGTGTCCAAAAATGCCGATTACCCATTACGAAAACTTGAAATCGGCCCTAATAAAAATCGGCCATTCCGATTAATCGGTCGACCTCCATATTATACTACTGTATATTTTCACCCATACATTTGTGTCTTGCTGCACAAGTGGGTTAAGACAGAGTTAAATATGAATTGCAGTGGAGCAGAATTATCATATTCCTTTGAGACTGCCTGATCTAACAGGTTGTTAAATTTAAAAAGTGAAAACATGAGGGAGGGAAACAGAGAGAGTGCATTGTGATGGTGTTCATTTACACCTGCACTGCTGTATGTATAGTACAATATCTCTAATTTTCCACTAAATCATAGTAATAACACTGCTTCTTTCGTGTGGTTTATTGTTTTGTTTTTCTGCAAACACTGTCAACGTTCTCTTTGCTCTGTCACAATCCACAGAGTTTGAATGTACTGAATACATGAATAATAGAGCAGGAGATATGAAAACAAATGGAAGGAGAGACGATGGTCTGGGTAGGAAGAGCAGCACTAACAACCGCTGGCCCTGTCCCTCCATCCATCTATCCCTCCCACATGTCAATTGCTTTCTCAATCATGTGTCATAAACAAACCAACCAATTACAATGTCACAGTAAAACACAGGACAACCCTCTATCTACTGTATCACTCACTCCAAGACAATAGATTTAAACACATTACTAACAACGCAGCGAAACACAAAAAGACTGCTTTATGATCAAATACAATGACAACTTTCCAATATGAAGCCTCACAACATGACGAGGTGAATAACAACACAACTAAATGGTTCTTTACTGCATGCAGTCCAGCCTCACAGAACTAAGTACATGGAATGGACAGCATGGGTTCAGATGGAGGGAGTGACTAGCTGACTAAATCTCCATTCGTTTGAGCACCCCACTTAGAAAGCAGATCCCTATTTGAGTTCTCACGCTGTATTCATCACCACATTCTGATTTGGGTGGGTTAGACATCACGTTTATGAAAGCGAAACACAGACCCCATCTTCAGCACAGTTATTTGGGAATGGAATGCAATACAACACACACACACACACACACAGTAAGCAGCCCAGCAGGGCAACAGCTAAGGGTAAGTGGTCTTGTTGGTAAACGTGGAGAGGGAAACAGCTTTATCCCCAGCAGTATTCCATTACGGGAGATGGCAGAGAGAGATTGTTTGTTTCCAGAATGTATACATGCACAATTAATGTACACAGTGTGTTATATAAAGTGACATATAGCTCCTTGCACTTGTTTCAGCTTTCTTGGTCCCTACCAGTGCTTCCTTTTGGTACAAAATATTTCCATCCTGCAAACAGAAGGATGTGGCTGAATATACAATATATAGTGAGCCTAATTATAAAGAGCCATATTCTCAACTCATTATTCCCACGACTTGAAATGAGAATGATCTGTCCAACCCAGTGCTCTGACCTTCATCAATAGCATAACATAACAGAGCCAGTCGAGGGCCACAGGCCTGTTCAACTGTGATTGGCTTACTGACCATGTGGATAGAATTTTAACAGCCACTCATTCTGTGTTACGGCCTCATCCTTTCTTTTCATGCAGAAATCCAATTGCCCTTTCTTTCCAGGCCCTATATATTTTTTGCTAATTTCTTAACTGTGCTAAAGAGCAGTAAGAGATGCAGCTATTCTGGTTGAGAGTGTGGTTGCATGAAATATGAAGAGAACACGGGGAGAATGAGATGCAAGAGGATGAAAGCAGGAAAAGGGGAAGATGGTGGACTGGTGGTGTGACAGAGATGTGGAAGATAAGGCCTACTGCATGTCTAATTTAATATAGCTAGCTCCAAACAATCCATTACAAGTTGCTGGATTTACAGGCCTTCAGGGGGCCTTATGTGAGGGCTATTTAAGGACGGAGTAGGTGAGTAGAATTATATTGAAATATTATATTTTTGATGTGTGTTTTATCTTTATCAGATTCCTTTAGTTAGGTTAATATAGTGAAGCTCCTTTATTTTGCGGGATAACTGGCCAAACAGCATGTTGGTCAGATGGACTGTTCGACCTTGAGAGGCAGAGACACAACTGTGGGGCTTTATATTGTCCTATTACATTAATAATTTATGGTTGGCCTTTTACATAAATTTGGACCTGAAATAGCCAGACTGAAAACTTCAGCAAGAAAGGAGAGAGAAAAAGAAGCGAGAGGAGAGAAAAAGAAAAGAGGGAGAGAAAGGAGAGAAAAAGAAAAGAGGGAGAGAAAGGAGAGAAAAAGAAGAGCGGGAGAGAAAAAGGAGAGAAAGGAGAGAAAAAGAAGAGCGGGAGAGAAAAAGAAGAGCGGGAGAGAAAAAGAAGAGCGGGAGAGAAAGGAGAGAAAAAGAAGAGCGGGAGAGAAAGGAGAGAAAAAGAAGAGCGGGAGAGAAAGGAGAGAAAAAGAAGAGCGGGAGAGAAAGGAGAGAAAAAGAAGAGCGGGAGAGAAAGGAGAGAAAAAGAAGAGCGGGAGAGAAAGGAGAGAAAAAGAAGAGCGGGAGAGAAAGGAGAGAAAAAGAAGAGCGGGAGAGAAAGGAGAGAAAAAGAAGAGCGGGAGAGAAAGGAGAGAAAAAGAAGAGCGGGAGAGAAAGGAGAGAAAAAGAAGAGCGGGAGAGAAAGGAGAGAAAAAGAAGAGCGGGAGAGAAAGGAGAGAAAAAGAAGAGCGGGAGAGAAAGGAGAGAAAAAGAAGAGCGGGAGAGAAAGGAGAGAAAAAGAAGAGCGGGAGAGAAAGGAGAGAAAAAGAAGAGCGGGAGAGAAAGGAGAGAAAAAGAAGAGCGGGAGAGAAAGGAGAGAAAAAGAAGAGCGGGAGAGAAAGGAGAGAAAAAGAAGAGCGGGAGAGAAAGGAGAGAAAAAGAAAAGAGGGAGAGAAAGGAGAGAAAAAGAAGAGCGGGAGAGAAAGGAGAGAAAAAGAAGAGCGGGAGAGAAAGGAGAGAAAAAGAAGAGCGGGAGAAAGGAGACAGAAAGAAGAGAGAGAGAAAGGAGACAGAAAGAAGAGAGAGAGAAAGGAGACAGAAAGAAGAGAGAGAAAGGAAATGCGGAGGAGGAAGAGTCTTTTGATAGTGTGCGCGCGTGTACGGTGACTGTGTTTAGGGGAGGGGAAGGGCAGAGGATTAGGGATGCAGGACACAAAGCGGCTTTGCTAAAATTATGAGGTTACTTATCTACAGAAGGAGGCAATTAAAAGACAATCCAATTCGCCTCCTGGCTGCAGGGAGACAGAGAGCAGAGTGACTTCATAATGAATGTGTCTCTATGTCTGTCAAAAGGTTGCCCTCTGTTCTTCAAGTACTTCACAGGAGCGCACACACACACACGGCGGGAGGTAGAGGAGAGTTCCAAATAATTTCATCAAGATCATACCCCTCTCTAATTACCTCCTTCCTCCCACATTTCCTTGTCTCCATCTTCACCACTCCCCCCATAGACACTATCTCCATTTCTCCTTTCTCAATTTTGATTTCATCCGCTGAAGCGGTCTGCTTTTAGAAGCACTTTTCACTCCCTGTCAATAGTATCACTCTTTCTCGCTCTTAGTATCTTTATTTATCATGTAGTTACTTAAATTTGACTGCATAGATGTTTATTCTATTTATTCTGCCGTTTGAATTAATCTGATGTTAATTAATGAAGACAACTTTCTGGCTAACCTTCTTTCCTCTCTCTTGGCTAACGGCTAACACCACAAACAGACAGACAGATAGCCAGACAGACTGTATGTAGAGAGATGTTTTCCTAGTCAGATCTCTGAAGACTGCAGTGGAGGTGTTCCCAGAGGAGTGTGTTTACCTATTTGATAAAATGCACACACTAGGACTCCGTACAGTAAGGGACACCGTGCTATATAAGACAATAGGCTAATACACGTAAATATATAACAAAATGTTGCTAATAAATGTGCAACAATTTATTAGTATTTTTTTTATTTTATTACAATATTATCATAGGGCAGTTGTAAATTGTAAAGTAAAATGTGTTATGGGACTACAAGTAGCCTGCCCTATAGGCTGTTAAATTGAAATGTTTGTTACACTTACACATGTGGGCCGCATACTTTGTACAATTTATTAAATTCATGCACTGTGTGTTTGCATTTTAGATACCATATGAAGTTAAAATAGGGAAACAAGATTTACCTTGCCTCGTGCCAGTCCCGGAGATTCCCAGCTACATTCTTTTGCAGGTCCGTTTGTCGCGCTCTGTCTTCTGTTTCTTTGACAAATAATCAGAATATTGCAATGTATTTCATATCATGTTTTATGGCTATGTAATGTGACTCTAATGATGCTGTTGTAGCCTACATCTCTGCATGTAAAAGCTGTGCCATTGCCTCTGTCTGAGATGATCGTTCACCCGTTTTAGGTAGCCGACCATAAAGAGTCCCTACTCATCTCTCACGGTCATGTTGATAATGTCTTCGGAGACCACATGCTCAGCGGAGAGTAGACTACTGTACCTCTGGTCAGATCAGAGGGAGAGCTGCTTTCCCTCCATCCAATACGGGGCGTGCCTTGCACGTACTGCACGGTGGTGGTGTGAAATTTAGTAACGACTGTATTTCGCACCCTGAGTGACAGGAGGGAGGCGCTAAATTTGACAGGCAAGGTCATCAGCATGTGGAAAAGCATATGGCACATTTTTGGATAGACTAAGATTATTTTTTTTGGATAGACAAGATTTCAGTGATTTCCAATAGGCTGTAACGAACGCAGTCACGTTGAAAGAGAAAAAGCAGGCTAAACTAGATGTAGGCTAAAACAGGCAAGGCTGGGTGTGGGAATTTTGCGCTCTCCAATGTCTAGAAAGCATCATACACAGAGAGCATGGTTGTGTTGCAGGATAGGTTCTTCCGTTGACTACTGCAGAATACATAGACAAAACATACTGTAGGTGCTCCTGGTTCTTCATATAGTGTGAAAACAGGTGCACCTTACACCTTCATGCGCCAAATACAACAGGTGCAGACCTTACAGTGAAATGCTTACACTACACAGCTATGTAAAGGCATCAGGTCAACCTGCTTGAAATAGCGATCCAACAATCCACTCACTTTAAATGTTCTGCATATGAGCTGATAAATAGGCCTACAGAAACCATCCACATTATTGCATGGTTTATATTCAACACACAAATGTTTCCATTAACCAAAGCACATTAAGAAATGCCAGCTGTAGGGAGTGAGGGGGAGAGGCGCTCTACATGTTGTTCACTGCAGCCCTCTCTCACACCACAGACCAACGCAAACAAACGGCCTTGCGCTGCTCTCCTGCAGTAACTTAGAGGGAAGTAGCTAGATAGTGTAGCATCAGGCCAGGGTTACAGCTAAATCACAATTGCTTTTGAAAATCCGGTAAAAACTGAATGATTCTGAACACTCCCTATTCCAAATTTCGGCAGACAAGTTTCAAATGCTCACGGAAGTTTCTAACCGCAAGCATAAACTATTGTAGCTAGCTGGCGAGGGCTCAGGAAGACTGACTGAACGAACTGAACCAAATCCATTCATCCCCACTGAAGTCTCGCTGCACGAAATACGTCATCAATTTTGAGCACCAGGCATGTCTGTATACCCTTTCCCTTATTGACCGCTCTTCAATATAGTACTCAGGACAGCTGGAACATCCCAAAATGTGTTAGGTAAATTACAAAAAAATCCGGACGCCATTTAACTTGAGATGAGAGGGAGAGTAGATTGATTGTTGATGCTGCTGCCAAAAGCGTCATCCTCTCTCTGGTCTGTCTGTGTAATGGCTCATTTCCTTGGCCCTCCACTTCAGCCCCTGCAGCTGTGTGCCATTCCCTGGCCCTGGCTTTCTCCCACCCCCTGGCAGGCCAAGGGAAGCTGGGCTCCAGCTGGCAGCACAGAACAGGGGGCAATTAGAGAAGTGTGGGAGACAACCAGACCTGCTGCCAATTACTGTGGCAGACAGACGTCACCCATAATAACGTCCAACACTGGAGCACAGCCCTGCCATGTGACTATGGTTGGACAACAAAGTTACACAGGTCTCTGCTTTCAGGTGGGACTTCAAGTGTGTGTGTTTGCTTGTGCGTGTGCCTGCGCGCATGTTTATGTTGAGGGGAAATAAAATCTCTCAAAGGTTAATATTCTTGTGATTTATTCATGCTTATTAATATGAAAAAAAGCCAAGTGCCTTCTATCAGTTGAAGATACAGACCAGCAGCAGTCACTGCAATAGAAAAGTGCATTCGCTTGTGGAGTGTTGCAAGCCATATAGACAAATGTAACAAAGTGCAAGTGATCATAGCCAAAATGTAGGACAACACAGCATTTCCTGTCCCAAAAGTCAACCGAGAGGAGTGACCTAACCAAAAGGTGTGTACCTGCCACTGTAACCATGACATCCAAGTGATGCAGCACTGTGCCGTGGTATTGGTCCTGCAGTTTGCCAGTACTCATTCCTTTTAGCAAACAGCAATTTTAGAGTGTCTCTCTGAGCAGAGCCCTGTTTGAATATCTTGACAATCCATTCTTCCTTTCCATGAAGTGATTACTTATCAGCCATCACTGGACATGTGCAAGCTATGTAGTATAGCATTACCTTTCACCTGTAAAATCGATTTAGATGGGTGATTACTTCAAGGAAGGGAGAAGGGAAAGATGCATGTTCATAGTATTGGGATAGATCACACAACAGTCTTGCCCATCACAGCAGTCTTGCCCATCACAGCAGTCTTGCCCATCACAGCAGTCTTGCCCATCACAGCAGTCTTGCCCATCACAGCAGTCTTGCCCATCAGGATGCTCTGTAGTTGTTTGATCTTTCCATCCTGTGGCAGTGGTGGCAGGCTCAGGTCTGCCCGGTCATCCTCATCCAGGAGCTGCTCGATGTAGCAGGAGGAGCCCAGGAGGACGTGGCCTGTGGCCTGCATGGAGAACAGGGTCCATCTCAGAACCTCCCTACAAGAACAGGGGAAAATATGTCAGACGAGAGTTGAAAAGGGAGGTTATCTTACTGGAAACTTTTGGAGTTTACCAGTAAACTACCAGAGGGGGAATTTTATCAGAAGACATTTAGTTGCCTTTTTAAGTACTTCAGATTATTACAGGTATCTGTAATTATCTCCGGCCCTCGGTGTGGCTTTATCACATGTAAAATATATTAAATAATAAAATAAGATTATTTAAAAATAAAAAAAGAATGGCAAACCTGTAAAACATTATAAATATAAACCGTCAAAATAGTGAATACCATTGGTGTTTAAACTGACTTGCCTAGTTAAATAAAATGAGGGTTTCAGCATGAATTATCCAATATATACAGATTCATTTTACAATGTCAATATGTATTTCTTGTAAATGTTTTGGTGCCAAACTGCTGGCAGTTGTGAAAGAAGTCAATAGTTGGAAGAGTTGCAGAGTTAATTGAAAATAATGCCATTGTTATTTTCTCTAGAACCATATTGTCTATCCACTAGAAACTCATTGACAATATGAACATAGATATAAAAAATTCAATAATATACAGTACCAGTCAAAAGTTGACACACCTACTAATTCAAGGGTTTTTCTTTATTTTTACTATTTTCTACATTGTAGAATAATAGTGAAGACATCAAAACTATTAAATAACACATATGGAATCATGTAGTAACCAAAAGTGTTGTTAGAGAAATCAAAATATATTTTAGATTATTCAAAGTAGCCACCCTTTGCCTTAATGACAGCTTTGCACACTCTTGGCATTCTCTCAACCACCTTCATGAGGTAGTCACCTGGAATGCATTTCAATTAACAGGTGTGCCTCGTTAAAAGTTAATTTGTGGAATTTCTTTCCTTCTTAATGCGTTTGAGCCAATCAGTTGTGTTGTGACAAGGTAGGGGTGGTATACAGAAGATAGCCCTATTTGGTAAAAGACCAAGTCCATATTATGGCAAGAACAGCTCAAATAACCAAAGAGAAACGACAGTCCATCATTATTTTAAGACATGAAAGTCAGTCAATGCGGATTATTTTTCCCCTTTCATTATTTTGATGTCTTCACTATTATTCTACAATGTAGAAAAGCAATGAGTAGGTGTGTCTGAAATTTAGACTGGTACTGTATATGAATACATATTACCAAAGTTACCATAGATGGATGATCTGTTAATCATCAAAATTACAGAAGATTCCGGTAACATTGGTTAATTCCTGGCACCTTTGCAACCCTATGTCAGACAGATACCTGTACTGTAGATAGTGATCAGACAGACATAATATGAACATATAGTCAGGAAGATAGGGAAACGCTGACAGTGCAGGGCTGGAACCTGCATCTCCCTAATCTCTCTCTCCTAGTTGAGATACAAGTTTCATTCTCTCAAGTGACTTTTCAAAGAGAAAAATATGAGCAGAAAATGAAATCTAGAAACCTGTTATTTGTTGATTCTGCACAATTTAATCCTAGTTGTCACAACCGCTCAGCTAAAGCCGAAAATCAGCCGCTCTCAGCACGTATGACATAACCTTCCTAAATGTATCTGAACATACAGTGCCTACAGAAAGTATTCACACCCCTCAACTTTTTCCACATTTTGTTGTGTTACAGCCTAAATGTAAGATTTAGTGTCACTGATCTGCACACAACATCCCATAATGTCAAAGTGGATTTTTTTTAGATATTTTTTTTTTTTATTGTTTACAAATTAATAAAAAAAACGTAAAGCTATAATGTCTTGAGTCAATAAGTATTCAACCCGTTTGTTATGGGAAGCCTAAATAAATTCAGGAGTAAAAATGTGCTTAACAAGTCACTTAAGTTGCAGTGACTCACTGTGGGCAATAATAGTGTTCAACATGATTTTTGGATGACTTCCCCAACTCTGTATCCAACACATACAATTATCTGTAAGGTCCCTCAGTCAAACAAGCACAGATTCAACCACAAAGACCAGGGATGTTTTCCAATTGTTTGCAAAGGGCAAATATTGGTAGATGGGTAAAAAAAGAAGGACAATATCCCTTTGAGAATGGTGAAATTATTAATTGGATGTGTATCATTACACCCAGTCACTACAAAGATACAGGTGCTCTTTCTAACTCAGTTGCCAGAGAGGAAGGAAACCACTCAGGGATTTCACCATGAAGCCAATGGTGATTTTAAAACAGTTACAGAGTTTAATAGCTGTGACAGGAGAAAACTGAAGATGTAGTTACTCCACAATACTAAGAAGGAAGCCTGTATAGAAGGAAGCCTGTACAGAATACAAATATTCCAAAACATGCATCCTGTCCAAAACATGCATCCAAAAAGGCACTAAAGTAAAACTGCAAAAAAATGTGGCAAAGAACTGAACTTTTTGTCCTGAATACAAAACGTTATGTTCAGGGCAAATCCAATACAACAAATCACTGAGTATCACTCTTCATATTTTCAAACATGGTGGTGGCTGCATCATGTTATGGGTATCCTTATCATCGGCAAGGACGAGGGAGTCTTTTAGGATACAAATTAACTTAATAAAGTTAAGCACAGGCAAAATCCTAGAGCAAAACAGTCTGCTTTCCAACAGATCGGCATGAAAATCTATGGGAAGACTTGAAAATGGCTGTCTAGCAATGGTCAACAACCAACAGGACAGAGCTTGAAGAATCTTTTAAAGAATAATGGTCAAATATTGTATAATCCAGTTGTGCAAAGCGCTTAGAGACTTACCCAAAAAGACTCACAGCTGTATTCGCTGCCTAAGGTGGTTCTAACATGCATTGACTCCACAGGAGGTTGGTGGCACCTTAATTAGGGAGGACGGGCTTGTGGTAATGACTGGAGCGGAATGGTATCAAATACATCAAACACATAGAAACCATGTGTTTGATGCCATTCCATTTGCTCTGTTCCGGCCATTATTATGAGCTGTTCTCCCCTCCTGTCATTGACTCAGAGGGTTGAATACTTATCTAATCAAGCTATATTCGTTTTTTATTTTCCATCAAAAAAATGTAAAATGTTAGAATTTTTCTTCTACTTTGAAATAATAGTATTTTGTGTCGATAGTTGACCAAAAAAATTACAATTAAATCCAACAAAATGTAATAAAGGTCAAGGGGTGTGAATACTTTCTGAAGGCACTGTATCAACTCAACCTCCTCCTAAATCTTACAAACTCACCTTTAAGTACCCACGTCAACACACAGAGAGAGATTACTCACTTCAGCATCTTCTTGGCAGCGTAGCAGCGCACATCATAGGACACAGAGTAGGTGCCATACAGGGTGGCCTTCACATTCAGACAGCCAATGAAATCCTGAGGGTTGTTCTTGTATAGGTCAAAGGTTATTCTAGCCACATCTTTCCTGCGCTGGGGTTTGAGCTCATTCTGCATTCGGGGATGAGTGTTCTGGGAGCCGAAAGGTGGAGAGAGAGGGAGGGATATGAGACAGAGGAGAAACAAGAGCAAATCAATTTTCCCCAGTTAACACAAATTAAGTCTAGTCTCCTACAGCTTATTTATGGGAAAATCAAATTGAATGTGAAGGAAAACTGCATATATAACCTCTGACACTTAGTGTCTGTCAAACTAAGATTGATGAACGCAAGACTAGCTAGCCCCCCCCCTACACGCTCCCCTTCCTCCCCTCCACCCAAGAGCTCCAGTCATCTGCAAAGGAAGCTAACAAGCATTGGAATACAGATTAATTCATTCTGAACAGTGGAAGGACAACAGGAGAGGAAATGGTATTATGTTAATGAGACACGCTCAGCATGACAGGAGCCAAGTAAACACACAGGGTGATGCCATTCAGGTGGCAGAACATAATTTAATGAATATGGAAATGACCTGTTTTGGACAAACAAACACCCCTCAACTCTGACTTAAATGGTGCTTTAATTGAGGCCAAAAGTGTGAGGTAACTAAATGAGGGGGTTATGATTTGCCATATATGTCAGACATGCTTTCACTCAAGTCTTCGCCCAGAATAAGAAGGCTTTTGCATTTATCTGAATGGAATCATTTGCTTACTCTATATTCAATTCCAAAAGTTCAGGTCATTCATATACAATACGGGAGTAGATTTTGTTGTTCATCCCATCTTATCTAAAAAGGCAGGCTATACAACTGCATCTTCATCTGAGAACACGTCGGCACCGATGACGAAAATACACAGAAGTCAAGCCTCTTCACCATTCTACCAGAGTGACCCTGTGTAATGGCGCCACCCAGTGGACTCTGTGGTAAGAAGGTCATGCATATGTCACCCTACCAACCTGTGGAGGTGTCCACTGCTGCCCCTTCTCCAGGACCATGAGGACAGCGTTGTCTTGCAGGGTCAGGAAGAACTCCTCCGTATCTACCCCCGTCCCGTCTTCATCCAGAACCAGGGCACTGACGCAGGACACGTGCAGAGAGTCCATGGCCTGAGAGGGAACAAACTACCCATTAGCCTGGAAGAGACAGAGTCCAGTCATTAGGGACTACAGAATCATTCCCCCTCTCAGAAGTAGTTACTTAGCCACTCCATTCTCTTGCGCGTCATAGATTTCTACAGTGAATAATACAAAATGGCGAGTGTTAAAAAAAGATAGCCTATCTCTGCTGAGTAGATAACACATGATATTGAAACTTTTCAGGAACTATCATTATGTTCGGATTAAGTGAAACTTTTCAAAGACATGCGTAAGACAGCAGTATTGTCACAGTTGGAGAACCAGAACAGAGACAATTGTCAGTATGTGCATGTGAGCACATACTCCAGCATGCAAGCATGAGGAAAACCGTTAGTTCTTTCTGCTTCCCTTTGAAAGCCTCCGACTCACCCATCCTTTCATTCCTTTATCCATCTCTGAGTCACATTGTTCACTGGATTGAATTTATGATGCCATAAATAAGTAGAGTATGTAACCAGAGTCCCTCTTCTCCCTCACTCATACACTACTCTTCTCTCATTCAAACTCACTGAAGTTAGAGGCTTATATATCCCTCACTAACTTTTAGCATCAGCTGTCAGAGCAGCTTACCGATCGCTGTATCTGTAAATAGCCCATCCAATCAACTACCTACCTCATCCCCATATTTGTTTTTCTGCACACCAGTATTTCTACTTGCACATCCTCATCTGCACATATATCACTCCAGTGTAAATTGCTAAATTGTAATTACTTCCCCACTATTGGCCTATTTATTGCCTCACCTCCTTACTTCATTTGCACACACTGTATACAGCTTTTTCTATTGTGTTATTGACTGTACATTTGTTTATCCCATGTGTAACTCTGTGTTGTTGTTTTTGTCGCACTGCTTTGCTTTATCTTGGCCAGGTCGCAGTTGTAAATGACAACTTGTTCTCAACTGGCCTACCTGGTTAAATAAAGGTTAAATATAAAAACTTTTTTCTTCTTCCTTTTACTTGTACTCCTCCCTCAAGCACCCTCTTCCTTCTCCTTCATCCCTCCCTCTTCCTCCACCGTTCTCCTCACTTTGTTGAGTAGGTCTCGTAGCCCATCAGCCATGATTCCCTTCTTAACGCTGCGGTCTGCACTGGTGACCCGGAAGGGCTTAGGTCGAGGAGTCCCGACAAGGAGCTGCTGGGTCATGGAGGCACTGGCTGATACGCTGGCTGTCACACACCTGGTGGAGATACATATGCAGACACAAAGACTCAAATTATGTCAAATCTATTGGAAAACGATGCTAACTTTGACTATGACTTATGTCCTACGATGTCAAAATAAATTCCCTTAGTGCTGCGGCATCAGGCTCTTACTTGGAGAGTGAGGCAGGGGACAGGAGACTGAGGGACTTCATGGCATAATCCATCCTTTGGATCCTCGGCTAACAGCGCCTGGGGATTCACCAATGTCGTCTTTATTGCTGCAGTTACAACATATCACCAGCAGGTGATGCCATCGCCACACTGACTGAACACGGTACTGGTGGAATTCTTTTTACCAAAAAGTATTTCGTATGATAGAAACATGACCGACATGGACACACAAGCAAGCCACGACTACAGCTCCAAACAGTAATATTGCTGGAGAGAAAAGGCAACCCTTGACAGCTCGCTAACAGACACAACAGATACTCGAGATGTCAGCTACCATAATGTAATTTACCACAGCTAGCACTTCATTAAACTGTAATGGTCTCGTGACTATTACCCATCTGTCCTCAACGAAAAAAGTTATAAAAATTAGTGTAAAGTAATTCTACAAAATGAAAACACTTTTTGCTAATGACATCTTGAAACATTAATCCCTAAAAATGTGACAGAAAACAGAGCGGACAGTTGTGACACTAAATCTCTGGTCTGTATTGAGTTTGGGTTACCTTCTTTGGCTTGCTCTCCCGTCTCTGTGAAACAAAGGTCCAATTTCTAAATCGCTAAATCGATGGAGCCTTGATTTCTCCCTGTCGTCTCTTTTTTACTCCCTCTCTCTCTCTCTTGCATCACTTGTTCTTTCACCTTTGTTCTAATCTGTCGACTGTATGCAGTCATTTATATTGAGCAACTCTCTACACCCTCCCACTATCCCGCCCCTTGCCCCTATACTGTAATACCCTGCAATCTGATGTGTGTCACTCCTATTCTCTATGTGGTCTTTCTACTTTATGCTTGAAACTTTGACGTGAATGAGTGAATTTCCATGCACTTAAACACAGGGCAGATATAGCTGGCCTTGCCAGTAAAAAGAACAGAAGCCACTTCTTAAATCGACACAGTGTGGGTCTGTCCTCTGATATAGCCCCAAAGCATTTTGTCTGATCAAACTTGATTACCAGTCTAAGACACACAATGAGTAAGTGAAGCTGTGGTATAGGGCAACACTATAAAGTCACTCTATAAAGTTTCCAAAAATAAAAACATGACAAATCCCAGTGCTGTAAATCAATAGATGCCAACAGTAGTGGGGCCAACTGATATGAGTCCATCAGTAGGCCCACAACCTTGCTGTTGTTATCTGACCAATGTATCACACACGTCACTCAGTGTTTCGCGTCAGATGGCCGCCTGCACGGACTTCTGGCCTTGTCACCTTAGAATGACGCCATCTGACAGAACACAATGACACGTCAATTGAATTATACATCATAGGGAGTGCCCTGCACTTTCAACCTAATCACACCACCCACATTGCAAAACCCAGGTCAGATTTAGCTCTAGATGGTATTGTGTAGACTCTATGGGTCGTAATTCAACTGTGGTAAATCAAAAAGACGCAAAGTATGTAGACAGGATTCATCTGACTCAAACTGGGGCGTGACAAAACAAAACCATTAATTCAATCACAGATCATCTTCAAACCCCTCATTATTGAGTCTGATCAGATCTGAGCTAAAAATGGGTCATCCCCAACCGAGAATAGCAGCACATACTAGCAGTGGCGTTTTTGGGGCAGCCACTGATGTACACACTTGTCCTTTGACCTCATATCTGGTGTGGTCCAATGAAACCTCAGGGTCACTGGGGATGGAGGGACCGCCTTGGCTTTCACGTGTTGAGGGACTGAAGAGACATTTTACAGAACACAGTGTCAAGACCTCCTGCAGTCCTTTAGCTTGGTGAGAAATTACTGGACTCTTTCACAATTTGCTCTCTCTTGCCAGTTATTTCACACACTGTCTGTGACCCTCTAGCTTTTACACACAGAAATTCCCCACAACAATACAGAGCATTCACAAGCACACTCGACCACAAGAACATTTAGAACAAACATACACACTGAAATGAAAACACAATTCAACTGCATCTCAAATCGAAAACACACACACACCACACACACACACACACACACACACACACACACACACACACACACACACACACACACACACACACACACACACACACACACACACACAGCTTTGTACGCTCAGCCAAATAATGAAAGTACATAAATGGATTAGGGACAGAGAGGATTGCAGGAGAGTATGATAAAATGCTTAAGTTAATTGAGATGACAATGTCCTGCTGTTTATGCTGATGTGCTGTTACAACACACACCTCGTTACACAAGCCAGAGGCACATTGTTAAACAGTGGCAGGATCATCTTCACTATAAACCCTGACTCAGTAATACAGCTAGGGTAACTCGGGTCACAACCTCACAGTACCAAGTTACCACTTACCACCTCAGCCTTCTTGCACTGGGTCAAAATAGGTCAAGTGCCAGGGTCAGGACTAGCCCTTGATCATGCCTCTCAGTTCCATTACCTTACACCTAAGTGTCATTGGACGAAGGCGTCTTCTGTACGAGGGAGTTTTGTTAAGAGCTCCAACGCTCGGTCTGAACATTAACACACATCGCTTGCGGTACAGTTTTGGAAGCATAAGGACCTTATCTTTCATATCAGCAAGAAATTATTTTCAAAAAAAAGAAAATTGTCAATTATACACCTTTATAGGGTTAGTGTTCCCACACGGCCATATCACAGCGCAGAGGGACCAACTGTGCTAATTAGCTATCTAGCATGCTCTGAACACCTGTGTGTTCAGCTGCAACTGTGAAGCCGGTTAAAACAGTGTACATACAGTAAGTGTGTATTCTGCATCTGTGAAATGATTTCGATGTGATATGAAAGTAAAGGGCTTTATGTTTCTAGAACCATAATGCAATTGAGATTTAATTCACATTTATATGGAGTATTTGGCTGCTAGAACCAGTCCACCTCTGAAAAGAACATAAGGTTCTTGGACCTTGAGGAGTAACGGTAACCTTGGGCTCCTTAAGAGTACATCTTGGGCTAGGTCAGGAATAGTCAAAGCTCAACAACCTAGGCTACTGTACATTAGAATATGTGCAGATTTAATCTGCACAATAACACACATTTCATGATATGCAATGTCAAACTCAGGACCATGTCCATTCTATTCTATCAGTGCAACACCAAGTACCTGCTATATTAGGGCTACTATTGAGAAGTCTTCAATTAATTATTTGAATGTCAGGGGCAGATGTAAATCACAAACTTACTTTTTGGTATTCCTCTGAGTCAAAAAGCATCTCCTTATGCCTGTCTGCAGAGTGTCATCCACCTGGCTATTATTGGCAGCACCTGTTTTAATCACATGATAAAACTAAATTAGAGCTACTGTGCTGAACATAGGCTATAAACACTGAAATACATTAAATGTGTTCTTAATAAGTTTGACAGGACCAGAGGAAGTATCCGTGAAAATGATTCTGGTATTTTAATAAATGGTTTATTAATTACTTCGTCCAACTTTGTGTGAATAACGACATCATGTGGACAAATGTCAAATTAATTTCCAACACCCGTGAGGCTGCTCTCGGTCGAGGCGCTGAACTGGCTTATCGTCTAATGATTCCCGAGGCCGTCGGCGCCATCAGAAAGGTATTCAATCTCAAGTATGATCTGTTTAATTCACTATAGTTTATAACCGCTCTGATGCACCTCAGACCGCTTCGGGGTAGTAAACAATGAGCTACAATAAGTTGTCAACTACGGTCTCGGTTACGCAGGAAAGTGACCAAAAATTAGGCCCCAGGGTTCAGTGACTCATCTGTATTTTCTTTTCAAATATCCGTTTCTATATCTAAAAATAGCTCTTAACTTGTTTTGTCAATGTTGGTAGTGTAGTAGACTACACATGACAACAGAAACCAAAAGGGGAGTGATAGCCTACATTTGGGCAAGGACAGTTGGCTCATTATAGGCATTTCTTTTATTCTTCAAAAATGTATGTAGGTATCATACAGATTGTGCTTTTTAATCAATGATAAAATGCTGCACATAATGAACATCGTATATTGAAAGAACATTATACTATACACTACTTCTGTATAGCCTATGGTAGGGTGTGTGTGTGTGTGTGTGTGTGTGTGTAGCAGACCTTTATTGAACAATTAAGGCATTTGCTATATTTCCTTCATAAGCATATGCTTTGATGAACATCATGGTATTGTAATTTCACACCATAATCTCAGACATTTTGTAGTCTATACATTAACTCACTCCATCCAGTACTAATGTTTCTTTGTAATCATTTGCTCATGTATCTGAGTTTAGTGATGGTGTGCGATGTAAAAAAATAACTGTCAGAATTGCTGCTTAAAGAAGCAATCAGCAATTGCTACATCTATTTTGGGATTTATAAATTAATGACATGCACCCCAAAAATCAGAGGGGGCAAAAAGTATGTGAGGATGGCTGGGGAATGGTCCTGAGTTGGGGCTAGGCCCCCATCCATAAATTGGACAATTTTAGCATTTTTCAAACACCTGAAAAACTTTTTTTCTGGCAATTTAGAGCCATAATCATTATGCTTAAATATATGCAGAAAAAAATATACATATTTTTAAAATATCTCTTGAGCTTTTTAAAGAAACTAAATGTTTCTTTGCATCTCTGCTAAATTCTGGGTAAAAGGTTGAAAGGAATATTAGTTTTATTATGTAGGTCTACATTTATAAATTGCTTGCTTTTCTCAAGTCTACCAACCTTGCCAGCAGGCATGCCAGCTAAGATAGTTAGACAAGCTAGCTCGTCCAACTTAATTGATGACTTGAAATGGCTTCTTGATACCTAGTTATGAGGCTGGGAGATTGGGAACCTATCTGGGCTAGCTAAACTCATCTTCATAAAATTGCTAGTTGGCTAGTAGTATTACAGAGCAACAACAACTATATATATATATATATATATATTTACAGTATTTTAATAAAAAATGTGTAAACAGGACAAATCTGAGGGGTGACGTGACCCTATGGGCATGACACCTCTGTATGTACCCAATGATTCTTGAATAATGTAACTTAATGCCTCATTGTCATACCCCTTCAGAACCTTAAATATAAGCTTGTTTTACTCCTATATATTTTTTTAACAAAGTTAACAAACACTATATAGCCTCAAAACATGGTTAAAACTATACTTTTGATATCATGGATGGTCAGTCTATACACTTTTTACCAAAAGGGGCAGTTAGTCACTTTGTTATTGTTTCTACTGCTGATTTCCACTTTAATTATCCAACTCACTTGGGATCAGGGCCATAGCAGAGGGTCTGAAAAAAAGTATTATAATATCCACAAAATTTTAAGCTCATTTACTGCATTTCTATACAATTAAAAACCACTAAAATGCTATTTGGAGAACAGCAAAAATGAACCCAGCCGTTATCACATTGGATGCTTAGGTGACCTCACTCGATCTACAAACACATTGGCTATTAGCCATACAATCAGCTGCTACACATTAACTCACACTAACTCAGAACCAGGATTAAAGACTGTAATTGAATACTTAGAGGGATCTGTTAGCAGAAAAAAAATGTATTAACAAAATGTAAACAAATACGTTTGCTTTACAGAAATGTTTTGTTGTTGCAGTTTTCCTGCTCATTTCCTGCATTCTACACATTTGCCATGACCTATGCCATGTTAATATATCAGAGTGAGAATGACTAACAAATTCAGTGGGGGCCTCCTGGATGTCAGGGCCCCTGGGTACGTACCCTGAGTGCCCGGTCGGTAATTTGGCCATGACTACTACAAGTTCAGATAGCTGGCTAGATTAACTAAACCAATTTACCAATCTACATTTTTTTTTTTTACTGACATGGGTAATTGTGTGAGTGACGTATAACACGGTTTCACTGACGCACAGGCATGTTTCGAACTCTGAACATGAAGTTAAGACTTTGACTAAAAATATTTATATTTTTACATTCGAAAAAATGACAGATATCCCAACCTCTGTGTTCTCATATGTAGCTACTGCCCTGACTGGGATCAAGTATAAATCAACTAGATGGAGGATCTCTAAAACAGGGGCCTCTGTTTGTCTCAGAGGTCAATTTCCTCCCTGTACCATTGTCCTGTTGTCAAAGACCCGTTGGGAATGACGCAGGGTGATATTGCTTATTCCTTAGTGCTTCATTGGTTACTGATGCTTGAAATGAAGAAACACCTCTGACGTCAGTGCACATTAAGCAAGCAGTACACAGAAATGAGGTTATGTGATCAGATTTTATTTTGCAACCTTTCCTTACATTGTTACACATACAAACACAATAAACAGAATTCAAATGGTTCCCTACCTATTACAATGTCATGAGACCATCTGCCTATAAATGATTATTTATGCTCACTGTAGCGGAGACAAAAGACCAGCTTCATCTTATATTTGATCAGTGACATTTATCTGGCAAAATGTGTCATTCTTTTTACATAATGTTTTAGTACAGGCAGTCAGTGGAACTTTTTGGCATAAAATGAGGTAAGAATTATGCAATGGAAATATAAAACAGATAAAGGGCAACACTTATTAAAGACTTCAAGTTGTCTTTTCCTCTAATAACAACACTTGTTTCTCCATGACCTATCCATCCCTCAACCTGGTGTTGTAAACCCACAACCCTGGTGAGGTGAGAATTGTCCTCCTAGCCTTTGCCAATGTGACCCCAGCCCTTATTTCCTTTTGCCGATGCGTGCCATCAGCTCTGCATTGGCAGCAGCCTTGGCTCTCATGTCGTGGTTCTTGGCCAGGTTTATGAGGACACTGAGGATGCTGGTGGGCACGTCCAGGGACAAGGCAAAGCGGGACCCTTGCTGGGCTCTCTTGGGGACCTGGGAGGCCGGGCGTGGGGCTCTGGTCTCCCGCAGGGTTGGGTGAAACTCTAGGGGGAGCAGGGAGCCCAGAATGCCACTGCGGTTTACGATGTTGACAGCCAACAGGTCACTTTCTGTGTCTTCTTCTCCCAGCTTGGCACTGGCAGGGCCCATCCTTTGGCACAGGCTGCACAATGGCAGCAACAGAGCCAGGCTCAGACACAGACGCATGCCTCGCATGGTAAGCACAGTTGATCTGAAGTAGGAAAGGTGGAAAGGAAGACGGTCAATAACTCAATCTCATGCTTTAGAGTGAGAATTGTCCTACAATTTTGAGGCATTTGTTAATTTGTTCTAAATTTACCATGGTCCTTGTAATGATGGTAAGGCACACCATGAATGTTTTCTCCATGCTATGTAGTTATCACAAATAATGGTTACCCACTGGGATGTATTTACATATCAGTGGTCCTAACGGACGCATAAACTTCCAAACATGGTTGAATTAGTGAAGAAATGTAGCTTTGGTCTTCAAACTCTATTTCTGGAGTACATCAGACCATTCAACACCTGTTCAATTGATAATTAAAGTCATTCTGGTTCCTTAGAATTATTTTTACAATCACATTTACTGTGTAAGTTGTGGTTCATCCTTGGAAAGTATAAAACACAATGCAAGCATCAGTAATAGGGACTTACACAATGTCCTGGCTTAGAAGTAGTAAGGTCCCCGAAAGCCACCTCTTAGATGCAGGGTGGTGGCAAAGTATTGTTTTTTTTTGTTTCCCTCTGTCCTCTTCTGGTTCTCTCAGTATCTCTGTCAGTTTTGCCCAGCAAAGTAGAGGAGCAACCACTGTAATGCAAGCACAGATTTTCAACTGGACTTCTCTCTTGTTACCCAAGACTATCTTCCTCCCTCTCTATCGTCCACGTGTCACTGCACCGTCACATCCAGCTTTCCCCCTACTCTCTGTTTATCTTGTACATCTCTCCGTCCATTGCCCTCCCGTCTCATTTCCTTTTCTGCCACGGTTTGATATCATCCTCTTAGTCTAACAATAACGTGATGGTAATTGCATTTTTTTTGCTCCGTCTTGATTGGATATCACCCCCACCACTACTCTAAAAATACTGTATATTTATCTCTCACACAAAGATAATAAACATGTTATCTCATGCTTTAGACAGAGATGCTAAATTAGTAATCATTTGGTGGGTGCTTATATTTGTCCTATTTCAGACATGTACAAGTGTGTATTATACGATGTTAAAATACCATAATCATTTTTGTGTTCATTTTTAGGGTTACTCTCTCTGGTCCTGTCAAAACTACTATGAACACAAATGTGTTTTTTGCATATCCCAACTGCCCCTGAGACACCCTTGGCGAGTTGGGTCAGCCATCAACGGTGACCCTGGAGCGATTAGGGTCTTTCTCAATGGCACATCGACAGATTTTTCACCTTGTCTGTTCAGGGATTCAAACTAGCGACCTTTCAGTTACTGGTCCAACGCTCTAACCACCCACATATATATTTATACACTGCTCAAAAAAATAAAGGGAACACTTAAACAACACAATGTAACTCCAAGTCAATCACACTTCTGTGACCACAGACCACTTCTCAGTTCCTATGCTTCCTGGCTGATGTTTTGGTCACTTTTGAATGCTGGCGGTGCTTTCACTCTAGTGGTAGCATGAGACGGAGTCTACAACCCACACAAGTGGCTCAGGTAGTGTAGCTCATCCAGGATGGCACATCAATGCGAGCTGTGGCAAGAAGGTTTGCTGTGTCTGTCAGCGTAGTGTCCAGAGCATGGAGGCGCTACCAGGAGACAGGCCAGTACATCAGGAGACGTGGAGGAGGCTGTAGGAGGGAAACAACCCAGCAGCAGGACCGCTACCTCCGCCTTTGTGCAAGGAAGAGCAGGAGAAGCACTGCCAGAGCCCTGCAAAATGACCTCTAGCAGGCCACAAATGTGCATGTGTCTGTTCAAACGGTCAGAAACAGACTCCATGAGGGTGGTATGAGGGCCCGACGTCCACAGGTTGGGGTTGTGCTTACAGCCCAACACCGTGCAGGACGTTTGGCATTTGCCAGAGGACACCAAGATTGGCAAATTCGCCACTGGCGCCCTGTGCTCTTCACAGATGAAAGCAGGTTCACACTGAGCACGTGTGACAGACGTGACAGAGTCTGGAGACGCCGTGGAGAACGTTCTGCTGCCTGCAACATCCTCCAGCATGACCGGTTTGGCGGTGGGTCAGTCATGGTGTGGGGTGGCATTTCTTTGGGGGGCCGCACAGCCCTCCATGTGCTCGCCAGAGGTAGCCTGACTGCCATTAGGTACCGAGATGAGATCCTCAGACCCCTTGTGAGACCCCTCATATGCTGGTGCGGTTGGCCCTGGGTTCCTCCTAATGCAAGACAATTCTAGACCTCATGTGGCTGGAGTGTGTCAGCAGTTCCTGCAAGAGGAAGGCATTGATGCTATGGACTGGCCCGCCCATTCCCCAGACCTGAATCCAATTGAGCACATCTGGGACATCATGTCTCGCTCCATCCACCAACGCCACGTTGCACCACAGACTGTCCAGGAGTTGGCGGATGCTTTAGTCCAGGTCTGGGAGGAGATCCCTCAGGAGACCATCCGCCACCTCATCAGGAGCATGCTCAGGCGTTGTAGGGAGGTCATACAGGCACGTGGAGGCCACACACACTACTGAGCCTCATTTTGACTTGTTTTAAGGACTTTACATCAAAGTTGGATCAGCCTGTAGTGTGGTTTTCCACTTTAATTTTGAGTGTGTCTCCAAATCCAGACCTCCATGGGTTGATAAATTGGATTTCCATTGATTATTTTTGTGTGATTTTGTTGTCAGCACATCCAACTATGTAAAGAAAAAAGTATTTAATGAGATTATTTCATTCATTCAGATCTAGGATGTGTTATTTTAGTGTTCCCTTTATTTTTTTGAGCAGTGTATATATATTTTTTATCAGTATGACAAAAGAAAGACCATATGCAGACAAAAAAAAAATGCTTTGTACACTGAAGTTGACCAAGTGTCTTTTCTTTATGATACAACATTTCACCATCCTCAAACAATGGGTCCACAGGTATCAAGTAACAACACTATGGAACCCTGACCTGTTCACCGGACATGCTACCGTGTCCCGGACCTGCTGTTTTTTGACTCTCTCCCTCTCTACCGCACCTGCTGTCTCGACCTCTGAATGCTTGGCTATGAAAGGTCAACTGATATTGACCTGTTGCATCCTCTACAGCCTCTGTGATTTATTATTTCACTCTGCTGGTCATCTATGAACATTTGAACATCTTGAAGAACGATCTGTTCTTTAATGGCCATGTATGTTTCTCTCCACCCAGCAAAGCCAGAATAGGCCTGGCCACCCCTCAGAGCCTGGTTCCTCTCTAGGTTTCTTCCTAGGTTCCTGCCGTTCTATGGAGTTTTTCCTAGCCACTGTGGTTCTACATCTGTATTGCTTGCTCTTTGGCATTTTAGGCTGGGTTTCTGTATGACCACTTTGTGACATTTGCTGGTGTATAAAGGGCTTTGTAAATAAATTTGATTTTAACTATGGTCTTTGAAAAGAGAATCAAACACTGAAAGATGAATGCAGATCTCTATCTCTGATTTTGAAGTTATCATGATTAACGTTTTACCTATGTGATAAACTTAAACTTCCACTCTGAAAATAAGATAAAGTTCTTCTACTCAGATCAGATTGACTTCACATCGAGGGCCATTCGACTGTCACAGCACTTTGCCACTCAAGATCATCGTGTCCTTGAGTACTGTGACCGCAAAGCCATTCTACTGACAGATTCCTTCTGTCAATCCTGCCAACAGTAAACTGGAGGGTGTATGCGACCTAGGGTTTCACTGTAACTGAGTTAATCAATCCAACAATGAGATCAACTGATCAATGACATACAGTATAGTCACATCCAAAATAATTGGCGCCCTTGTTAAAGGTGAGCAAAAATGACGTAGTAAAATTAGTAGCAGATAGATATATTTTATGCAATAGTATTTAATACTACAATAATGTCTCAGAGAAATACTTTTTGTTTAACATGTTAAAAATAAAACACCAAAGATGGGTGTCAATGAATGGCACACGTAACAATTCTTATGAATGAAATCAAACACAATTTTATCTGCATTCATTTTCTACTTTTTAAGTTAATCTCAATTTAAGAAACTGTATTGTGAACTTTCATGGTTCCTGTTTCACTGAGGTATAAAAATGAGGTAACACACATGTAAAATCCATTTGTCATCCATCACAATGGAAAAAGGCAAAGAACTCACAGATGAAAAGAGATAATGGTTGTTGACATTCATAATTCAGACAAAGGGTACAAAAGATTAAATAAAACTTATATACCACTATTAGGGCAACAATTTAAGACGTTTAAAACCACTGGAACAGGGAGAAGGATGCTTCAAAGGGTTAATAAAAGACTAAGGGCCTCCGAGAATTACAGAACTTACAGTCACATTCCTGAGTCTCCAAATCTACAATTAGATGCCACCTCCATGCCAATTGGCAAAATGGAAGGGTTGCCATAAAAAAGTATTCATTGAGCAACCAACAAATTAAATGCCTGGACTTTGCTAAACAGCATTGGCACCATTGCTATGGTCAAATGAGAAGTGGTCTTTGGCCATGCAAATCAATGTTGGGTTTGGCGTCGAAAGAAGGATGCATGCAGAAAAGAACATCCTACTGTATCTACTGTAAAACATGGATATTTGATGTTATGGGGCTGTTTTGCTTCCCCTGGTCCTGCGGCCCTTGTTAAGGTCAACGGCATCATGAACTCTACCTAGTACCAGCACATTTTAGCCAAAAACCTGGTTGACTCTGCCAGGAGGCTGAAACCTGGTCGCAAGGGGATCTTTCAGCAAGACCATGACCCGAAGCACACTCAAAATCCACAAAGAAATGGTTAATTGACAACAAAATGGCCATCTCAGTCTCCAGTCTTTGAAAACCTGTGGTTTGAATTAATAAGAGGACAGTCCATATGCTCAGACCGAAGGATATCAAGGATCTGGAAAGATTCTGTATGGAGAAATTATCTGTGATCCCTGCCAATGTGTTGTCCAATATCATAAAACATAGTCTAAGTGCTGTTATCCTCGCTCAAAGTATAAAAATTAGGATGTCAAAAATGTTGACCAATATCAGTTGGACTTTTTTTTATTACTTATTAAACAAAATATTTTTCTCTCAGCAATTGTATTAGTATATAAGAATATCATTATTTTGAGCATACAATATATATATATATATATATATATATATATATATATATATATATATATATATATATATATATATATATATATATATATATAGCATACGATATACACTGTGCATACAAAACATTAGGAACATCTTCCTAATACTGAGTTGCATAAGAAAGCTTTCCACAGGGATGCTGGCCCATGTTGACTCCAATGCTTCTCACAGTTGTGTCAAGTTGACTGGATGTCCTTTGAGTGGTGGATCATTCTTGATACACACGGTAAACTGTTGAGAATGAGCCCAGCAGCATTGCAGTTCTTGACACAAACCGGTGCGCCTGCCACCTACTACCATACCCCATTCAAAGGCACTTACATTATTTGTCTTTCCCATTCACCCTCTGAATGGCACATATACACAATTCATGTCTCAATTGTCTCAAATCCTTCTTTAACCTGTCTCATCCCCTTCATCTACACTGATTTGAAGTGGATTTCAACTGGATTTAACCAGCTTTCACCTGGATTCAGTCTGTCATGGAAAGTGTTCTTAATGTTTTCTATACTCCATGTATCTCAGTTTTTGTATTATTTATTTATTTATTTATTTATTTTATAGTGTCATTTTTTGTTCATCTTTATCAAGCGTGCCAACAATTTTGGATGTGACTGTATGTCTTGGGTGTGTGTTCAGTACGCGTTGACCCATTTATCATTGTCTTGAACTGCACCATTAAGGCTAGCTTGGGCCGTAGTTACAGGACACCGATGTCCAGTCCTCAGTAATCTTAAAAAAATAAATAGAATGTTTTGGAACTGTCTGGTCTTAACTTACTGTTGAGAGTTAGAATGGTAGAATACACCAGGTGCAATGTATAAACTTGGTTGTGCATCAGCAGTTTTCCTCTTGTTATAAGTCACACAATTAGCCCGTGTCAGTTACATTTTTTAGATTGGTAAATTGGTTTAGTTAGTCTAGCCAGCAATCTGAACTTGTAGTAATCATGGCCAAATTACCAAATGGGCATGCAGGGCACATGCCCAGGGGTCCTGGCCTCCATGGGAACACCATTGACTTTGTAAGTCATTCTCACTCAGATATCATATTAACATGGCAAAATGTGTAGAATTGCAAGAATTTTGCTTTAAAACTTTAAAAAAAAAAGTTTCCCCAAACCATGGCAAAATGTGTTAAATTACAGGAAATTTGCTGTAAAACTGGCCCCCCAAAAAATCTGTAAATCAAATGTATTTCTTTACCTTTTATTAATAAAATACTGCTTCTGCTAAGAGATCCCTTTGTGTACTAAATTATAGTTTTTAATCCTGGAGTTAAAGTGTAGTGGCTAATTGTATAGCTAATAGGCTTTGTGTTTGTAGATTGATAATGGCTGGGCTCATTTTTGCTTGTTTCTGCTCTTCTCCAAATAACATTTCTGAGTTTTTCAATTGTATAGAAATGCAGTAAATGAGCTTCAACTTTCTTAAAATGTATTGGATGGGGCTGCCTACCTCAAAAGGAGGAAAAAGGAAGACAAGCCTCTTTCGTTTCCTGTGTCACATCTAGCCCATCAAGACATTATCCTCATCTGACTAATGATAACCATGGTCTTACTTACACAGCCTGAGACAAGGGACTGGACCCTGAGGGCCACAGAGAGAAGGCCCCTTTTAGTCAGTGACCCTGTATGTAAACACAGAGTTGGGGGTCATGTACGCGTCATTCAGCATAGTCAGGTTAGTGGGGGACGATACATAAGCTATCCTCTCGGTAGCTACAGAAAGGAACAGCTTGAAATAGAGACGTCTTGAACGGCTGAAGGAATACCCAGTCTCCCCAGCAGACCCAGAATCATAGATGGAGCACAGATGATGATGAAGATCACTTTAATCATCAATCGTACACAAGGTCTAACCGAAGTTTGACTTCCGCTTTGTCCCAACTCCTCTGAAAGACACGCATACAGGTTGGAGCAGGGGACTGCCGCACTGGGGTCCCGTGGAGCAGTTGTTTTGGGGGTTGCTTTGCTCAAGGGCACAACGGCAGGCAATGGCATTTAGGATTTGATATCAGCAACCCTCTGGTTGCAAGCTCACTTCCTGACCAATTTGTACCATTCGAACTGGCAACCCTACGTTGAGTAAAAGTCTAAAACTATTTGGTTTTAAATATACTTAAGTATCAAAAGTAAATGTAATTGCTAAAATATACTTAAGTGTCAAAAGTAAAAGTATGAATCATTTTTAAGTCCTTATATTAAGCAAACCAGATGGCACAATTTTCTTGTGTGTGTGTGTGTGTGTGTGTGTGTGTGTGTGTGTGTGTGTGTGTGTGTGTGTGTGTGTGTGTGTGTGTGTGTGTGTGTGTGTGTGTGTGTGTGTGTGTGTGTGTGTGTGTGTGTGTGTGTGTGTGTGTGTGTGTGTGTGTGTGTGTGTGAATAGCCAGGGGCACATGGGATGACCAGGGATGTTCTCTTGATAATTGTGTGAATTGGACCATTTTCCTATCCTGCTAAGCATTCAAAATGTACTGAGTACTTTTCGGTCTTAGGGAAAATGTATGGAGTAAAAAGTACATTATTTTCTTCAGGAATGTAGTGAAGTAAAAGTTGTAAAAATATTTTTAAAAGTACAGATACCCCAAAAAATGACTTATGTAAAAATACACCACTGGCTACCTGCCGCCCTCATAAGGATGTGAGATGATGTCACACAGTCCATATGATACAGTAGCAGAGTTGTGTCCTTACACAAAGCTAGGGGTATGACATTGGTTCTTTAAATAGGCTTTATTCATATGCCAAACAAGATAACACCAATGAGCTGTCTCTCTGCCATTTGTCCACAATTAATTTATTTCTGTGTTCTGTTCCTGGTGATGACTGATTGGAAGAACATATTCACAGATTACATGTTGATATCGTTTTTTTTCAGGCATTAGGTTGCGTTGCGGTAAGGGTTCAGGTTTGGTTTAGCCATACAGCCAGTCATGTCTGTACAGTGAGAACAGGCAGATCAGTGATGTACCACACGCCCCCGCAAGTGGGGTGTGGTGGGGCACAGGCTCCAGTTGAATCCAGGTGAAAGCTATGATTCCGCCCCCTTAAATCCACTTCAATCAGTTCAGATAAAGAGGAGACAGGTTAAGGAAGGATTTTTATACCTTGAGACAATTGAGACATGGATTGTGTATGTGTATGTGTAGAATTGCAGACAATTTGCTTTAAAACAGCAACATTTCTTCTCAGCCTAATGGCAAAATGTGTAGAATAGCATTGAGATTAGCTATAAAACTGCATATTTTTCTCCTTCCCCTCCGGAAAAATGTGTCTAATTGTAGGAAGTTAGCCGTTTCCCTGCGCTTGTTTAGACCGCAAAACTGCAGTACGCCATTGAGGCAGATAGTAAATCTACTATCTTGAGAACAGGTAAATGGTCAAATAATAATATTATTATTATTATTATTATTATTGGTATGTTTAAAGGAAAGGGGGATAAGGGAGGTACATTTAGAGGGGGGGAGTTGAAGCACAAATAAAGGAAGAGGCGATGCGGTTAAGGGAGCGTGTTTGTGCCGTCAGTAAAAAAATAAATAATAATTGTACTGCATCAGGGTACATAAGGCATAGTCAACTCTGGTATCATCATAAAATAACATCTGGACCAAACATTTGTTAGTGAGTCAGTCTTTCACTGATGTGTAATGAGAATTCCTGTCCCCTGTAAAGCAGTTGTACTACAGTGACCTCTCCTGACATGTCTCCATCTATCTGATCCTGCCCAAGCTGATGGAGTTTGGGAGTTGTGTATGTATACATACATACATACATACATACATACATACATACATACATACATACATACATACATACATACATACATACATACTGAACAAAAATATAAACACAACATGTAAAGTGTTGGTTTCATGAGCTGAAATAAAAGATTCCAGAAATATTCCATATGCACAAAAAGCTTATTTCACAAAATACAGTTGCCAAAATTTCTTTGCATCCCTGTTAGTGATAATTGCTCATCTGACAGGTGTAGAATATCAATAAGCTGATTTAAACAGCATTATCATTACAGAGGTGCACCTTGTGCAGGGGACAATGAAAGGTCACTCTAAAATAAGCAGTTTTGTCATACAACATAATGCCACAGATGTCTCAAGTTTTGAGGGAGTGTGCAATTGGCATGTTAACTGCAGGAATGTCCACAAAAGCTGTTGCCAGAGAATTTGTGAATTTCTTAAACATAAGCCACCTCCAATATCGTTTTAGAGAATTTGGCAGTACGTCCAACCGGCCCCACAACAGCAGACCAGGTGTAACCACGCTAGCCCAGGACCTCCACATCCGGCTTCTTCACCTGTGGGATTGTCTGAGACCAGCCACCCGGACAGCTGATGAAACTGTGGGTTTGCAAAACCAAAGAATTTCTACACAAACTGTTAGAAACCATCTCAGGGAAGCTCATCTGCGTGCTCGTCGTCTTCACCAGCGTCCTAACCTGACTGCAGTTTGGCGTCGTAACCGACTTCAGTGGGCAAATGCTCACCTTCGATGGCCACTGGCATGCTGGAGACGTGTGCTCTTCACGGATGAATCCCGGGTTCAACTGTACCAGGCAGATGGCAGATGTGTATGGCGTTGTATGGGCGAGCTGTTTGCTGATGTCAACATTGTGATCAGAGTGCCACATGGTGGCAGTGGTGTTATGGTATGGGCAGGCATAAGCTACGGACAACAAACACAATTTAATTTTATCGATGGCATTTTTGAATGTACAGAGATACCATGAGATCCTGAGGCCGGCCCATTAATCTGTCGCCATCCCCCACGTTTCAGCATAATAATGCACGGCCACATGTCACAAGGATCTATACACAATTCCTGCAAGTTGAACATTTCCCACTTCTTCCATGGCCTGCATACTCAGACATGTCACCCGTTGAGCATGTTTGGGATGCTCTGGATTGACGTGTACTACAGCGTGTTCCAATTCCCGCCAATATTCAGCAACTTCGCACAGCCATTGAAGGAGTGGGACAACATTGCACAGGACACAATCTACAGCCTGATCAACTCTATGTAAAGGAGATTTCACGCTGCATGAGGCAAATGGTGGTCACACCAGATACTATTTTTTTTTAATCCATGCACCTACCTTTTTGTAAGACATCTGTGACCAACCGATGCATATCTGTATTCCCAGTCATGTGAAATCCATAGATTAGGGCCTAATGAATTTATTTTAATTGACTGGTTTCCTTATGAACTGTAACTCAGTAAAATCTTTAAAATTGTCCGGGGGTATCGTCGGATGGGGCCACAGTGTCTCCTGTCTCAGCCTCCAGTATTTATGCTGCAGTAGTTTGTGTCGGGGGGCTAGGGTCAGTCTGTTATTTCTGGAGTATTTCTCCTGTCTTATCCGGTGTCCTGTGTGAATTTAAGTATGCTCTCTCTAATTCTCTCTTTCGGAGGACCTGAGCCCATGCCTCAGGACTACCTGACATGACTCCCTGACATGACTCCTTGGTGTCCACCTGGCCGTGCTGCTGCTCCAGTTTCAATTGTTCTGCCTGCGGCTACGGAACCCTGACCTATTCACCGGACGTACTACCTGTCCCAGACCTGCTGTTTTCAACTCTCTAGAGACAGCAGGAGCGGTAGAGATACTCTGAATGATCGGCTATGAAAAGCCAACTAACATTTACTCTTGAGGTGCTGACTTGTTGCACCCTCGACAACTACTGATTATTATTTGACCATGCTGGTCATCTATGAACATTTGAACATCTTGGCCATGTGCTGTTATAATCTCCACCCGGCACAGCCAGAAGAGACTGGCCACCCCTCATAGCCTGCCTGGTTCCTCTAGGTTTCTTCCTAGGTTTTGGCCTTCCTAGGGAGTTTTTCCTAGCCACCGTGCTTCTGCATCTGTATTGCTTGCTGTTTGGGGTTTTAGGCTGGGTTTCTGTACAGCACTTTGAGATATCAGTTGATGTAAGGGCTATATATTTCAATTTGATCTACTTTATATTGGAAGACATGTCATTTCATGACTGGTAATCTCCTCCTTCGTCAATAAAGCATGTTCATACCATTGAGAGTATCAGTTCATACTGGAGTCATCTTGTCCCTCTAGTGGGTAGAAGTGGTCCCTGCAGTTCAAGTCAGAGGAACATGAGTTTTAACCAAATATTGTGGCTGAAGTGGAACAAGGACTAACTAAATACTGGAATTATGCCATTTGATAGAAAAACAAGGATAGATCATAACATGTTAATACTTACTAATCTAATTCTGTGTGACAATGACTCAAACATGTTTTAAAATGTTTTATTTCAATGTCAGAATGAGTTATGTACAATAGGACAGAAACAAAACATTACCTCAATTCATAAATACTCCTCCACAACTGGTTGTACAGTATATGCATCACTGGATGTGTCCAGGTGTCCCCCTCTGTTCCCCAGAACAGTACCAGGTGCCTGAAAAGGCTCCGTGATACTAACAATCTTCCTCAAGATCATCAGTGACAAATACAAGGAAATGGAACACTCAACTTATGCACACCCTCAACACCATGGTTCTCTCCCTCATAACCAACTAGAACTGACGTAGTGAGAGGAGAGATGGAGAGAAGGCCCCGAGCCCATACCGGTCTGTGCTAATGAGCTGAGGCAGTCCTCGGTTCTTTACTCTTGCAGTGATGGGAGGAGTATGGAAGTGGAGGAGCGTAGCAACACTATGGGGGATCTTAGAAGCGGAGCCAGTACATGGCACTGCGCATCCTGTTGTAGTCAGGCAGCTGCTCAATGGGGCCTGTACAACAGAGAGAAAGACAGATGAGAGGATAGAGTATGGACTTCCAGACTATCCAAGACAAGAGGATAAAGGTGCAAAGGCTGCTTGGAAGGAATACTGATGTGTGGTAACTAGGGATGCAAATTTCTGTCAATTTTTCTGCCGAATTACCGACCATTAACCAGTCAAACTGAATTTTTTTCCAAGGTAAAATTGTGACCAACAAACTATGCATGCATACAAGGAAGTGACATTTTTCATTAAGAGCTTAATTGTTTTAATCAAAAGACTATAGCCTATTATTTAACATCCACCTCCTGTAATGAAGCAGCCAATTTAACATTTGCCAAAATGCAATAGCGGGCAAACACTGTTCTGAACAGCGCACCCAAGGCTCCCGAGTAGTGCAGCGGTCTAAGGCACTGCATCTCAGTGTTAGCAGACGTCACTACAGGCCCCGATTCGATCCCGGGCTGTATCACAACCGGCCATGATTGGGAGTCTGATAGGGCGGCACACAATTGGCCCGGCGTCATCCGGGTTAGGGGAACGTTTGGCCGGGGTAGGCCGTCATTAGAAAATAAGAACGTTTTTAACTGACTTGCTTAGTTAAAATAAAGGTTAAATAAAAATGTAACCTAATGTGAGCAATTCCATATCAGAAATCTCAGAAACAGAGGGATTCTAATAGCAACAACTACAATGGGTTGTTAGGATGGGGTTGTTAATGACTAGGATGGGGTTGTTAATGACTAGGATGGGGTTGTTAATGACTAGGATGGGGTTGTTAATGACTAGGATGGGGTTGTTAATGACTAGGATGGGGTTGTTAATGACTAGGATGGGGTTGTTAATGACTAGGATGGGGTTGTTAATGACTAGGATGGGGTTGTTAATGACTAGGATGGGGTTGTTAATGACTAGGATGGGGTTGTTAATGACTAGGATGGGGTTGTTAATGACTAGGATGGGGTTGTTAATGACTAGGATGGGGTTGTTAATGACTAGGATGGGGTTGTTAGTTAATATGACAAGGATTGTGCTTCTGGACAATAAAAGAAAGTTGATATGAAAACCAATAGAACAGGAGAGAATTGCTGGTTAATGTCAAGAGGAAGTCTTTATAAAATAATTGCCTCCACTTTTCTATGGCTGGATTTTGGCTACTTTGAAGCAAGGTAAGAATTGCTCTATGAACTAAAGTAAAACGTTCAGGTTTCAAACAATTCTACTGCCTCAAGGTCACATTGCAAAGTGGCGTGTGACGCGCTGATAGCCTATGCTCTACGCACGCGAATGGGAGGTGCGCTTTATGTGTTGAGATGGAGAAATAAAGTAGCTCTTTAAAATCATGGCCATCAACAGTTACACTTGATTGCATTTAGAATAGTTATTTGTTGCGCAAAGACCGGGCTTACGAAAGCACGTTTCACTCCTGTACCGGCTTTTTGAGGAGCTGTTCTTGTGCTGTCTGACAGGTGCTAGTCTATTCCGTTTCTCAAACTAGGCTCTGTATGCTGTGCGCATGTGATAAGATCAAAATAAACAAAACCTAGAGACCGATAAGCATGACCAGTCAAATGTATTTTTCGGCAGCTAACCGATTTAAGTCAACATCCCTAGTGGTAACTTACCAACAGCAGACACGGCGGGACACTTGTCATAGATGTATTTGGAGCAGACGTCACGCACCATCTTGGGCGTCACAGCCTGAGGGGGAGACAGGGACAGAGGTGGTAGGAAGAATGTGGGTGAATGTGGGGGTCGGGGGGAGAAAGACCATAAATAGCACCCTCTAGGTGGTAGGAGGGTGTAACAGCCGTATGTGTGGTGCAGAGAAGGGGGATGCACTCACGTTGATGCGGGCGTCCCACTCGGCCAGAGGGATACGGCGGCCGTAGTTCAGGACATGCCTGCCGATGTCGTCACATATCGGTGTCGTTCCTACAGGACAGCAGTAAGGCAGTGTTAGTGGGGACCAAGGAGTACTAGTTCACCATGTCATCTCCAGTACAACCCCAACATTAACATGGGAAAAAACAGCACATTTCTATGTTTTGTAGTAAGAGGAAGATGAGTGTTTCCAATGAAATCAACCAATTAGTAGGCAACACCGACTCACAAATGGTTAAAATCACATGATGCATACCGATGTCATTGGAAACACACATCTTCCTCTTTCAATACATTTTACATGTTGATGTTGGGGTGATGCTGGAGATGAGAACGTTTCTGAAATGGCCATTTACGCTTCTTATGGGCAACATGAGGTAAAGATCTTACCGTTGAGCTGTCCCACCAGGCTGGCCTTGAGGGCATTATTGGCTCTGGCAATGTCACTCTCTGTCACTGTGGTGCACAAGTTCATCCTTCAGGGAGAGAAAGGAAAAAGGAGGGTCAATACCATCAAATTGAATAGGTAGAAGTACACAGGCTGAGGACAAGTGTTCGACCAGGACTGCATCCATGTGTAGCTCGAGTGTACGTATTGTAAATCCCAACTAACCATGCGTTCTGTGACCAGTGCATCATGTCATCGATGTGGTGTTTGTCGGTGACAAAGTAGATGCCCAGCAGACCAGTGTCGCTGTAGGAGGAGTGGAAGGCCTGGAAGCTGTGGCACAGACTCTCCTCTGAGGCTAGACGAGCCAGGCGGCTGCTCAGGTGCTTTCCACCACCGAAAGTGATGTCATAGCTGCCAATGATGGCGTTAGCCACCATGAGAGGCACTATGTCTGGGCTGGCGGCACTGGCACCCTCCACAGCGATGGCAATGTGTGCCAGGGGCATATCGTCATCACGCATGCGGATCTACAAAGAGGGAGACAACGAAGGGTTAACAATATGAACATTCTAAATAGAACAAAGAAAAGCTCCGGGCCTCTCGAGTGGCGCAGCCGTCTAAGGCACTGCATCACTACAACCTGGGGTTCCATCCCAATACCGGCCGTGACCCCCACAATTGTCCCAGCGTCGTCCGGGTTAGGGGAGGGTTTGGCCGGGGGAGGGCTTTACTTGGCTCATCACGCTCTAGTCGACTCCTTGTGGCGGGCCGGGCGCCTGCAGGCTGACTTCGATTATCAGCGAAATGGTGTTTCCTCTGTCACATTGACGCAGCATGCTTCTGGGTGAAGCGAGCGTCAAGAAGCGCGGTATGGCGGGTCGTATTAGAGGACACATGACTCAACCTTCGCCTCCCTCTCGCCCATTGGGGAGTTCCAGCGACGAGACAAGATTGTAATCACAAAAAATAAAACCTGATGGGATACGTGCGCCCTTGTTCAGACATCTGTTAATTCAGACAGAGAGACCGGAGCGTTCCTCACCTCGCTGCCAGAGAAGCGGCAGGGGGACAGAACAGGCACAGCATCATCCTCGTATTCAAAGGAAACGCCACTGAAGTGCTGCTTGGCCAACCCAACCAGCTCCTCGTGAGTCACACCTACACAGGAGACAGGCAGTGAGCCATTACAAACAAGGACGACATTACACACACACACACACACACACAAAATCAATCAGGGCCGGTTTGTATTTGCATATTATACCTCTCTACACAGCCTTAACATGGCAGTATGGGAGACATACCTCCAGCAGCTGCCAGCACCATGCGGGGGGCCTTGTAGTGGCTCCTGATGAAATCTACCAGATCTTGTCGACTCAAAGTCCTGAAGGGAAGAGACAGATCTAAACTAACTCGGAGTGCTGTGAAATGTAACAGGATGCTGTAACGGGTATGTGGGACTTTCCCTAGTGTTTTGGCTTGGCCCTAGCATGCTCTCACCCAATAAGATTCCCTGGTAGGCTAAGTGTGTGTACCTGGCGTTTTGGGATGGCCCCAGAACACTGTGTCCTAAGGGGGTGCCCTGGAAAGCTGTAGCGTGCAGCAGGTCCAGACACACGTCCTGCAGACTGCCCTCCACCTCCTCCAGCTCTTTCAGCACTACACTCCTCTGCTGCTCAATGTCAGCCTCGCTCAGGGCATTGCTCTGCAGCACCTCGGATAACAGCGCCACCGCTGGGAATAGAGTACTGATTCAGTACACACACACACACACACACATATATCCACGACAATAACTACACTGAACAAAAATATAAACAACATGTAAAGTGTTGGTCCCATGTTTCATGAGCTGAAATAATAGATCTCAGAAATGTTCTATATGCACAAATTTGTTTACATCCCTAATAGTGAGAATTTCTCCTTTGCCAATGTAACCCATCCACCTGGCAGGTGTGGCATATCAAGAAGCGGATTAAACAGCATGATCATTAGACTGGTGCACCTTGTACTGGGGACAATTAAAAGGCCTCTCTAAAATGTGCAGATGTCACAACACAATGACATAGGTGTCTCAAGTTGAGGGAGGGTGCAACTGGCATGCTGACTGCAGGAATGTCAGTTAATTTCATGTTAATCTCACTACCATAAAGTGCCTCCAAAGTAGTTTTAAAGAACTTGGCAGGGAGTCCAACCGGCCTCACAACCACAGACCAGGACCACCACATCCAGCTACATCACCTGTGGGATCATCTGAGGGGGGCGGGAGGGGTGATGAGTATTTGTTTAATAAAGCCCTTTTGTGGAGAAACTCATTCTGATTGGCTGGGCCTGGCTCTAGTGGATGGGCCTGGCTGCCAAGTCGTAGGACTATGCCCTCAAATGGCTGCGCCCCTGCAGAGTCATGTGAAATCCATAGATGAGGGCCTAATTCATTCATTTCAATTGACTGATTTCCTTACGAAGTGTAACTAAGTAAAATTGTTAATTGTTGCATGTTGTGTTTATTTTTGTTCAGTATAATTGGCCAAAAGGCAACAGGTGATTTACAACTACCGTATATTCCGGACTATAAGCCGCAACTTTTTTCCCACGCTTTGAACCTCGCGGCTTAAACAATGACGCGGCTAATATATGGATTTTTCCCGCTTTCAATTTTTTTTGGGCCAAAAAAAACACATTCTGTGACGTGCTCAGTTTTTTGGTGGCATGAAGCTTTCATTAGACCAATGAAATTGCCGAACGTGTTAAGGTCAAACAGTGACGAGAGCGACAATGAAAACGATCCAATATCGGATGAAGCAATTCTGAGGCTATTCAACTCCGACACCGAAGGAGATGACTTCAGTGGTTTCAGTGCACAGGAGGAGGAAGATAGTGACCAATGACTTTCTTGGTAGACTACGGTTTACTGCTAATTTTTTATTTTTTTGTTACAAGTCATGTTTCGTTAAAGCCTATTTATTTTTGTTACAAGCCGTGTTTCATTAAAGCCTGTGTAAAGTTCATTTGTTTCAATGTACCGGTAGGCACTGGCGGCTTATACACATGTGCGGCTTATTTATGTTCAAAATAATATATTTTTTTAAATTCAGTGGGTGCGGCTTATATTCAGGTGCGCTCAATAGTCCGGAAATTACGGTACAGTGGATTTGGAAAGTATCCAGACCCCCTTCATGTTTTCCACATTTTGTTACATTAGTCTTATGTCATTTTATCAATTTTAGAATGTTTACCTCAATCTACACACAATACCCAATAAAGACCAAGCAAGAACAGGTTTTTCAAAAAGTATTCAGACCCTTTGCTATGAGACTCGAAATTGAGCTCAGGTGCCTCATGTTTCCATTGATCATCCTTGATGTTGCTACAACTTGATTGGAGTCCACCTGTGGTAAATTCAATTGATTGCACATGATTTGGAAAGGTACACGCCTGTCTATATAAAGGTCCCACAGTTGACAGTGCATGTCAGAGCAAAAACCAAGCCATGAGGTCAAAGGAATTGTCCGTAGAGCTCCGAGACAGGATTGTGTCGAGGCACAGATCTGGGAAAGGGTACAAACACATTTCTGCAGCGTTCAAGGTCCCCAAGAATACAAGGGCCTTGGTCAAGGAGGTGACCAAGAACCAAATGGTCACTGACAGAACTCCAGAGTTCCTCTGTGGAGATTGGAGAACCTTCCAGATTGACAACATCTCTGCAGCACTCCACCAATCAGGACTTTATGGTAGAGTGGCCAGACGGAAGCCACTCCTCAGTAAAAGGCACATGACAGCCCGCTTGGAGTTTGCCAAAGGGCACCTAAAGGACTCTCAGACCATAAGAAACAAGATCCTCTGGTCTGATTAAACCAATATTGAACTCTTTGGCCTGAATGCCAAGCGTCACATCTGGAGGAAACCTGGCACCATCCCTACGGTAAAGCATGGTGGTGGCAGCATTTTGCTGTGGGGATGTTTTTCAGCGGCAGGGACTAGGAGACTAGTCAGGGTCAAGGTAAAGAGGAACGGAGCAAAGTAGAGAGATCCTTGATGAAAACCTGCTCCAGAGCGCTCAGGACCTCAGACTGGTGCAAAGGTTCACCTTCCAAAAGGACAACGACACTAAGCACACAGTCAATACAATGCAGGAGTGGCTTCAGAACAAGTCTCTGAATGACCTTGAGTGGCCCAGCCAGAGCCTGGACTTGAACCCGATCGAACATCTCTGGAGAGACCTGAAAATAGCAGTGATACTTCCCATCCAAACTGACAGAGCTTGAGAGGATCGCTGCCCAAGGTGCTCCAACAAAGTACTGAGTAAAGGGTCTGAATACTTATGTAATTGTCTAAAAAAGTTTTTGCTTTGTCATTATGGGTTATTGTTTGTAGATCTGATGAGGGGAAAAAACAATGATCAGCTTTAGAATAAGGCTGTAATGTAACAATGTGTAAAAGGTGATGGGGTCTGAATACTTTCCAAATGCACTGTATATACACAAACACACTCACTCAATCTCTATGACGTGGGGTTTATAAGAACCCCACATACACCACTGAATTATCACATCTTATAAACAGTCTCCATTCCTTATTCCTGTCTCATTGTGTCTGGTTGGCTCACCTTTGGGCAGGTCCTTGGACAGGGTCTTCATGTAGTAGGCAGTGTGCTCCCGGGAAGTGTATGCACTCAGGTGAGCACCCATGGACTCCACCTGCTGCTCCAGGGCCATCTGGGGGTGCTTCTTTGTCCCCTGGGGAAAAGAAACCAAGGGAAAAGGGGAGAACAGAAAAGTGTCAAATGCTTTTGGGCCAGTCTGGTCCCTTATGAGACTCAAGGTAGATTTCACAGATGTCACTGCTGTTATGTACCTTGAAAGCCATATGCTCCAGGAAGAACCCAGCTCCATTGTTCTTCTCAGTCTCGTAGCGACTTCCACAGCTGATCCACAACCCAACCTGAGAGAGAGTACAGGTGGAACTTATACTATGCTGCGCAAACAAATAGACAGTCAGGTTCATCTGAAATGTGACTGTATTACGCAATGTTTCCCTAAACCATCATGAACAGTACTTCGATTGTATAATCAGTGACACAGCAGAGGTCCTTACAGTGCATGTGCCGTGTCCAGTCTCCTCAGATGCGATCCTCAGGCCATTGTCCAGGGTAGTGAGACGGGTCTCCGGAGCTCCTAGAAGGCTCTGGGCGTAGGTCACCGTCGCCTGGCCATGCCGTAGAGACAGCAGGATGGGCTAGAGGGAGAGGATAGTCAGCTGTGAAGAGATTCTTCAGCAAATAGTACATTCATTTGGTTGTGTTGATAAAGACTACAGCTGGTGTACGGATAACATATGAAATTGCTGAAATCATTTGTAGCAATGGGATTTAGACAGCAAAATATGATTTTTTTTACCAACTCAATGTCATCGTGGCCAATAAAAAGGTTAAATGGACAAGAGATAAAGCGCTTGTGGGGTGATCTGCAGACTTGATCCCACAATAAGTGATAGCCACCAATTTACTCGTACAGCCTGTCGACCTTTGCTAGCTAATACGTTGGAGGTGACAGTGAGGGGCTATTTTTTTTATCTTCAGTGAGGGTCCGTCAAGAAAACACTTCACCGGTTAGCTAGCATAGCAGCCCACTACAGTTTGAAGTGAAAATAAACTTCATAGTTAGCTAAGATCATATAATGACTTTCTAGCGAGTTCAACTTAACATATGGCCAGTGGAATGTGATTACCAGTCAGCAACGCAACTGGTCGACTACTAAAGTATACTGTCATCATTTAGCTGGACAAGAGGTAACCAACATCTGCTAGCTAACTGGTTAACGATTGGGCGAATAGCTAAGGACAACGTGGAAGATGGTCAAAATGACCTTGGGTTAGTTCTTAAAATCGAATAAACGCAGGTATAGGTTAAACTAACATGATGTCAACATTTCCACTCATATTACGTAATCTACAGTGATGTGTTGCGCCTTTCCTGCCAGTTGACCTTGCGCTAACTCCAATATAATGCTTACCGGCTAGCTATCACTTTGTCTGGTTACACAGCCAAGATAGCTAGCTAACGAGCTACAGCCAGAGATATACCTCTGCTACAGCCTACACAGGGGCTTACTTTTTTTCGCTCTGGTGAAGGAAAGGCAGATACCAACCAACAACGTTATTTTCCTTACAGACCCCTCAAATGCCAAGATGTTCCTGAATACTTACGCTACGTGCTTTGGCTAGGGCTCGACCCACCGTGCTCCCGACTCGGCACACGGACGCTGCCATCTTTTCCTGGCAAATAAAGAAAGATCAGCTGCGCGCACGTTCTACTACGTGGACGCCCGCGAAGTCCTGTATAGAACTGTGACGTCAGCGCTTCCCACGGTTCACACAAGCAGCAGCGCCAACAAGTTGGACAAAGGCTACACTGTAGCAGCATGCACTGTTATCTAAATGACAGTATTATACAGAAATGCTAAACAAGCTAGCTAAGTGGATTCAATACTGACTTTATTATAATGAGGTAGGCCTACAATGGCTGAGTGCAAAAAACTGCTTAAAACATTAGGCAGCAGAGGTCCAATACCCCCCTCTGTCAGGAGCTCTTGTAAGTTCCCCTCCATACACATATGGTCCCTATGGGTGAGGTTCTGGTGCCTGGAGATGTTCTGGAACCTGATCCCAGCATGGGGTACCAGAGGAGTGGGCACACGCAGGGCAGGGGGCTCCTTGTCTGGGTCTTGAAGGTTAATGACCTAACTATCAGGGGCAGCGGGGGGCTTATAACCCTGGGGCCTTATAACCTAGGGTCTCCACCAGCAGTCCATGATATGGGACTGGGTGGCAGATGGAGGGAGTTGACAAGGCTCAGGCGCTGCAACCTCCAGGACTCCGCGGCCAGGAGCTTCTCAAGAGACAGTAGGGGCTGGACTCTGATGACAGAGGTGAGGTGTCGTACCACAGCCTTCAGCCACCTCTTAGAAGAGGCCGGCTTGGGTTTCTCTGCCACAGCCTCGTTGTCCTTGCTTTGGTGATGCCGTCTGGTTCGAGGCTCCGGGGAATTTGATGTTTTTTTAGGATGACGGCGGGCCATTTGATCTGAGAGCCCTCAACAAGGAGGTTGACCCCCGCATACTGAGGCACCTCCCTGTTACCTATAGACAGAGAGCAAGAGAGAACATCTGTATAACCTCTTATTCAGGGAAGAGGTAGTCTGGCTAACACCGAACTCTCAAAGTCCTCCTGACGTCAGAGTCTGGAATGGATCTTTGGTGTTGGCACAATGCGTCGATAATGAATGTAGTTGTGCTTTTACTGGTTGCCTCCGTCTTTCTCACTCAAACACCCACACACACATCCACACACAGCCTCCGAGTGAGATTTATTGGTTCCCAGTCTTTAATGCAGGAAAGGTAAAATGGATTTAAGTTAAGTTCTACCAGCATGTTACTTGTGCTACCAGAGGAAAAAAAACTATAATCTTTACTCCACACACAGAGACGCGTACAAAGCTCTCCCTCGCCCTCCAAATGGCAAATCTGACCATAACTCTATCCTCCTGATTCCTGCTAACAAGCAAAAACTAAAGCAGGTAGTACCAGTAACTCAATACAGAAGTGGTCAGATGACGCAGATGCTAAGCTACAGGACTGTTTTGCTAGCACAGACCTGAATATGTTCCGGGATTCTTCCGATGACATTGAGGAGTACACCACATCAGTCACAGGCTTCATCAATAAGTACATCAATGAAGTCGTCCTTACAGTGACTGTACGTACATACCCCAACCAGAAGCCATGGATTGCAGGCAACATCAGCACTGAGCTAAAGGGTAGAGCTGCCGGTTTCAAGGAGCGGGGCTCTAACCTGGATGCTTATTACAAATCCCGTTATGCCCTCCACTGAACCATCAAACAGGTAATGCTTCAATATAGGACTAAGATTGAATCCTACTACACCGGCTCTGACGCTCGTCGGATGTGGCAGGGCTTGCAAACTATTACATACTACAAAGGGAAGATCAGCCACGAGCTAGCTGCCCTGTGATCGGAGCCTACCAGATGGGCTAAATGCCTTTTATGCTCGCTTCGAGGCAAGCAACCCTGAAGCATGCATGAGAGTACCAGCTGTTCTGGACGACTGTGTGATCACGCTCTCTGTAGCCGATATGAGTAAGACCATTAAACAGGTCAACATTCACAAGGCTGCAGGGCCAGACGGATTACCAGGACATGTACTCCAAGCATGCGCTGACCAACTGGCAAGTGTCTTCAATGACATTTTCAACCTGTCCCTGACTGAGTCTGTAATACCAACATGTTTCAAGCAGACCACCATAGTCCCAGTGCCCAAGAACACCAAGGTAACCTGCCTACATGACTACCGACCCGTAGCCCTCACGTCTGTAGCCATGAAGTGCTTTGAAATGCTGGTCATGGCTCACATCAACACCATTATCCCAGAAACACTAGACCCACTCCAATGTGCATACCGCCCCAATTGATCCACAAATGATGCAATCTCTATTGCACTCCACACTGCCCTTTCCCACCTTGACAAAAGGAACACCTACGTGAGAACGCTATTCATTGACTACAGCTCAACGTTCAACACCATAGTGCCCTCAAAGCTCATCACTAAGCTAAGGACCTTGGGACTAAACACCTCCCTCTGTAAATGGATCCTGGACTTCCTGACGGCCCACCCCCAGGTGGTAAGGGTAGGTAACAACACATTTGCCACACTGATCCTCAACAGTGGTAGGCCTGATCACCGACAATGATGAGACAGCCTATAGAGATGAGGTCAGAGACCTGGCAGTGTAGTGCCAGGATAACAACCTCTCCCTCAACGTGATCAAGACAAAGGAGATGATCATGGACTACAGGAAAAGGAGGGCCAAGCACGCCCCCATTCTCATTGACGGGGCTGCAGTGGAGCAGGTTGAGAGCTTCAAGTTCCTTGGTGTCCACATCACCAACGAACTAACATGGGCCAAACACACCAAGACAGTCGTGAAGAGGTCACGACGACGCCTATTCCCCCTCGGGAGACTGAAAAGATTTGGCATGGGTCCTCAGATCCTCAAAAAGTTCTGCAGCTGCACCATCGACAGCATCCTGACTGGTTGCATCACTGCCTGGTATGGAAACTGCTTGGCCTTCGAACGCAAGGCACTACAGAGGGTAGTGAGTATGTCCCAGTATATCACTGGGGCCAAACTTCCTGCCATCCAGGACCTCTATACCAGGCGATGTCAGAGGAAGGCCCTAAAAATTGCCAGACTCCGGCCACCCTAGTCATAGACTGTTCTCTCTGCTACCGCATGGCAAAAGGGTACTGGAGCGCCAAGTCTAGGTCCAAGAGGCTTCTTAACATCTTCTACCTCCAAGCCATAAGACTCCTGAACGGCTAATCAAATGGCTACCCAGACTATTTGCATTGACTCCCCCATCCCCATTTTAAGCTGCTGCTACTCTGTTTATTATCTATGCATAGTCACTTTACCTCTATGTACATATTTACCTCAACTAACATGTGCCCCCGCACATTGACTCTGTACCGGTATCCCCTGTATATATATTTTTAATTTTATTTATTTAACCTTTATTTAACTAGGCAAGTCAGTTAAGAACAAAATCTTATTTTCAATGACGGCCTACCCCGGGCCAAACCCGAACGACTCTGGGCCAATTTTGCGCAGCCCTATGGGACTCCCAATCATGGCCAGATGTGATGCAGCCTGGATTCAAACCAGGTGACGCCTCTTGCACTGAGATGCAGTGTCTTAGACCACTGCGCCACTCGGAAGCCTCGCTACTGTTATTTTATTGTTCCTCTTTAATTATTACTAAAAATGCACTTATTTTTCTTAACTGCATTGTTGATTAAGGGCTTGTAAGTAAGCATTTCACTGTAATGTCTACACCTTTTGTACTCTGCGCGTGTTGCAAATACAATTTGATTTGAGTGCCGACCCCTTCCATTACAAAGGTTGGATTTTCAAATCCAAACAACAAGAGGTCTCAACCCCAGAGGAAAAAAAAAAACATTTGAGAGAATCAATCAAACCCGTCACACAATTTCTGAATATTGCATTAACAAATGGCCTTCTTCCCAGATCAGTGTGTCACAGCTCTCCCTACGCTGTGAGTCACTTTGGCCGTGAGTATATATGCCACGTTCAAAACAACTGCAACTCGGAAATCTCAGAAAAATCGTTTAACAGTCATCCAACTCGGAATTCCAAGTTGTAAACTGGCATCTTTCTAGAACTCCGACTTTCTGACCTGAAGATCGCTGACGTCATGACCTGTTTTTTTTGTTAGTTTTTTCCCCTAGTTCCCAATCTTTAAAGCACCAATAAACCCTGGATTGCTGATGCTATGTATTGGTCAATGGTCGGCCATATTGGCACTCCCCAGAGAAACAGTCCTCCATAGGAATTAATGGAATTCTACAGTATTTCAATTAAACGTTTTAAAGACAAAATTACATGCATTTAAGTATTTTTGTTGTTGTAATGGGGACAGTAACATAACATAAAATGTCAAGTTCTAACTTGCATAATATAAGTTAAAAGTATGTGTTAAGGTGTCCGTAATAGAATAAACATTGCAAAAACAAAATGACATTAATAAATGCATTAAAACTACCCTTTCCTCAATAAAAGGCACACATCTCACCTGTTTGTATATCAGCTGAAAGCCCCCAGTGTGTACCCCTCGGTCCAGCCGGAGGTCCAGGACCACCCAGGGAGTGTCCCCCTGCACAGCAGCACACAGGGGTGTTGTCACTGCTGTAGAGGTGCCCATGGTGGGGCTGGCGTTGATCTCTATCAGCCAGGGCATCGACCTGTGGAATAAAATATGTTTAGCTATCTACCTTTTCACTGCCAATAAAAACAAATACTGATGTAACTAAGTGACATCCATAGATATCTCCTCTAGCAATTTAATAGGATATGTCAAACCTTCAAAGTTCCAGAATGGTCCGAAAATGGCAGCCATACTCCCAGTCAGTATGGGTGAGTTAGTTTTACATGGCCCGTTGCACCGGGTAGCCCTATGATAGAATGTCGCGGTCCTGTCCTCCTTGGGGGAAAACAAACCCGTGGTTATATTTGTTACCACATTGGCTCACAGCAAAATCTTGACCTTTTTCCAAAGGCAATTTTTTTGTCTGCTTGTTTTAGTCAATTATAAAACTATGTTTAAGTACAACATGTCTTACCTTTCAACATTGCTCCTAAGCCTTCTCACTACTTAGAAAAACTGTAGGGCTTCGCTGATGTCATGCCCCTTTTCATGACGGTGCTAGCAGCCATGTGAGTTGGTGCATTCAAGACAACTGGGAATATGTTTCCTTGGAAAGCTGTGGGTTTAGATGGTGGGCGTGGCAGGCCAGTCAGTGCACCTGAATTTTAGAGAACATTTTCTCAAATTTCTCCATGGAGCTGTGAGATGTTTTTGCAGTTGTAAAGCAAATTTTCTGCAATTCTTCACATTTTGCCATATGAGGAAATATTGCAGTTTTAAAGATAATCTTATACAATTGACATATTCTGCCATGGAGCTAAGAGAACATTTTGCTGTTTTAAAGCAAATTTCCTGCAATTCTATGTGTTTTGCCATGGTTAAACCTGTTTTATTTTGCTCAAACATAATAACAAAATATATACTGCTAAATTTTCAATTTTCAATTCTCGCTGACTGTCTAGCTTCTATGTTGGTGATTGTTAGATCTCAAAGATTATATGTTATATAATCGTTTGAATGGAATGTTGGCATACAGTGATGGGAAGAAAAAAAAAATCGTTACAGTTACATATTGGTATATTATTTTTGACAATATCGCAATATTATTTTTTGCACTAGTTGGCTGTACCTGCACCAAAACTCCAGGGGCCTCATTTGTCAATCATGCTTAGGCACAAAATAGTGCGTAAACCAAGCGTGGAATCATTTCATTTTGTGAGAGTTAACAATATGAACCCGAGTGTGCGTAAATATACACACAGCCATGACCATGTGTACACACAGTCCCAAATGGTTGTCATGCATAGAGAGCAAAATATCCACTATATATACAAAAGTATGTGGATTAGGCGATTTCAGCCACACTCGCTGCTGACAGGTGTACCAAATCAAGCACACAGCCATGCAATCTCCATAGACAAACATTGACAGTAGAATGACCTTACTGAAGAGCTCAGTGACTGTTATTGTGAAGTGGAAACATATAGGAGCAACATCGGCTCAGCTGCGAAATGGTAGGCCACACAAGCTCACAGAACGGGATTGCCGAGTGCTAAAGCTCGTAAAAATCGTCTGTCCTCGGTTGCAACACTCACTGTAGTAGGATGTCCCTTGGGGGTATCCGTACCTATGTATGACATGCGAGGGTTAGGTTAGTAAACATGCTGGAGCTAGAACCTCATTGTCGTGCGTCCTTATTTTAGATCATACTACATGGTGTCGCCGCTCCTTATTTTAGATCATACTACATGGTGTCGCCACTCCTTATTTTAGATCATACTACATGGTGTCAGTAGTGGGTTTAAAATTCACATAAATGTGAAGGACGAACCAAGTAAATCATACATTCAAGCTGTTTCAAAGCAGGGAGGGCACATTGTTGGAGATAAAACAGAGCATATCATTATTTTGCTCAGAGGAGGTACAGCAGGACAGCATCTTTCTGGGAGAAGTAAAGGAAAACAAGGCTGGCTGGCATTCAGACATTAAAATCAAATGGGGAGGTTGTGTCATTTAAACTAGACACTGGGGCAGCAGTGACAGCTATCCCAACTAGGCTGTATAGCTATAGCAGAGATGGCCCTTTGCTCTCTACAAACAAAAAACTGTACGGGCCCAGTAATACGATTTTACCAGTGGTAGGGCAGTTGGTGATTAAATTGGAGAGTAAAGACAAAAGTGCCATCCAGCCTGTCTTCGTCATTGACTCTCTAGCCAGACCGTTGCTGGGGCTGCCAGCAATTGAAGCATTGCAACTCATTGAGAGAGTGAGCAAACTGGAGGATCCAGGTGAGGTTTTCAAAAATAAAATCCCAAAAGTGTTTTCTGGTCTAGAAAGGATAGAAGGTGACTACAAAATCCACCTGAAAGAGGATGCTGTCCCCTATGCCCTTACCACCCCTCGCCGTGTGCCTATCCCTTTATTGGCCAGAGTAAAGGAAGAGTTGGGGAGGATGGAAGAAATTGGGGCGGTGTCTAAAATATAGAGTCCCACTGACTGGTGTGCAGGGATGGTAGTGGTCCCAAAAGCCAATGGGGACATAAGGATCTGTGTGGACATGACTAACTTGAATGAGGCACTCTGCAGAGAGACAAATCTTACCATCAGTGGAGCAGTCACTGGCTCAGTTGGATGGCTGACAAGTCTTCACAAAGCTGGATGCCCGCTCAGGTTTCTGGCAGAAACCAGAAATACAGCTAAAATTAAGCACTAACCTTTGATGATCTTCATCAGATGGCACTCATAGGACTTCATGTTACACAATACATGTATGTTTTGCTCGATAAAGTTCATATTTATATCCAAAAACCACATTTTACATTGGCCCGTAATGTTCAGAAATATTTTGCCTCCAAAAACATCCGGTGAATGAGCACATCAATTTACAGAAAAACTCATCATAAACGTTGATAAAATATTCAACTGTTATTCAAAGAATTATAGATAAACTTCTCCTTAATGCAACCGCTGTGTCAGATTTCAAAAAAGCTTTACGGCAAAAGCACACTTTGCAATAATCTGAGTACTGCGCTCAGACAACAACATCAAGCAATACAGATACCCGCCATTTTGGAGTCAAATAAAATCATAAATAGCATTATAAATATTCACTTACCTTTGATGATCTTCATCAGAATGCACTCCCAGGTATCCCAGGTCCACAATAAATGTTTGTTTTGTTCGATAAAGTCCATAATTTATGTCCAAATACCTCCTTTTTGTTCGTGCGTTCAGTCCACTACTCCAAATCCAGGAAGTGCGCCGAAATGTCACAACGAAAAGTTAAAAAAAGTTATATTTACGTTCGTAGAAACATGTCAAACGATGTATAGCATCAATCTTTAGGGTGTTTTTAACATAAATCTTCAGTAATATTCCAACCAGACGATTCCAATGTCTTCAAAAATGAACTGGAACACAGCTAACGCTCACGTGAACGTGCGCCACTGAACTCATGTCATCAACTTCCAGGAGCTCTTGTTCGCTCAAGATTCACTGTAGAAGCCTCAAACAACGTTCTAAAGACTGTTGACATCTAGTGGAAGCCTTAGGAAGTGCAAAATGAACCCTAAGTCACTGTTTACTGGATAGGCCAGGACTTGAAAAACTACAAAATTCAGATTTCCACACTTCCTGGTTGGATTTTTCTCAGGTTTTTGCCTGCCATATGAGTTCTGTTATACTCACAGACATCATTCAAACAGTTTTAGAAACTTCAGAGTGTTTTCTATCCAAATCACTAATAATATGCATATCCTACCTTCTGGGCCCGAGTAGCAGGCAGTTTAATTTGGGCACGCCTTTCATCAGGGATGTCCCTTGGGGGTATCCGTACCTATGTATGACATGCGAGGGTTAGGTTAGTAAACATGCTGGAGCTAGAACCTCGTTGTTGTGCGTCCTTATTTTAGATAATACACTCATGACAAGAACTGTTCGTCGGGAGCTTCATGTAATGGGTTTCCATGGCCGAGCAGCCGCACACAAGCCTAAGATTACCACGTCAATGCCAAGCATCAGCTGGAGTGGTGTAAAGCTCGCCATCATTGGACTCTGGAGCAGTGGAAACACGTTATTTGGAGTGATGAATCACGCCTCACCCTCTGGCAGTTCGACAGACGAATCTGGGTTTGGCGGATGCCAGGAGAACGCTACCTGCCCCAATGCATAGTGCCACCTGTGAAGTTTGGTGGAGGAGGAATAATGGTCTGGGGCTGTTTTTCATGGTTCGGGCTAGGCCACTTAGTTCCAGTGAAGGGAAATCTTAACGCTACAGCATACAATGACATTCTAGATGATTCTGTGCTTCTAACTTTGTGGCATCAGTTTGGGGAAGGCCCTTTCCTGTTTCATCATGACAATGCCCCCGTGCACAAAGCGAGGTCCATACAGAAATGGTTTGTCGAGATCGGTGTGGAAGAACTTGATTGGCCTGCACAGTCCTGACCTGAACCCCATCGAACGCCTTTGGGATGAATTGGAATGCCGACTACGAGCCAGGCCTAACCGCCCAACATCAGTGTCTGACCTCACGAATGCTCGTGGCTGAATGGAAGCAAGTCCCTGCAGCAATTTTCCAACATCTAGTGGAAAGCCTTCTCAGAAGAGTGGAGGCTGTTATAGCAACAAAGTGGGGACCAACTCCATATTAATGCCCATGATTTTGGAATGAGATATTTGACACGGAGATGTCCACACACTTTTGATAATGTAGTGTATATTCTAAATGTGTCAAATTGTGAGCGTAGGCCTAATAACAATAATAAAATCTCTATTTAATTGTTTTTCCATTGTGAATTCCTGCAACATATCTTGACAGGCTATACTGTATATAATTTGTCTACATCAGTGCATTTGTTTCATTAATAATCCATATAAAGTACAGTAATTTGTTAAAGGCATGTGAAAGTGAAACCATTGTTGAAATACTATAAAAGACTGGGATAATGGGAAATTAAATGAGAGATGCCTGATCTTGCTCTGTTGGAAGATTTGACACGCGCTGCATTTCGCAGAGTGCGTTTTAGCAACAGGTGGGACTTTATTGCAGAAAGTAGGCCTACAGATTGGCTTATCAGATATCGTTTCCCAAAACCAATCTCATAAGATCTTTGTGAGGATTTAAGACCTGTACTTTAGAAGGGCAAGGCAAACACATGCCATTCCATTGCACATCAAAGTGCTATCCACACTTTTCAGCAGGAACCAATGTTTTGGATGCAATCATCAGCAAAATGAACTGTAACATACAATTTCTATACACCATCGCACAACAGGTTAAAGTCGAGAAGGGTTACTTTGCCATCAAAGGGTTCCCAAATACGAAACAGAGTAATAGATGGCACCCACATCGCCATAAAAGCACCATCCCAAAACAAGTTCAAATGTGAACAGAAAAGGCTTTGACTCTTAATGTGCAGGTGATAGGTTATATGATGCACAAAAGACACTGTTGAATGTGGTGGCCAGGTGGAACGCATGACTCGTTCATTCTGCACAACAGCAATGTTGGCCTATACGCCTACAGGAGGGAGCTGTTGAGGATGGATGGCTTATTGGTGAGTGTTGCCTACTCATTTGAAGTATATTTGTCATTGTTAAAGCAACTTGAATTGTCTTAATGGTCCTCTCTTTGTAGCTATATGTTTTTATTTTTACTGGTCAAGCCACAACTGAACGAGCCAAATAAAACCTTTTGGTTGTAGGCCTACTCAATCTCTGACATTAGCACCTCTATTTCAGACTGAGAAAATAGTCTTTTTCTTAGATTTTTTTCAGTTGCACTGTTGTAAGCTATTTCATGGTACAGCGTTGTATATTCCCCCACAGGCTTTAAAGGGATGATTTTGACCATATATGGTTAATGTTTCGAAATGCAAATAGCTAAAGGTCGTGGCTATTGACGCTAATGCTGAAAACAATTGGTATTTATCAACAGTTATCTTTGACCGGTGTGCGTATAACACTTTTGATAGAAGTCCAGAATCCCGGAGTCGCCTCTTCACTGTTGACATTGAGACTGGTGTTTTGCAGGTACAATTTCATGAAGCTGCCAGTTGACGACTTGTGAGGCATCTGTTTCTCAAACTAGACACTAATGTACTTGTCCTCTTGCTCATTTGTGCACCGGGGCCTCCCACTCCTATTTCTATTCTGGGTAGAGCCAGTTTGCACTGTTCTGTGAAGGGATCTTCATTTTCTTGCCAATTTCTCACATGGAATAGCCTTCATTTCTCAGAACAAGAATAGACTGATGGGTTTCAGAAGAAAGTTATTTTGTTTCTGGCCATTTTGAGCCTGTAATCGAACCCACAAATGCTGATGCTCCAGATACTCAACTAGTCTAAAGGCCAGCTTTATTGCTTCTTTAATCAGAACAACAGTTTTCAGCTGTGCTAACATAATTGCAAAAGGGTTTTCTAATGATCAATTAGCCTTTTAAAACGATAAACTTGTATTAGCTAACACAACGTGCCATTGGAACACAGGAGTGATGGTTGCTGATAATGGGCCTCTGTACGCCTATGTAGATATTCCATAAAAAAGTCTGCCATTTCCAGCTACAATAGTCATTTACAACATAGTCATTTACAACGAAAAATTTGCTTTTCTTTCAAAACAAGGACATTTTGGGGTCACTTAGAAATGTCCTTGTCCCTGCCAATCCCCAGCCCTATTGGCATATTGGCAGTTATTTAGAAAAATATATGGAATCATTCCTCTAAACCTGGCTGGCTTTTTATACCATCATAAGAAGGTTCATGTCCATTCTACTATTCTAACTCTTAATTCTATGGTGACATAATTCACACCTAGCATGAAGTTGGCTCCGTAGAGTTCGAAGCTGCCTCTGCTTGACTCCACCAGGTCTTGAGCAGTCTGCAGACCACAGCCTTCTTCATCCCCGGGACCACCAGAGACCCCCCACTGTGCTGCTTGGCCCTGCCCAGATAGGAAGGCCCGGAACTGGTCACACGTCCACATGTTGTCCTCAGGAACCTCTGAGTGATGCTGCTAGGAGGGCTGCAAGTGCTTCTGGATGAAGTTTTTACACATACTGACAGAACTGGAGGGAGAGGCTACAGAGGCGAAATGAGGTGGGACAGAGATTATAGGAAATTAGCGACAAAGTGAAATTTGGAATCAACATTGAAAAACATAGTAGCAACTGGGTAAAAATGCCCCCTCAGCTGTCTAGTGTCTCCACTGAGTAGGGCAGGGAGGAGAAGCTTAGGTAGCACGTCTTATAGAACCAGACAGTAAGAGGGTTCCAGTCAGTCACAGGAAACAACTGGCGCAGGTCGAACTTGGTGCAGTGAACCAGCAGCGGGTGTTCCAGGTACTTCTGCACCACCCACTTACTGTCCACCAGCTTCAGGATGTCATCCAGCCTTTTGGCACACATGAGGGACATGGAAGAGTCCCACAAACAAGGTAACCGTAGGCTTACACTGTAAGTATCATCAAATAAACACACTTAAATAAAGTCACGTCTCTTCTCCTCTTGGAACACACACACCTCTGCGTCAGGACTTGGCCCCATGTTTGACGATCTATATGTTGTGGATTCTGTCTGTGTCGAACTATGGACTGACCTCACAAAGCCTCCGCAACATGGCCTGACAGCTGTCCACATAGTGAACACGGTCCTCTATCTCTACACCATCACTGAGAAAGGGAGGGAGAGAAGTGCCAATAAGATGCAAAGAGATGCATGACAGAGACACATAATAATCATACTATATAGAATACTTACTGGACAACCAGGTAGTAATTGTGGATGAACTCCAGCCACTCTTGTTCTGTTAGGGGATGGCTGTGTTTACAAGGCAATGTCTCTCATTGTGTTCCAAACTTTCCAGGAAGTCCTGGCACACTTGTAGTCAAATCAAATCAAAGTTTGTCACGTGCGCCGAATACAACAGGTGTAGACCTTACAGGGAAATGCTTACTGACCCTAGGCCCTAACCAACAGTGCAATTTTTAAGTAATACATAGGTATTAGGTGAACAATAGATAAGTAAAGAAATAAAAACAACAGTAAAAAGAGTGAAAAATAACAGCAGTGAGGCTATATACAGTAGCGAGGCTATATACAGGCACTGGTTAGTCGGGCTAATTGAGGTAGTATGTACATGTAGGTATGGTTGAAGTGACTATGCATATATGATAAACAGAGAGTAGCGTAAAGAAGGGTTGGCAGGGGGTGGGTGGCGGGACACAATACAGATAGTCCTTTTAGCCAATGTGAAGGGGCACCGGTTAGTCGGGCTAATTGAGGTAGTATGTACATGAATGTATAGTTAAAGTGACTATGCATATATGATATACAGAGAGTAGCAGCAGCGTAAAGAGGGGATGGGGGGAGGACACAATGCAAATAGTTGGCTGTCAATCATTCTGGGGCCACCAATGACATGGCTTGACACTTGCATGCCTTCCTCTGACCTAAAGGATTGGACAATAGAATGAAACCCAGAGCTCTGTTTGACCTAAAGGATTGGACAATAGAATGAAACCCAGAGCTCTGTTTGACCTACACTGGGGGGTTTGATGAGGTATGCCTCTTTTTGTGAGGAATGTTTTACTTTAACATGATTGCTCAGTTGATCCAGCTCGTGCCACCTCCCACCTCTCTCGCCCGGACTCCTCTCTCTCTCTCTCTATATGTGTGTGTGTGAGAGAATCAAATAGCAAGGGGTTAAAAGTGGAAGGTAAAAACATGATCAAGGCTATAGAGTTTTTATTTTTACCTTTATTTAACTAGGCAAGTCAGTTAAGAACACACTCTGATTTAGAATGACAGCCTACCGGGGAACAGTGGGTTAACTGCCTTGTTCAGGGGCAGAACGACAAATTTTTACCTTGTCAGCTCGGGGATTCGGTTACTGGCCCAAAGCTCTAACCACTAGGCTACCTGCCCTCCCTGGAGTTAGAGATTTCCTAAAATGAAAGGTGGGAGGTAAGAAGAGGAATATGAACAGAGGGTATAGTCAGAGAAATCGGGGTAGGAGAAAGTATGGAAAACTAAAGGGATGTACTGTAAATCCCACCAAGACGAATGAAGTGACGCATTCCGTTAGAGGAGGGAAATAGGAAGATCAGAGAAAGAGGGTTTGGGATAGAGAGCGGTGAGGATTCTGATCGCTAAACTCATGTTTCTTATCCTCTGCCCCAGCCTGTAGCAGCGTGGGTATAACGAGTCAGGGTCTGCAGCATCAAACCAAATGATCACAGTGAAAAGGTAAAGAGTTTATTATTTTCTCCCCTGTGAAAGTCAACCTTGGTGGTGAAGGTGCCTGCTTTGGCATAGTGATTGGTCATCTGCTCCTTTGTAATGAGCGGTTGTCGATTGTCTCTCTATCTGTCGTCCAATAGAAATATGTCGTTTCGTCCTCACCAAAAAGATGAGCAGTCGTTTCGTCCGACTGTCAAAAAGATGAGTGGGGAAAATCCACAAAAACTTTGTGCTACAAGAATTGATCATATGAAAATATAAGCCACACACACACACCCTTGAGCAATGCAGTTAACCCCCAACAACTGCTCCCACCTCTCTGATTCAGATGGGTTGGGTTAAAAGCGGAAGACACATTTTGGTTGAATGCATTCAGTTGTGCAACTGACTAGGTATCCCCTTTCCCTTTATTGTCATCTGGGTCTGTCTCTCTGGGCTGTCTAAACAGATCATACAGGGAGATTACAATCTAGTCTTTAAGATAATGGTCAATGGTGATTAACAAACTGGTGAGAATGAATTACTACAATTTGCAGTGGCCCTCCTGCCTCACCATTGTCATCAGCATCATCATCATCATCCTCCTCATCTCCATGGTGACAGTGCTGGTTTCGACATGGCAGACAATGCTCTAGCCATCCCCTCGCCCTTAGGGCAGCCCGAACCCCAGTGTTTGGACGCAGTATGGAGAACACCTTACGCATGAGAGAGAACTTGAACTATTTGCACATCGTTGCAACACTGTATATAGACATAATATGACATTTGAAATGTCTTTATTCTTTTGGAACTTCTGAGTGTAATGTTTAGTGTAAATTTGTATTGTTTATTATCTACTTCACTTGCTTTGGCAATGTTAACATATGTTTCCCATGCCAATAAAGCCCTTGAATTCAGAGAGAGAGAGAGAGAGAGAGAGAGAGACAGAGACAGACAGAGAGACAGAGAGAGACAGAGAGAGACTCTATCTACATGGCCTTAAGCATCACATACAGTATATGGACAGAAGGATTGTGCTATTTTAGAATCTTACCTTTACAGCTTTCTCCACCAGTACTTTGGCTGTCTGCAGTCTCTCTGGTTTGATGATGGGCAGGTTGAGCAGGCTGTGCCTCACTCTTCCCTCACCAGGTGGCACTGATACACACACATGTACATAAACACACAGTCAGATACAGTGGCTGTAATAACCAATTACTTTACAAGCTGTTTAAGTGTTACTGTAGGCCTAGTCTGTGTTTAGTATGAATGGCTAGTCAGAGTGTTAAGTGTCTGAGGGTTCTGCGTGCAGGCCTGCATGGTGTTTGCTGTTGGCCCTTCTCTGTGGTGAGGTTCAGCGCATTTGAGTGCGTCGCTGGCACAGGGCTCTGCTCTGCCGGTGTTAATGGGGGGTTTCCCTCCTAGAGGGTCTGAATCTGAGGGGGGGGGGGGGACAACTCAAGCCATCTACATGCGGTTTGGGGTACATGTAGCAATTCAGTGTTCTAACCAAAGTTCTGTATTCAGTCAAAACAAAACACATTGCTGTGACAATGACACCGAACAATTGGCAGAGTACTAACAAGTAAATAACATGACATGCTGCTAGACAGTCTAAGGGAAGAATATAACATCCTCACATCTCCATGTAGGCCTAATGTGCACAGCAGATAAATGTCATGAAGTTCACAAACCCCTGGGAGTGTAACTGAAGCCTAAACCTCGACCTGTTCAGCCCAGGACCAAAAGAGCAAACATGAAATGTTAATAATGCCTAACCTCTGTATTCAAACATTAAACCATCTGACATTTTCAAGTGTGACCTCGTGACTTATCCAACCGTCTTTATACATACATACGGTATACACACACAAAGGCTGAATCTACTGAGAGTGTAAGCCATACAGAACACCCATAGCCTATATTATATCTGCTGCTGAGTCCAGTGGAAAATAAATGCTGCACTGTAGCAGAAATGCAAGAAACCCCTATTAGTTGAAATGTGGCTGTGTGTATTCTCCTTATCTTTGACAGACAGATGATTACAGCTGGTATCCCTCACCACTGTCAATGCTTGGTGTTGGGCTTCCATCAGTGTGCTGATCTCCCTCCTGCCTCTGCCCCGGATGGACACACTTTCTGGGCCCTGGGGCCCCTGGTCTCTACTCCCTATACCATGTTGTCTCCAGCTTGTACTCTTCTCTTAAGTCTCTGTTTGGCTTGATCAGTTTGCCATAGTAACTGTACAAATAATTCACAGGTTATTGTGAGGTTTCAATTATGGAAACTATAATACCCAATGCATAATTACAAACATGTCATATCCATTCAACTGTTTACATCCACTGTTTATCTAATGCTATACAGTTGATTGTTGCATGCAATGTGCCTTTAGTAGATGCAGTGGACTATAAAGTGGGTCAAATTGCTGAGTGGAGACAGCTTGGACACCTGTCACGATTCTTACACCCTGGACCAGGCAGTGTTACACCTACTACTTCAGACAGTGGAACACTGGCCGACTTCTGAACAGCCTATATCTGTGACATTCACAGGTTAACACAGCAGGAGAACTAACCAAAAATCCTAAATGACAAAAATGAGTCTGTCATTGATAGACAGACACAAAAATCAACTACCTTTTTCTCACACTGCCACGTCTGTATTCGTAATCTTGCTGTTCGTTTACAAGACACCAGCTTCACTCAATGCTTGTGACGCTACAATAATCGGAGTGATTGCCCGACTGCACAAAACATTTTTTCCATTGAATAGGTTTAATTTTCGGTTCACCTTATCCTGCATACGGGATTTCTTAATGTTTACGCCTACTGACATTTCAGTACGGTAAAAAACGAGTTGTCAGAAAGCGATTTTTCCGCCATAATTCACTCGACTCATAGGACATCGTGCGTTCTCCAGTTTGCAGGGTCGCACCTGCGCAATTCCATTTCTCTCTGCTGTCAGTTTAGCCAGCCTAGCCCACTGTCTCCATACTGTGACAATGGCGAACATGAGACATATGAAGACAGTGTGAGGGCTAGGCTACTAGGCAAACGTTTTGCTCAAAGCAAAATTCATTTGTTTTTTTGGACTACATTTCATTCAGGTGACATTACCTTTCCATTTAATTTACTGCACGACTTTGCTTATCTCGTGAGTGGTTAATCTACGGAAATCTAAGAAGAACTGATATTTGTAATGCGTTGCCTTCTGCTCAAAGTTGCTGTCTTGTTACAATGTTGTTATGTAGCAATATTGTTTCCCGTAGAAAAAAATTCTCAGAAATTGATCTTATGATCACTATGCTTATGATCACTAGGTGGCGGTCAATGCCCATAGTAACATATCTCCTTATATGGAGAAAAGCGCAAAGCCTCTCTCATGTGGTTGGAGAAAAAATGCACTAGCCTACAACCATGTTTTATTTCTGGCTTTTGTACAACGATGGACTGATATCTATCCGTATCTCAACCATGTTTTCATGGACATGGATAGAGACAATCTGGGTAATCTCACTCTCACTGCCAATGGCTCCCTGTGGGATGACTATGCAAGGTCATGGTTCTCATCCTATGGCCATTTCCCTCTGGGGCTAGTATTTTATTTATTTATTTTTATTTAAATTCTTATTTACAATGATGGCCTACCAAAAGTCAAAAGGCCTCCTGCAGGGATGGGGGCCTGTGATTAAAATGTTTAAATAAATACATTATAAATATAGGACAAAACACATCACAACAAGAGAGACAACGCAACACTACATAAAGAGAGACCTAAGACAACATAGCAAGGCAGCAACACACGACAACACAGCATGGGAGCAACGCAACATGGTAGCAGCACAAAACATGGTACAAACATTATTGGGCACAGACAACAGCACAAAGGGCAAGAAGGTAGAGACAACAATACATCACACAAAGCAGCCACAGCTGTCAGTAAGAGTGTCCATGATGGAGTCTTTGAATGAAGAGATTGAGATAAAACTGTCCAGTTTGAGTGTTTGTTGCAGCTCGTTCCAGTCGCTAGCTGCAGCGAACTGAAAAGAGGAGCGACCCAGGGATGTGTGTGCTTTGGGGACCTTTAACAGAATGTGACTGGTAGAAAGGGTGTTGTATGTGGAGGATGAGGGCTGCACTAGATATCTCAGATAAGGGGAGTGAGGCCTAAGAGGGTTTTATAAATAAAAAAGGTTGCAAGTATTCAGCCCAGTCATTCAGGGATCTCTCACCAGGGAAATGTCAGGGCCTTATGCAGCTGGTGAAGTAGTGTAAATCTTGGATACTTTTTTTTATACCATAACATGAGATAATACAAGCGATTTAAACTCCAGCATTGTCAGTAGGCCTACAGTAGCTACTGGTATGGGAGGCAGCCCTCATGGTAGCCTACCTGAAGACTTGGGGTCTCATTTATAAACATTGCATAACCACAAATATATGTCCCAAAACATGCATGCACCAGTTTTCACGCAAAAGTTAAAATGTATAAAAACTGAACTTGATGTGAGAATGTGGAATCTTCCCCCAAACTTTAGATCATGCTTGTGCACAGTTTCTAGTGGTTGAAGTATTGCATTGCAAGAAGGCAAAAGTAGTCTAGTAGTAGTCTAGTAGTAGTCTAGTAGTAGTCTAGTAGTAGTCTAGTAGTAGCCTTGTAGTAGTCTAGTAGTAGTCTAGTAGTAGTCTAGTAGTAGTCTAGTAGTAGTCTAGTAGTAGCCTTGTAGTAGTCTAGTAGTAGTCTAGTAGTAGTCTAGTAGTAGCCTTGTAGTAGTATTGTGCAAATGTGTAATATACGATGACACTTTTATTCATAACAAAAAAAACAGGTAGGCCTAGCCAAATATAATAGCATTAAGGGAAAGGTTAGCTGAAAGGTTTAAGGTTAGTGGAAGGGTTAGCTAACATGATTAGTGTTAGGTGAAAGGTTAGCTGAAAGGTTTTTAAGGTTAGTGGAAGGGTTAGCTAAAATGTTTATGGTTAGGTGAAGGGTTAGCTGAAAGGTTTAAGGTTAGTGGAAGGGTTAAGGTTAGGTTTAAGTTTAGGAGTTAGGTTAAAGGGTTAAGGTTAGGGGAAGGGTTAGCTAACATGCTAAGTAGTTGAAAAGTTGCTAATTAGCATAAACGTTAAAGGTTGTGATGAGATTCGAACTTGCAACCTCTCGGTTACTAGACCTGTTATATGCCCACCCACCCTACTTTTGTCTTTGCCTTAAGTAACCATCTATCTTATGCAACCAAAACATAACATATCATACTGTACTCCCTGTTCACTCATGACTGCAACGCCAGGCCCGACTCCAACACTATCATTTAGTTTGCCGACGACACAACAGTGGTAGGCCTGATCACCGACAACGACAAGACAGCCTATAGGGAAGTCAGAGACCTGGCCGTGTGGTGCCAGGACAACAACCTCTCCCTCAACGTGATCAAGACAAAGGAGATGATTGTGGACTACAGGAAAAGGAGGACCGAGCACACCCCCATTCTCATCGACAGGGCTGTAGTGGAGCAGATTGAGAGCTTCAAGTTCCTTGGTGTCCACATCACCAACAAACTAACATGGTCCAAGCACACCAAGACAGTCGCGAAGAGGGCACGACAAAACCTATTCCCCCTCAGGAGACTGAAAAGATTTGGCATGGGTCCTCAGATCCTCAAAAGTTTCAACAGCTGCACCATCGAGAGCATCCTGACTGGTTGCATCACTGCCTGGTATGGCAACTGCTCGGCCTCCGACCGCAAGGCACTATAGTGCGTACGGCCCAGTACATCACTGGGGCCAAGCTTTCTGCCATCCAGGATCTCTATACCAGGTGGTGTCAGAGGAAGACCCTAAAAATTGTCAAAGACTCCAGCCACCCTATTCATAGACTGTTCTCTCTGCAAACGTACAGCAAGCGGTACCAGAGTGCCAAGTCTATGTCCAAGAGGCTTCTAAACCGCTTCTACCTCCAAGCCATAAGACTCCTGAACATCAAATCAAATGGCTACCCAGACTATTTGCATTGCCCCCCCCCCCCCCCCCCCCACACCTTTTACGCTGCTGTTACTCTCTGTTATTATCTATGCATAGTCACTCTACCTACATGTATATATTACCTCAATTACCTTGACTAACCGGTGCCCCCGCACACTGACTCTGTACCGGTACCCCCTGTATGTAGCCTCGCTATTGTTATTTTACTGCTGCTTTTTAATTATTTGTTACTTGTATCTATTTTTTTATGTATTTTTCTTGAACTGCATTGTTGGTTAAGGGCTTGTAAGTAAGCATTTCACTGTAAGGTCTACACCTGTTGTGTTCGGCACATGTGGCAAATAAAATTTGATTTGATTTAATCATTTGAGTGTCTCGGAATTATATTTACTATGTTACATCTGTCTATGAGACCAGACTGGTAAAGCTTGTAAAGCTGCTACCTGTGTCCTCTAAGCAAATTCATAATGCTAATGACTATCATTTAAACTTTAAAAACAGATGGAGCTACTGAAACCTATTCAACGAGTGTGTGTAAGTGAATGAGATAAAATGTAATGAGATGCTGAATAGCTGTTGGTTGGTTGTATTGTGCCGTGTGCTTTTGTTCCGTTCTGTACTCATAAACTGAAGGACAGGAGGGCTTTATGTTGATTCAGAACTCATACACCCTCAATGATGCTCATCCACTATTTGCAAGAACACTTATTGCATTGGCTTTAAATGCCAGTAGGACTCAGGTGGTTCTACCCTGTCATGAATCTTCAAGGCCATAACTTCACCCTGCCTCACACCAGAGCTCTACTCAGTCACAGATTACCTCCTCCTTCTCAATGTGTTTGTGAAATTGAGCTCAGTAGTGAGTGTATTCGCTCCTCTCTGTTATGTCCAGTAAACCTTTATGGGTGTTTGAAGAGGATGGCACTCCATTTGGAGGGTCTGGTAAACACTACTCTAACTCAGATCAGCTCCACTGGCACAAGGTTTAAATGGCAAGGAAGGGAAGGAGGCAAACAGTGGGCACCGTGTGTGAGGGTTGTGGTGGTATTGAAGAGAGGATGAATATATTGTGCTTGTGTGTGTCAACGTGTGTGTACGTGCCTGCGTGTGTCTCTACAGAGAGAGGGGCTCTCTGTCCATTGGACCTTTGTCTTTCAGTCTGTGCAAGCCATCTCTTTCTCTCGGTCTCTCCTCCTACTCCACCTCCATCCCTACGTTCCAGTGTTTGAGGCAAACAGAGAGAGGGAGTGGGGTGAAGGCAGGGAGACACAGCGGTTCAGACAGCTGCTGTGGTCCTTCCAGTGTGAGGAGCCTCTGTCCAGATAGGCCACGCCTCGGCTCCTCTGCCTCACAGAGCTCCATTGTCCACACCATGACTGCCTCTACTATTGTGATGTCACAGTTTGTCATTCTCAGAGCTGTGCGGCTGCTGCTAGGGTAAACTGACATTCAAATTTTATTCGGGAGAGAATAATCACTAATATACATGTTGACACGACGCGTGCACACACTTGTTTTACTGTCTTTCTCTCTAACCAAGAGGAAGAGATCCAGCCTCCCATATTAACCAGTAGTCTCTGGTACAGGCTCTTCTCATGTGGATGTAACTGTGACTCATATGTCATGACAGATGTAAACATACTGTCTGTAACCCTCACCCTTTGACCCGCTCTTTATCATTCCTCATTTCAATCTATTTGCATCTCATTTGCATGGCAGTTGGAGCTCCCTGTGTAGCGCCGATGAGGCTGACAGCACATGCAAACCAAACTTTTTCTTTCCCATCCAGCTCAGATGACTATTAGAACCCAGCGGTGTTAAAGAAGTATGTGGGGGTCTCCCCCACTTCCCCCTCGTTTCCCTTCATGGCCTGGTAGCACTACAGGCTATTCACTCTCAGAGGATCAGCAGAGGAAACAACGGTTGACATGTGAACAGGACAACACCCTCCTGTTTACTTTGTAGGCTGTTTTTGGTGCTTATATCAACAGGAACTAAATCTGGTTATTGGACTGTCTGATATGCAGTAGATATGGATAGAATCAACAGTGGCTAGACCAACAACATCATATTATATTCGATTTTGCTCCACTATACGTTCTATAGGGTTCTTACATCATGTCATACTTCATGGTGACACATCTAATGTTTGACAAACCTTGAAACTACATGGAGGTTGCTCAGGCAACCGATACAAGAGATAGAATCGCTATGATGCAGCGATAACGACCAGACGCTGAATTATCAGTTAGTTCATATTTACTTTCTGTATCTTTTCATTGTTGTTTTTCCTGAGTCTCACCCACTGCTAAACTCTCCTAGTTCACTATGTGTCCTTGTCAGCACATGATCATAATTAAATCCCTCCCCCTTATGCTCTGGACCTATGAGAGAACCCCCTGAGCTGACAGGGTGTCCCTCATTGGTAGTCTACTGTTTCCACCACAGAGCAGCAGTTTGTAAGAATCACTAAGGGATTACATGGGAGATAAGAGAAATAGGTATCCTGTGGGCGCCACATTAGAGCGCTGTTTGTCTTTCACTGTAATTGGACAGCAGTGGTCAAAGCTTTTGAGTGGCGATGGAGATAAGGCCTGATACAAGAGGTATGTGGAGAGCAAGTTAAAGTTTAATGGCATCAAAATGCACTGAGAAGCAGGCTAGGAAAGTAGTACACACAGAGATGTGTGCGCACAAAAACAAACCACAAACACATTTTAGCATATAATTGAAACAATTATAGTCACCCCAGGGTGCCTAAACAATCCAAGAGGTGGAACAGAGCAGAGACGCCTGTCAAGGGGGCAGTAGAAGGACCCATTAGGGGCTGATAATACGTGCCCTGTATTGACTTCCTCCATCCCACCAGGCCACTGGCAGACACAGAACACTGATGGGGATTTAGATGACTGGAGGGCGCTCAATATGTGAGGCACAGCGACACCCACAGTGACTCTTTCTCTCTCCTCCTCCTCTTTCTCTCTTTCTCCTCCTCTTTCTCTCTCACACTGTCTTTCTGCTCTGTTATTATCCAGATCATTATTATTCTCCCTCTCCCTTCTGTTCTTAGGGAGAGAAAGGCCTGCATGCCCGCCCACATGGCTTTGGTGAGATTCCTGACAGAAGCAGAGGGGGAAAAAATGGACAAGAGGCCCAATAAAGTCTGTCTAAATATAGACTACAGGCCTTTTTTCCCCTCTGTCCTTATAAAGAGCTGTGGTGAATCCATGTGGAGTATCCTCCTCACTCCTGAGAGAGCAGAGCTGTGTGCTCCCCCTCGGACTGGGAACACTGCCACACTGCCTCTGTACTGTTTTTAAAAAAAACATTTCTTAAAAAAAAAAAAACATCTTAACTTACTTTTCGTCTTTACACGAGAGAGGGGAAATAACATTAAGCAGAACATACTAAAATAGGAGAGGTTCAAGGGAGGAAATCAGGGAGAGAGGGAGTGTGAGGAGTTAGGCTTCACAGAGGAAGATACTGTGGCAGATTAGGAGTTGGCCTTCAGATGAACTGCTGTCAATGAATACTGCCCAAGTATCTTTTATTCTATAGTCCTATTCAATACAATTCCTTCCTGATCTAATTTCTATGACCAAAATATCTTTGACAACCATTGTCCTTATCGGTTTCTTTCTCCCTCCTTTAGTTGAGTTCACTTTATCTTTCCCCTAGTAGATTCTCTTGAGATTTAATCTAAATTTAAGGAGAAATCTCTGTTAAAGCACACAGAGTTCTAGAGATTGTTGCACAAGACAGGCAGGGGCGGACTGGGACCAGAAATCGGCCCTGGCATTCCTAACACACCTGACTATGTTTTCCCTTGAGGCCCCCATACCGGCCCATCTTTTTCCTCGAGGTCCCCACACTGGCAAAATTTTTTCCTTAAAGTTCCTATTATTAGCCAGATAATAATAATTTAGCACAAAAGAAAAAACAAGTTACACAGGCCCACCTGGCATTTGCCCAAAATGCCAGATGGCCGGTCTGCTCATGAAGACAGGTGAGAAAGACTTGAATCTAGTCTTTGTCTATGACCCCCCCTCCCATCTTCAGACTGTTCCTGTCTGTCTCTGTCCCTTTTTATCAGTAATTGACTGCCCTGTTTTCCTCAGCCAGCTGTAGCATGGTGCTGCTGTCAGCATCCAGCTGCTCTGTCACACCAGACAGTGTTATCGCAATCATCATTAACAACACAAGTGCCCCCTCACTTATCAGCAGATTGAAAGAAACACATACATAGTCAAAAACAGATATTCATGCATGCATTTACACACACACGGACAAAGACACAATATCACGAATGGATACCAACTCACAAAATACAACTCTTCATTCTGCTTCCAAGGGTGTTCGATAACAAAATCTATACAGCTGTCTCCATATGAGAACAATGAACCAAGAGGGCCTCGGTTCAGAAGTCGCTGACAGACAGAGGGAGAGAGTTATTGTGTTTTTAACATCCCCCTTACACCTGTTGCTTGCTCTCTCCTGTTGTATGTGGCCACACATAAAGGCCCTCATGAGAACACATACTGTGAAGTCACACACACACTTCCTGTGACTGTAAAGCCTCACACGTCCTGTGACTGTAAAGCCTCACACAGGTCCGCACACGCAAACACGCACACATGTGCGACACATGCTCGCACACACACGGGCACACACACACACACACCTCATGTAAGTATTGTGCTGGCCGTCTGAACTGAGATCAGTTTGAATGCTTCAAAGAAAGGCAGGCTCCGGGAGGCTGAATAACATCCACGCAGAGCAGATAACACAGACTCATCGTTATATAATCAGCCGTTCCATTCCCTTCCACAGCAGAGCCAGTCAGAGTCGATGTGTGTGAGACAGAGCTAGTATTTCTCAGTGTATAGGTCTTTTTTTGTTTTGTTTGTGGATGTGTTGGGCTGTGTGCCTGTACCAGTACATGTATGCTAGTGAGTGTGCAGAATGTGTGGGCACACATGTCCCCTGTTTGCTGCTGTGAATGACACACTGAATGAGGAAGCTCAACTTTCAGAACACATCAGGCTTTCAGGCCTCTCTGTCTCTGTAGGTTCTGCCATTTAGCCTCTCCTCCCCTCTCCTGTCAGTAGCTCTCTCTTGGGCACTGCTGGGGGTTGGGCAGGGGCCAAGCCCTGGGTGTATGCATGCTGACCAGAGATAAGGAAATCTGGCATAGAATCAAGGGAACCCCACTGCGGAGAGCACACGCAAGTACCCTCTCACATTGGGGGTATGGTATGGTCTGGTCCTCAACAGTAGAGTAATGGTTGAGGAATGGGGGTTAGGAGGGAGCAGAGGCACTTGTTCCAGTTTGTTAAAAGCTAAAATAACACCTTGAGTGGATCCCTTCCCCCCTCACTCTCTCCTCTCACCCCTGCTCACCCTAACCCTTCCTCCCTTACCCTCCTTAAGGCATCCGCATGCTTCCCATCCGAAACAGTTCGGAATAGTGTGTGCATATATTCAGAAGTTATTTTGGCAAGGGGTTTTTCGGCTGTTCGTGCACACAAAACATTTTCTCGTGGCAAGCCAAAGTCGGTAGCCGAAGTCTATGCCTCTTTGTCAGTTGAGAAATACTGCACCAAACATCTTAGTTAGATGTAAAAATTGCAACTATGATCTTGTCGGCAAAAACGTTAAAATTAATGACAGATTTCTTGAGTTATCTTAGATTAATTCGAACTATTTTGAGGAAATTAGATGGACAAACTTTTTTCTAGTTTTCAAGCGAAGATCTTTTAAGTTGGTATACAAGCACACTCGTTCAGCCGAACCGAACCATGCTGATGCCTTTTCTTAAACCTATCACCCCTCCTCATAACCCCTCCTCATAACCCACACACACACACACACACACACACACACACACACACACACACACACACACACACACACACACACACACACACACACACACACACACACACACACACACACACACACACACACACACACACACACACACACACACACACACACATTTTAATATCCTTGTGGGGACCTAAAATTGATTTCCATTCACAATCCTATTTTCCTTAAACTTAACCTTAACCACATACCCTAATCCAAAACCTAAACCTAACTCTAATCCTACACCTAACCCCTAAGCCTAAAATAGCATTTTTTCTTGTGCGGATCGGCGACATGTCTTCTTTTACTATCCTTGTGAGAACTTATTTTCTCCACAAGGATAGTAAAAACCAAAAACACACGCACAAACACACACACCTCACCCTTCTCTTCTCACCGCTCCTCACGCTAACCTTTCCCCTCGCCCCTGTATGTGATCTCACCCAGAGGAATGTGTTAGCCATGCTACATTAGCCACTCACTCATACTGCATGATGACACACAGCCCTTGTGACTGCACAGAGAAACCCCCTTTTTTCCAGCTGTTTGTACAGCAAGGCCCATGTCCTGTATGTGAGCAGATTGGGCACAATCACACATCGCTGGGGAAAGTGTGTGTGGTGCACAGTCCATCCTACTGAGGAGTGTGTTTGTGTGCATTGCTGAAGAGTGTGTGTGACAGTGTGTATGTGCATCGTATAGGGCGTGTGAACTGTACATATAGTCTGGTGTGAACAGATTAGTGGACAGGGGGAAGGATATGGAGATAAGAGGGTTTTGTCTTCCTCGCCTGGCCTGGTCTGTATGTCTGTCTCTTGGAGACTCTGAGCCAATGATTACACACTGCTTCTGCCCTGCCCAGGCTTAAATTCAGTGAGACAAACTCAGATCAAATTACAGGCTTGAAGACATGGGGGATCTGAAGGGAGAGAGAGAGAACAAAACACAAACACTCCACCACAAGGGCGATGAGAGCACATATACACCCACCCACCCATCCACCCACCCACCCACCCACCCACACACATTTAATTTCACTCCCTCACACTTCCTGTAAATTCATACATACTCACACTCCCAGAGCAAAACCTGTGCAATCAACATTCTGTTATTAACACCAAAAGACTGAATATGTCCAAGTGCATCATTGCTCTAGAATAAAAGACGCATGACCTTGCAAACACCTTGCAAGCGCACACACACATAATCACACGCATACCAATTAACCAACCTCCACTTCCATTTAGCCTTTAATGCACATGACTGACAGTAACAGCCTGCTATAGATAGTCTGAGTAGTGGATGTCTTCATTATCATCACCCACCCACGCCTTTTAATGGCTGAGTGTGATTCCATTAGACTAGCTGATAGGGAGCAAGCCTGTTTACATTTACATTTACATTTTAGTCATTTAGCAGACGCTCTTATCCAGAGCGACTTACAAATTGGTGCATTCACCTATAATATCCAGTGGAACAACCACTTTACAATAGTGCATCTAAATCTTTTAAGGGGGGGGTTAGAAGGATTACTTTATCCTATCCCAGGTATTCCTTGAAGAGGTGGGGTTTCAGGTGTCTCTGGAAGGTGGTGATTGACTCCGCTGTCCTGGCGTCGTGAGGGAGCTTGTTCCACCATTGGGGTGCCAGAGCAGCGAACAGTTTTGACTGGGCTGAGCGGGAACTGTGCTTCCTCAGAGGTAGGGAGGCGAGCAGGCCAGAGGTGGATGAACGGAGTGCCCTTGTTTGGGTGTAGGGCCTGATCAGAGCCTGAAGGTACGGAGGTGCCGTTCCCCTCACAGCTCCGTAGGCAAGCACCATGGTCTTGTAGCGGATGCGAGCTTCGACTGGAAGCCAGTGGAGAGAGCGGAGGAGCGGGGTGACGTGAGAGAACTTGGGAAGGTTGAACACCAGACGGGCTGCGGCGTTCTGGATGAGTTGTAGGGGTTTAATGGCACAGGCAGGGAGCCCAGCCAACAGCGAGTTGCAATAATCCAGACGGGAGATGTTTATTGGAACGCACAATAACCCATCCCATTCAACACTCTGCGGCCCCCTGTCCATAGCAACACTATCCTCTACTCCCTACCTCCTGGTTTTTCTACATCCCATTCCTTTCTATGTCCATAAGAGTAGGCTGCTCACAGGGACATCAAATCTGCCTTCACAATCTGCCTTCACAATAAACCCCTGTCTGGCTTCCCCTTGCCTCTACAGACCCCCTCCCCCATCCCTTGTTCCCAATACCCTACCACTCATCAGCCCTCTGCCCCCTCTGTCGATGTTCCACATACCTATCCCCAACACTCTACCCCACTCCAGACCTGTCCTTATAATCTCTCTGGGTTGGCGCGGGAAGATGACACGGGTCAGGGCTGGGCACTTTGAGAGGGGGGGGGTGAATATAGAGCTGACCCTATCTGAAATGGCTGCTGATATTACCCAGGCCCCAGGGGGCCACTTCAGACTGTTACACAGGACCACTGATATAGCCGAGTTGAGAGATGGTCAGAGTAGCTGAATATAGGGGGAGGTGTGTTTACAGAGGAAACAGAATACAGACTTTGAGTAGATGGGTTAGTTCAGTATTGCAACAGTACACAACATTCCGGATATAGTACGCAATAGGATATACCAGAACATTCACCTTTTGCTGTTTTGCAAAGGGGTTTCAATCTATGTGGCTTTTTGAATACCACTACATAAGGTGACTATGACAGGCATTACCTCATACCATTTTCCATGAAAATAAATTATTCAATAATAGTTGTCGATTAATATTGAAAAATATTATACAAATATTTTATAATTATAAAAACGAGTAATTGCAAGAGGCATCACAAAGAGTTATAAAATGTGTCTGAGGGATGGAGTGGAAATCCACCTCAAAGTGAAAGATCAACACATAGTGAAACCAAGAAGGGTGGAAGTTGGGGGGTAACTGAGTAGAAAGTCATTTCATTCTGCGTGTAGCTGGGGGCTGATAAGACAGGACCGAGTTATATGAGTTCTGAGGAATCCATTGACATCAGAGGGGAACATGACTCAGAGTAGAGCATGTGTGCAGTTAGATTTGAGTGAACTGCACTGTAGAATGTGCGTGTGATGCCTTATGGTGACTCTGCAAAACATGCTCCAATGGGCCTGTGTATGACCTCGTTCATCTTCCTGACACTCTGCTCTGTTTCTCCCCGCTCATGATTCAGTGAGAGACAGTGGGAAGGTGAGAGAGGGGTTAGAATGACAGGGAGAGAGTGAGATAAGAACAACGGAGCGTGAGGAGGAGAAACAGAGGCAGTAGGAAAGAGAGATGGAGAGTGAGAAAAGAAAGTGAGATTAAAAACAGAGAGCATGCAGGGAAAAGGGCTACAAGGAGACACTGAGGAGAATGTGAGGGAAGCCAGACGATTGGGAGGAGCTTTGGGGAGAGTAGGGAAAACAATGAGGCCACCGTACATTCACAGAACTTTAACTCAGCACTCTCCTACTTAAACACAGTGACGTCACATAGACTAGGTGTCCTCTGGTCTGTCACCACACACTGGCCATAAACACCTATGACATGATTCAACAATGTAACCCCTGAGACATCTGTTCCATTACTGCACATTGCTTATTTAAACATGCTGTATGGTTCCCTGAAAATGTCCAGCATACTGCAACAAAGCCATCTGGTATCCCTCTGCGCTCTTTAAATATACACATGGTCCTTCTTCCTCCACTAGACCTTTGTATGGAGTCCTGTCAGTCAGCGAGGCCTCACAACCTTGTACTTGACATGTTCCAAAGTGTTTTACATGACTCCGTCAGCATCTCTGATGTGTGGTCTGGTAAAATAAAACATCTCAAATTGTTAAACATACAGGACTTAAGCGCAGATGGAGGGAACCAACCAGGTAAACCTTTTATATTTGACAGCTGACAACTCACATGGTTACAATGCATTAAAATAAGCACGGTAACCAGGGTGACTGCTGTTAACCACATACTGTACTAACAAACTCCTCCCCTTCTGGCTCTACAGTTCCAAGTTTGTCATGTCCTCAGCAACACCCCATGGCCCTGGCAGGTGGTAGTGTTGTGGGCTGATAAAGTACGGCCTCCTGCGCCCAGAGTCCTGACCCCCATCACAAAGCAGACAGAACACAAGGCACTGTGATAATGACTGTCACACACACACTAGCAACTGAACCCTCTCACCAAAACAGGAGCTAGTTCGTAGCTCTAGTCAACTTCAGAAATGACTAATGGAGTCCATTAGTAGATCTAAGGCATCAATATGATATGAGTTTGTGAAATGTCATCTGCTCTTCATCGAGTTGTGGTATCAAGTTAAGATGTTTAAAACATTTAATCAAGAAACAAGTCAAGACCCTTTTAAATACAAATTCTTTATTTTTCCAAGATTTTTTGGGGTTCGGCTTCTTTGAATGGACTGGAAATGACATTTTGCTGAAACAGTCTACAGAGTGTCTGATCCCAGCCAGCAGCAGTGAAACTGGGGCTACAAAAGAGCATCTAGCGTTGTGCATACAGGCAAATCCATTGGTTCTGAGGGAACATGGGAAATACAAATATGGCCATCATCAAATGAACAAGACAAATTGTGGATCTGCACATACACTTACCAAGTTGTAGGACTTCAGTGCAACAAGACCAAGTTACAAAAAAAAGCTACAGAATTTCCTATAAATACCTCAAAACATAAATATTGTAAATGTACTTGATAATGAAACACTTACAAATACTGTACATGTCCTTTCTGAGAGATCAACATTTGACAATCCTAGATTAACAGTTTGACAAAATATGCAGGCACTGGTTACATCAGCTGCCTTACATAAAAAACCCAAATGCTCTTTGACCCCTCCTCCCACTTCCTGCATATGATTATCTACAACAATCAAGACAAAGGGAGTCAATAGACTACAAGTGTCTGGTATAAATATGAAGAGTCAGGCCATGTGAAAACTACCCTGTGGCTCTGTGAGTGAAGGAAGGGGTTAAAGGAGGAGTGTTTGTAAAAACAGGAGTTTTATTAAGGCATCTTTCATTAAAATCTAGTCCTGATGTCTAACGATTGATCGACTCAAATAAGGGGATCCCAGGATCTCTTCCTTCTCCATTTAGTGATGACCTCTGAAAGGCACAGAGTCATGCCCCCCATGGTGTTGGAGCAATAACACTGGGGGTATGAGAGGGCAGAATCCTTGTCTGCTCTGGTGTGGATGGAAACAGTTGGCGTCATGCCTCCCACCTCTGTTCCAATTCCCAGTGTACCCAAGCAGCAGTGCTGTCGCCAACCCCATGCCCTGGTAAAGAGGGGGGAGGGGGAAATGTCCAAGTAAGCCCACCACCCCCCTCAGCTCTCTCCAAAACACAGGTATGTACCATGGACATTGAAGGTTTTCATTGATTGAAACAAAATAACAATTACATTGATAAAGGATACTAGTATTAATACAATAAAGACTAATAATAAAAATGAAGTGTCCGTTTCTGGAAGCCCTCTGAAGCAACCATGTGTTTTATTCTACTACCCCCCCCCCCCCCCCCCTCAGGGGAGGGCTCATCCTATATAGTGCAATAGTCCCACTTTCTCCAGCCCTTCCCTGAAAGCCCTGGCAGGGGCAGCACAGGGTGACTCCCCAGGCGGCCTACAGGACTCCCTGCATCCTGCCTCTCCTCACTGCATGCGGTCTGGCTGAACATGCTGCTGGGGGGCATACTGCAGGAAGGTGGGGGCTGGGCCTGCCCCTGTGGGGAGAGTCTGGTGGACAGAGGCAGGGGCCTGGGAGGGGGCGGCGGCAGGGCTGGGGGTGTAGCCGTAGCCCAGGAACCCTGGGGAGGCAGCGTAGGGGTACTGCTCAAAGGCTGCCTGGGCGTACTGGGCATAGGCAGCACTGTAGTCCAGGTAGGGGGCGGAGGAGGACACCTGAGAGGGGAGAACCAGGCTGGGCTGGATGAAGGCTTGGGGATACATGTACTGATGGGCCAACCTGGAAAACACAGACAACAGGACACTAGTTACACACTTTAATATACAATGAAGGACAGGAGCAAAGAAAGCTTAGGCCTGGATGCTGTCATTTACATTCTACAGCAGGTCTTCAATACATTACAGTTGTGCTGAGCCCAGTATATCCAGTGGTGGGGAAACTAACCAGATGCCACACCACCCACTACTAATGTGCAAAGAGAGCGAGGTAATGAGAAGAGATCTCAACATCCCTCGTCACTTTAAAAAAAACCTACAAAACCTGTTAGGTAAGCCCCCTGAGAGAGAAAGGGTGTGGTGGTGGGGAGAAGAGAGACAGCCGTTACTGGCAGGTTTTCAAGCCCAGACACCAGCTAGTGTTTTAACAGCTGCTGCTCTTCACTCACTGAGCACACTCCAACCAATGTCTGCGCACACACGCGCTTGCTCACAAAGGGGAAGTTTGATGGAGTTGTGGTTCCTGTTTTTGTGTGAAAGCTACATTGGGCATCAATGGTTGAAAGGTGGGGAGTACTTATCAAGGCAGACTATTAGCCAGTTGGGTCTCATGTGCTCAAAGCTCTCCCTCCCTGAATGATGATTAGTGCTCTGGAGTCTGAAGACAGCTCATTCTCCTCCAGTCTCAGTCTAGCAGCACATCATGGGGAGACAGACGGAGTTGGGGCGATATTTTTAACCAGGCCTCAAAGCGCCTCTAGGGTCTGTTCTTCTGGGGTTGAGCCCCCCCCCCCCCCGATACTGCAGCTCGAGGGAAACAGAGGAACTCGCTCACTGCAAAAGCACACAAGCAAAAAGCAGAGCTCAGAGGAGAGTAAAATGGGGAAAGTTCTTCACACAGAGTGTCTAGTAGGAGACTGCAGTACAGTCGGAGTGAAAGAAGGTCAAGACAAGATAGTACAGTCACAGCACACAACACTTCTCAGCTGAGTTTCAATACACCAACGGCTTCCTTTCCTTGCCTCTTAACTTCATGGCCACTGGATGGGTTACCACCATGTTGTGTTCACCAGTGTCCTTTCACATCAGTGGTCATGAGAGAAGACGTGGGAATGAAGCGATGGAAGACAGCCATCAACTCAAACACAGCAAAGGGAAAGCGTGCAGGAGTGACAAGACATACTCACAACATCCAATTGCACCCTGCCTTACACACTCACCCAGCCACACCCCCACACTGGAACTTTAAACAGAAACCAAAGTCACCACTGCAAACCATGCCATAATTGGGAATAGGCACGCTAATCAGCATAACCTTTTCATGTCATATCACACACACAGGGAAAAATAAAGGCACTCCAATCCATCACAACACACTGCACTCTCAAGCCATCGTTGGCACCTTAGAGAGGGGCGGGAACAGTCACAACTGCCTGCTACCCTCCTGCTGGGAGCCTCCAAACAAGGCCGAATGAAGCCTGTACCTCGGGTATCTTCACTCCCCCCTCCGGCACACTGTTCAGCTGGGAGCACAGAGCAACCATGAGGGGGTTGGGGAGGATAGTGGAGGTTAACAACATGTATTCATTATCTGGATCCTCATTGATACTATTGGGATTGTTCCATCCTTCAGGGCGATGAGTGAAGCTAGTGGCTAAGCTTTTTTGCAACGTCTGAAGACATTATGCTGATATGGTACAGAAGTCTAGACCCGTGTTGCCTGGGTTCACACACATAGCAAGTCTTTCTCTGTGTAGGTAGGCATTTAATAGTCAGGACAAGAGGTCTGCCGAGTGGTATAGACCAACAATAATTCACAAAAATGAAAACATGAACGCTATAGACAGAGATAATATGAACCAACCAGGAGCCCATGGCAGAGGGAGCAGAGCATGCTGATAGACACTGTTCTTCCCTCTAACGGTACTGAACGGTCAGCTACACAAAGAACCATTCAGACACCCACACAGACAGGCACAGACGGAGGACTATACATGAAGCCTGTCGGGCATACGCACATTCACACAGAGATGAGCCTCTCCTTTCTGTGGCCACAGACCTCTGGTTAGATCAAGATGACCTTTCTGATGTACATTAGTAGGAAGTACAACAAAATAATGGTCAATGCTTCAATCATTTTGCTAGAAAAGTTAATAGAAATGACTATAGTGATAGGATGAGACGTGAATGCAGAGAGAAACAGAGTGAGAAGAGGCAGAAAAGGAGAAGATGAAACAGGGAAGCTGAGGAGAGCAGAGCTCCCTGGGCCATCTGACATCACAGGGCCTGTGGGGGTCTGGGGGGTGGAGGGATCTGAGGTCAGCTGGTTTTGTGACAGGGAGGTGGGGCTGGCAGGGCAAAGGGACTGCCGCACCAAGCAGATGGACTTCCTGACCTAGCCCTCATGTTTTCGTCATGGTGAACAAATCGAAGGGCTATATCAATTCATGGAAGTGGGCATAAGCTACTTGGCCTGCGTGCAAATGTAGGCCTATAAAACATGCCCATTTGGGGATCTGATATTATTTCTGACCACTCACCACCACTAATGAGCTGTGGAGCTTCTCAAAGTAATTTTCTCTTTACAACAAACAGCAAGTCTGTTTTTACATCCATTGAGAATGACAATAGTTCCTCAATGTAGCCCATTTGAAAAATCTTTCCAGCTCTCTCCCTTTCGATAACCACTCGGCGTGAAAGGGAAAACAATGCCATGCTCTGATCCGCCCGAAACATCATAAAATAGGTCTTACTGATTACTGTGTCTGCCCAGAGCTCACTTTCACAGGAAAATGAGGGTCCAGAATGTTTTATGCAATGCTGCAAGTTCGTTAGATCAAGCTTTGGGCTGGACCAAGTTGATACAACGTTTCAAGTTCCTAGCAGACAGTCTGTGATTTATTTGTATCAAGATATTTTCGACCAGCGGGCTACAATGTTTTTATTTGTTGGCTTTACGTAGGCCATTTTAGTTTTTACATAGATTTTATATTATTTTAATTTCGATATCATTTTTATTAAATCACACAATAGCGACTTAATTATATGAGAAATGAAACTGTTCCACAAAAATGTGCATTTGAAAATCATAATTGGCACGCAGATCGGTAGAAATGTTAAGATAAATTGGCATTCCAAATGGAAAAAAAAGGTTGCCAACCCCTGGTGTAGCCTATTACCAGCAACTTCAGGAGCGTAATGGCAGAATCTGCTAAGGCCAGCAGCAGTGGGAGAAGGTTGGGAGCGTAACGGCAGAATCTGCTAAGGCCAGCAGCAGTGGGAGAAGGTTGGGAGCGTAACGGCAGAATCTGCTAAGGCCAGCAGCAGTGGGAGAAGGTTGGGAGCGTAATGGCAGAATCTGCTAAGGCCAGCAGCAGTGGGAGAAGGTTGGGAGCGTAATGGCAGAATCTGCTAAGGCCAGCAGTAGTGGGAGAAGGTTGGGAGCGTAACGGCAGAATCTGCTAAGGCCAGCAGCAGTGGGAGAAGGTTGGGAGCGTAACGGCAGAATCTGCTAAGGCCAGCAGCAGTGGGAGAAGGTTGGGAGCGTAATGGCAGAATCTGCTAAGGCCAGCAGCAGTGGGAGAAGGTTGGGAGCGTAACGGCAGAATCTGCTAAGGCCAGCAGCAGTGGGAGAAGGTTGGGAACAGCTTTTTTCTTCTAGTTAGGCCATCTTGATCCCTGGCTCCCTCTTGAGTCACTTGTGTGTCGTAATTATTTAAAAATCACACTATGCTTAAAGCGTCAGACAAGCTCAGTAACCTACATATACAGTAGTCGATTTTATTAAAACACATAGGGTGTCTATATGGAAAAATTTCAGCCAGTCGATTGGTCAAAAGAATAGACTACTCTTGGTCGACCAAGATCGTTTAACTTTTTTGGGGTCGGGGACAGCCCTACTGCACGCACAGGCTATTTTTATAACAAATACACTTAAGGCTACATGCAAAAAAAGGTCCGGGCATCGCAAATTCTGGCCTGGAAGTAGAACAAAATTATACAGAAAAGCAATCTTAAATATTTAATGCGAAAAAACCTTGTGGGTAACACCTGTAGGAGGTGTGGCGCCTGGTGAAAGTACAGCATCATTAAGCACAATGCCTCTTCAGAGACAGAGCTGTCGCAACCCCCCCCCCCCCCAACTTAAACCCCTTACCTAATCTTCTCCCCACCCCCAGTCTCACAGGGGTGTCAATTTTCAGTGTCTCAGTCTAATCATCCTCCTGACACCCAGCAGAAAACAGTGTTAGGGCTTTGTCTTTCTCGTCTTGTTTCTTCTCCGTCTGGGAGGGGAGGACAAGAGGGAAAAATACTATAGGGGAAAATGAAGGGGGAGTGGAAGAGGGGCACTATGCTACGGTCCAGTCTAGTCCACACACACACACACATGCTCAATCCCTCCCAACCATACCACTTCATAACATGCGGTTTAAGGGTCTGGTGCGGGAGAAAGAACACTTGTGTGCTCTCCATCTTAGAGCAGCCTGTGTCTGTCACCGGCCCATAGAGAGATCAAGAGACAGGTGCCCTCTCTCCCTCTGGGGCTGCAGTCAGTCACGGGGGATTAGGTAGTGTAAAAAGCTCCAATAAGAGCCAACACCTGTCAGACACATGACCACGTTTCAGACCCTGGGGGGGCTCCGCCCAGCCCGTTATGGACATAGGGGAATTCTAAGCACCCAAAGTCCATTGCCACGATCTTATAACATGTAAGGGCTTAGACCTCTGGCTTCAAAGCTAGGACTTTGGAGGAGAGGGGGGTGACACTGCAACAGCAGGGGGCGAGTGGTGTCAATCCCATGTCAGTGGCATGGCCATTAAATGCCCAGAGGAACACTTGTCCTGGACACCAGTCACAGACTGTCCTCCCTCCAGGCTGTTTCTACAACAGACAAACACTCTGCCCTGGAGCCTTGCTCAGTGAGAGAGCCCACTCAACCAGCTAGATACTGGAGGGTCAAAGAGGGGATGAGCGTCACATGTCCCCATGGAATGTACCATGCTACGACCATTTGAAAAAAAAGTTAGCAATTGGCAGAAGTCTAAAACTCACATACATTACGCACATATGGGTTTAATCTGTCCTAATGTGTCATTCAGAAAATACTGTGGTATACTGCCCACTCCCACTCACTTACCCATACTGCCTCTGGATGAGCGCTGGGTGAATAGGTTGCACTCCGATGGATATGCCTGGAAGACAGGAAACTTCCCTTCAGATACATTTGCATTTACAGAAGAGGGCCAGAGAACAAGGCAGAGGAGAGGCAGAGCAAAATTCACTAAACTCTGGTGTAACTCAAGCAACCTACCAATAATAAAACAGTCAGAGATGGCAAATTACATTGTGTTTTTGTTATACATTTAACCCAGTCCCCTATTATACAAGAGTAAGAGTCAATCCAGATGCAATTAAAATGGTTTGTACATTTCTGTATGATGTGGGATTTCTGAATGACCATTTACTAACAGATATTTGTGTAAACATTCCGATATGGTGTGTGCGTCCGTGACAAGTGTAGTTGTGGTGTTGGTGCGTCCGGCGGTTGTTCTCACCCCTGGTCGGCTCACCTATCTGCATATTGCGGGGCTTGGCGCCAATGTAAGCCAGGTTCACGTTGGACTTGCGCCCGTCGATGATGGGGTTGGGGTCTTTACAGGCCCTCTCTGCTGATCCCCGATCTGTCATCGTCACCTGACATGTAATCACAGACGTTGATAATATTAGCAATACTGAAAAGACACCAGTTCCCCATTTTAGCTGGTAATACAGTCAAAAGTAGAAATCTATTCATCGCCAATTATGGCAGCGAAGCTATGAAAAAGTCAGTCAAGGATAGGGCCACCCTGATCCACCAAGCAGAACTAAAAGAAAAACAACCCCTACTGGTCTGTCATCACAGAAATCCCCCTGTCCAGCTGCCACTGTAAAAATTCCCCTTTCTGAACAGAAGAGGAAATTATAAACAAAGCACAGTGATTATCAGTTAAACACAACCCAGAAGACTTGGTCAACCACCCACCCACTTGTCAGCAGCACAGTCAAAGAAGTCAGCTGAAATATGTCTCAGTAATGATGAATAACAAGGGCTTATCCAATTAGGTAATAGAGCATAAGGAGATTGTTAGAATTCACCCCTCACTCTCCTTCCAAGGCATTAGACAGCATCACATTCTGCCAATTCAAGATGTCTCAGATGATTACATATCCGAGGTGTAGCTCTATTCTAGTCTGTTGAAGTAAGCATACCTCTTTAGACTAGACGAGAGGTTGAGCCCACTCCATGACATGTGTTATGAACACACATGAGCAGCGAGGCTGTGTTGACACTGAAACTCTATTGAAGAGGGTGTACTGATCCACCTTTGGAGTGTGTTTAAAGGTTCTCCTTGATCTGGAGCCATTTTTTATCCTCCTGCTACTCAAGCAGTGAGCAACAGGATGAGCAAGTTGGCCCTGTCGGATACTGGCATAAAGCCGGAGTATTTTCTGCCCTCCGCTGCATGCAAGGTGGGGAACACCTATTTCCCAGCCTCGAGCACCCTCATATGCCTGAGCCAGTCAGACCTGAAACACCAGACACTTTCAGCAGCAGCCGTTAATGACAGAGCTCCACTGTTTTTTGGTCACCGCTGATGTATAAACAAAGTGCCATTTTCTTAACAGTTATAAACTGGCTGAGGCGTAAACGACACACACACAAGTTTTCCATTCCATCTTTGGCCTCTATTATTGCTGATGAGTCTCCAAGTTTCTGGTAAATATTAGCATTTATTCTGCCATTTATGTTCTTTGTAACCATGAGAAGGAAGTTGGGTTTCTTTTTGCCTGCTTCATACAGATTCTCTTTGTTAATGTTTCTGCTCACACCAGCTGATTACCAGAGGGTCATTAAGGAAGCTGGCAATCTGAATTGTGTCAATCTTAGGAGCTGAAGATTTGGTTTTATAAAAAGGTTAATAGAACCATCTATGGCAATCAGAAACCCACCTGTGGTGATTGGTAAAGCTGACACAGGAGGGGGAAGTGCACATAACTTCCATCTCTGACAGCTGCTACTACAAGGAGGAGTGTTGTAGTCCATCTTGAAAGAGAAAAGAACTCCCACTTTCTAACTCATAACCGCAGTTATGATTCTATAAACACCACTTGTAAGGCCTGAGTGCTTCAGTTGTTTACAAATGGGAGGGTCTATGTCCCCACCGCTCCAAAATCCCCATATAAAGCAAGCAAGGACAGCAGCTCTCACGTTGGTGTGTGCCCTTGCAGAGCTCATAAACGATAAGAGCTAGGTCCTTCACGGGCCAGTGCTGAGAGGTTGGTGGGAGGAAAGGCATGTGGTGTGTTCGTTTTAGGGGATAAGCAGAGGGACATTAGATATATAATCTTCTTATCAATAAACTCATGTGATCTCTCATCCTGATTACAGCAAGGCAAAAAACGATACTCTGCATTTGCGCGTTCAAGCCGTACATTTGGGCAAGGATTTATTTTGACATGCGTTTGAATGACCGCAATACAGCATTGTATTCTGCTGGGGATATCCATTTGTACTTAAAGGCCCAGTGCAGTCAATAACGTGATTATTCTGTGTTTTGTACACTGAGGTTGGAATGTGAAATTGTGAAAATGATGCCCTTTTAGTGGAATGGCGAGGTGTAGCTTAATGCAATGAGTTAAGTATTTTTTTTTTTAAAGAAAAAAAGAAAAGTGACCTACGTTTAAATTGTGCCACCATTTTCTGTCTGTTAAAATTGTAAGTTTCAGTTTATGTGACAAAACAAGCAAGTATAGTGCAGAGAATCATTGCCGCAATAAAATAACTTTATCATAAACAAAGTGTATTTTCAGCAAGTGTACAAAACAAGAATTAATGATCTTTAACTCACATTTCTATGAATTTGGTCAGGTTGCCCAAAAAGTTATTTATTGCAGCTTTAAAAAATGGGAAGTGGCAATGCTGACAGCATTCCCCAAACCAACCACTCCCCATTTAACTGCTCTTACAGTAAATGTTCCAGAATATGAAAATGTACTGAAAGCAGCCCTGGTCAAGTTCATTTTGTATGGCAGTGCCCCTGATGGGCAGCGTTTGCACATTATAGACCATTCCATTGGTCTTCAAGTGAACTCCACCAACAACTAGTTCAGTTTCCCCTCCCCACTCAGACCACTCACAGGCAGTCCTAGCTAAATTCTTGCTTGCGAAAATGCATATGCCAAGAGGAAATTAGTATTTTTGACCATTTTAATTGAAAACAATCACCGTCAGGTCCTTAATCGTTACCAACAAGTTATTTGATAATGAGATAAAAACTGCTGCATTGGGCCTTTATACAGGTACTTGGCGCAGCCTCATGTATTGTTTTCCTCTAGGCAAGTAGCCTAGACAGTTCCATGGAACAATAACTTGATGGCAGAAGGAAACGTAGTGAGCATTTGCCTAATGACAACTACATAGAAAACAAAGAGACCAACCATTAACATTTTATAGGCAACTCGATTTTACTGTGTTGCAGTAAAGACGCACGTGCTGCCACTGATCAAGCTGCAGGTTAAATGCATAACCGACAAGTGTCAATGTTACTTACAAAGCCATATCCTCTGGATTTCCCCGTTTGTCTGTCCGTTATCACCACAGCCTCGTCGATGTCTCCGAAGGCCTCAAAATACTTTCTCAAGGAAGCATCGTTAGTGTGGTAGGGCAAACCGCCGACGAAAATTTTGGTAAAAGTAGTGTCTTTTTGAACTGCTGTAGAATGCATCACTTCCAGGCCTCCGTTCCCGAACTGATGCAAAAGCATTGACAAGCCGAGCCGGTAAGAGAGCTAGGCTAAAGACTAGTGAACAGTTAACTAAAGGTAGCCTAGTTGGTTAACCAACTATTGATATGTCCAGCATCAAAAGGCTATTAGCCGCTAGACTCGAGATGTTTTCAAATATGCAACAGGGGTCTGTTCTCGCTTGCTTCTCAAATTTACGTTTTTTCTTCCTTGATTCAGACCTTGAACTTCTTGTTGCCAAGTTCACTGCGTTTCCGTATAGGCTACTGCTTGAAATAGTTTTTGCGCTTTCTATATAGTTCCTTCAGTTGCCTCTATATTGAAAGTGTTCCAGGAGCGTTTATATACTCGCCGAACCTGATCACGCCCATTTTAGATGACTGACCTATGGGCAATGATTCTGGATGACCATTTTTTTTCTAACGCAGTAAAGCCCGCCCCCACGCGTTCTTCTTGCACCTGCTTTTGTCCTTTACTACACAAAGACAAGTTATAACTGTAGGTCTACAGCCCGCCTCACGCACATGTTACATTGTGTCACTCTCGTAGTAATAGAGAAACAACTCTACCTCGTCTGTTGTACCTTAAAGATACATTTGTTGACTTCATTTAGATTTTGTTTTGCAATTTTCTATAACCATATGCTGCACATGTGATATGCCTAATGATTGTAATGGCTCAACGATAGTGCCACAGTATGCGTCATAATACTGACACCTCCACTGTGACGCTATTTTGACCATGCCTGCTAAAACGCATTACACATGTCTTATAGTTCATCTTGTCATTCTTCTCACTGTCATAAATTCCAAATTGTCAGTTCAGTTTTTAGACTTAGCCTACAAGGGGTTCTCAATATAAGTGGCACAAACACATGTGATTCCAATATACGAATTACATGGATTTCACCTTCAAGGTTAGTATATACCATTATAATGATAGCCTATAAGCCAAATTGTACACCTCAGTAGCAATAGGTTACAGACGGCCGCGTTTTCCGGTCAACCCATTCATATAACGAGGATGATACATAGCATTATAATAGGCCCGCCAAAGACGAGCGCCCTTTAGGCAATTATCAACAAGGTATTTTTGCCAGCGCCCATCATAAAACAAATGCTTGGCTCACATTGATTACAAGAGTGATAACAGCGTGCAAATACCGCATAACTCTGTTTACTTAAACATTGCCGTTATATGATTCCGAGGGAGTTCACAGACTCGTAAATGGTGTGTGTCGGTCAGACAAGATTGTAGGCTATAATGCCACGTTCACAATAACTGGGTATTCGGAAATCTCCGACTTCCGACTTCAATGCGCACAAGACAACTGGGAACTCGACAACAACAAAAAAGAGCTCAGACTGGAAAAAAAACGTTTAACGGTTATCCAACTTGGAATTCCAAGTCAGAAACTTGGGCATCTTTCTAGAGCTCTTACTTTCCGACCTGAAGATCACTGACATCATGATTTGACCTCATGTTTTCATAGTTCCCAGTTGTCTTGAAAGCACCATATGCAAGTATATCATCCTGAGACTCAGCAATTCATTTTTGTCCTCTAGTGGACATCAGTTCGTGGTCCGTATCTCTGAGGCTATACAAGCCACTGTATTAAATCCTGTTGTCCCTTTTCAGAGGACATTCTGCAGGCTTTTCATTGATATCATGTGTTGGGGTGTGACCTTGACAACTTTATCTTCCTGGTTCATACAAAAATGTCTTTCATCAAAATTAGCACATTTGATGGAAATTTAAAAAGTAGTGTGTGTAATTATTAATCATAATTTTTGTGAGTTTGATATTCAAATTGTTTCTAGTAAGTGAATATCTCAGGAATAGTTAAGTGAGTTGTCAGGACTGTGTTATAATTTTCACATTAAATAAGAGCTAAATAAGAGTTTATCAAGAAATGTCCTCTGTAGTGGACACCAGAGGCTGCAGCTCTGTTTTTCACCTACTGTACCCATTAACTGTAATGTTCATTTTTCATATTTACTTCCGAATGCCCACTACAGTGGACCATTTTGCACTTACAATAAAAGATAAATAACAATGTTTTGTCTATTTTTTTCTCGGTAACCTTTCCCAACTCCCTAAAAAAATAAAATAAAAAAATAATCCCCCCAAACAATTATCAGGAGGATAGGGAGAGGAGTAGAGCTATCCCGTAAAAGAAAGGTTCTTGGGGTTATTGCTCAAAAACAGTCAAGCCTTTCTTTTTGGAATAACCTACCCTCTGAATTTATCACTAACGGTTTAAGCCACGGCTTAATGTTACACTGGTTGCCATGTTCACAGTGACCTCCAGTAGTATATAAATGATCGGTTAATTGTTCGGAGAAACATCAGTTAGGGCTGACTAGGGTCTGGAGAACATGCCAGGGCAAGTACCAGAATTGTGGGTCACCACCATTACTCCTGAATAAGACATTCATAGGACTCTACTTACTACAGGAGCATGGTACAGCATGGTACAGTGTTAGCTGGAGTACTATTAAACAACTTGACACACTGACAACCACATAATTTATGAAAATATGGTGCGGAGAGGGTAGAGGTAATAAAACATTGGGTTTCAAATGATGGATTGTGACCTGTGTGGCTGGAAACATTGGTTTGTTTAAATTGACAAGGCCTTTTTGATGAAAGCACAGAACAGTTTGTGAGGAGCCAGTGGACAGTAACACTGTCTTCCAATCGCTGGTGCTTTGGAGCACATCCGCTAAGTACCCAGGTCCTGGCTGGCAGTGAGACACTAATGACCACAATATAAGGCATTTCAGTCACACCTTCTCCTCCATGACCAGCATCTATTCACAAATGGCCTTTGTAGCTCCCCACCACCCCTTCATCATATCCTACTGATAAATCCCCAATATCAGACTCCTTTCCCACTCCAATTCAAGACTCACCTGATGAATCAAACTGCACTGCGTTGATCCTCAACTGACCTCCCAACCGTTCTCTCTTGTCTGTCTGGATCACCGCAGGCGCAGGGGCCAACTGAAAGACAAAACATACCACCTAGTGGCCAATTAAAGAGTATCATGGTCATGTTAGCTCCAGTTTGAAGTTAATACAGTTGAAGTTGGAAGTTTACATACACCTTAGCCAAATACATGTAAACTCAGTTTTTCACAATTCCTGACATTTAATCCTAGTAAAAATTCCCTGTCTTAGGTCAGTTAGGATCACCACTTTATTTTAATAATGTGAAATGTCAGAATAATAGTAGATAGAAAGAATGATTTATTTCAGCTTTTATTTCTTTCATCACATTCCCAGTGGGTCAGAGGTTTACATACACTCAATTAGTATTTGGTAGCATTGCCTTGAAATTGTTTAGCTTGGGTCAAACATTTCAGGTAGCCTTCCACAAGCTTCCCACAATAAGTTGGGTGAATTTTGGCCCATTCCTCCTGACAGAGCTGGTGTAACTGAGTCAAGTTTGTAGGCCTCCTTGCTCGCACAGGCTTATTCAGTTCTGCCCACAAATTGTCTATAGGGTTGAGGTCAGGGCTTTGTGATGGCCACTCCAATACATGGACTTTGTTGTCCTTAAGCCATTTTGCCACAACTTTGGAAGTATGCTTAGGGTCATTGTCCATTTGGAAGACCCATTTGCGACCAAGCTTTAACTTCCTGACTGATGTCTTGAGATGTTGCTTCAATATATCCAGATAATTTTCCTGCCTCATGATGCCATCTATTTTGTGAAGTGCACCAGTCCCTCCTGCAGCAAAGCACCCCCACAACATGATGCTGCCACCACTGTTCTTCACAGTTGGGGTGGTATTTTCAGTTTGCAAGCCTCCCCCTTTTCCCTTCAAACATGACGATGGTCATTATGGCCAAACAGTTCTATTTTTCTTTCATCAAACCAGAGGACATTTCTCCAAAAACTACAATCTTTGTCCCCATGTGCAGTTGCAAACTGTAGTCTGGCTTTTTTATGCCGGTTTTGGAGCAGTGGCTTCTTCCTTGCTGAGCTGCCTTTCAGGTTATGTCGATGTAGGACTCGTTTTACTGTGGACATAGATACTTTTGTACCTGTTTCCTCCAGCATCTTCACAAGGTCCTTTGCTTTTGTTCTGGGATTGATTTGCACTTTTCACACCAAAGTACATTCATCTCTAGGAGACATAACGCATCTCCTTCCTGAGCGGTATGACGGCTGTGTGGTCCCATGGTGTTTATACTTGCGTACTATTGTTTGTACAGATCAACGTGGTACCTTCAGGCGTTTGGAAATTGCTCCCAAGGATGAACCAGACTTGTGGAGGTCTACAATTTTTTTTCTGAGGTCTAAGCTGATTTCATTTGATTTACCAATGATGTCAAGCAAAGAGGCACTGAGTTTGAAGGTAGACCTTGAAATAAATCCACAGGTACACCTCCAATTGACTCAAATGATGTCAATTAGCCTTTCAGAAGCTTCTAAAGCCATGACATCATTTTTGGGAATTTTCCAAGCTGTTTAAAGGCATAGTCAACTTAGTGTATGTAAACTTCTGACCCACTGGAATTGTGATACAGTGAATTATCAGTGAAATAATCTGTCTGTAAACAATTGTTGGAAAAAATACTTGTGTCATGCACAAAGTAGATGTCCTAACCGACTTGCCAAAACTATAGTTTGTTAGCAAGAAATTTGTGGAGTGGTTGAAAAACGAGTTTTAATGACTCCAACCTAAGTGTATATAAACCTCCGACTTCAACTGTATATACTCAGCATAGCATAGTTTAAACCAAAACTCACAGCCTGACTTCAAGTCAGTACAACTGCAACCCCAAACTCAGCGCTACACAGCAGCACTGAAAACTTCTATCACACTACTCTCAAAACAGCCAAACTCCTGACAGCCCACATCCCTGAATTCAAAAAATCATGGGATACTGATAAAGGACCCAGGAAGTGATGAGCTTCAATCGGCATTTTTTTCAAAATTGTGTTATTGACATAGCTTTGTTCTGTTCAATGTTCTCTACCAACACTGAGTACACTTTACTAATATTGACTTGCACAAGGTGTTTAAAGCATTCCATAGGGATGCTGGCCCATGTTGACTCCAATGCTTCCCATAGTTGTATCAAGTTGGCTGGATGTCCTGTGGGTAGTGGACCATTCTTGATACACATGGGAAATCCAGCAGTGTTGCAGTTCTTGACACAAACCGGTGCTCCTGGCACCTACTAGCATACCCCATTCAAAGGCACTTAAATCTTTTGTCTTACCCATTCACCCTCTGAATGGCACACATACACAATACATGTCTCAATTGTCTCAAGGCTTAAAAATCATTTTTTAACCTTTCTCCTTCCATTCATCTACACTGATTGAAGTGGATTTAACAAGTGACATCAATAAGGGATAATAGCTTTCAACTGGACTCACCTGGTCAGTCTATGTCATGGAAAGAGCAGGTGTTCCTTATATTTGTATACAGTTCTCTCAGTGTATATTGTACTCTCAATACCCCAATTCATGTTGTTAAATTTAAAAGAATACAAGATAAAAAAAATGGCTGACACCACTCAAACCAATGAGGGTTTGGAACTTTTTCAGCCTCTGCTGATCTTACAGCTATTGTATGTAGTAATTGTGCCTATGAACCAGATTTGTACTGTTAGCACTGAGGCGGTGTGCCCTAGGAGGAAGTCCACTGTGTCCAACTCACCCTGCACTAACATAAATTACATGAGCACATCTACTTCTGCTAAACTTCCCAGTAAAGCAATGAAAACAAGTAAGCATCCCGGAAGAAAAGTGCTCAAAATAGCCAACGTTACCATATGTAGCTTAAGAAACAAGGTTCATGAAATCAATAATTTGCTAGTAACAGATGGCATTCATATTCTGAAACTCACTTAGATAATCCATTTTATGATACAGTGGTAGCAATACAAGGTTATAATACACTGCTCAAAAAAATAAAGGGAACACTTAAACAAGACAATGTAACTCCAAGTCAATCACACTTCTGTGAAATCAAACTGTCCACTTAGGAAGCAACACTGACTGACAATAAATTTCACATGCTGTTGTGCAAATTGAATAGACAACAGGTGGAAATTATAGGCAATTAGCAAGACACCCCCAATAAAGGAGTGGTTCTGCAGGTGGGGACCACAGACGACTTCAGTTCCCATGCTTCCTGGCTGATGTTTTGGTCACTTTTGAATGCTGGCGGTGCTTTCACTCTAGTGGTAGCATGAGACGGAGTCTACAACCCACACAAGTGGCTCAGGTAGTGCAGCTCATCCAGGATGGCACATCAATGCGAGCTGTGGCAAGAAGGTTTGCTGTGTCTGTCAGCGTAGTGTCCAGAGCATGGAGGCGCTACCAGGAGACAGGCCAGTACATCAGGAGACGTGGAGGAGGCCGTAGGAGGGCAACAACCCAGCAGCAGGACCGCTACCTCCGCCTTTGTGCAAGGAGGAGCAGGAGGAGCACTGCCAGAGCCCTGCAAAATGACCTCCAGCAGGCCACAAATGTGCATGTGTCTGCTCAAATGGTCAGAAACAGACTCCATGAGGGTGGTATGAGGGCCCAATGTCCACAGGTGGGGGTTGTGCTTACAGCCCAACACCGTGCAGGACGTTTGGCATTTGCCAGAGAACACCAAGATTGGAAAATTCGCCACTGGCGCCCTGTGCTCTTCACAGATGAAAGCAGGTTCACACTGAGCACATGTGACAGACGTGACAGAGTCTGGAGACGCCGTGGAGAAAGTTCTGCTGCCTGCAACATCATCCAGCATGACCGGTTTGGCGGTGGGTCAGTCATGGTGTGGGGTGGCATTTCTTTGGGGGGCCGCACAGCCCTCCATGTGCTCGCCAGAGGTAGCCTGACTGCCATTAGGTACCGAGATGAGATCCTCAGACCCCTTGTGAGACCATATGCTGGTGCGGTTGGCCCTGGGTTCCTCCTAATGCAAGACAATGCTAGACCTCATGTGGCTGGAGTGTGTCAGCAGTTCCTGCAAGAGGAAGGCATTGATGCTATGGACTGGCCCGCCCATTCCCCGGACCTGAATCCAATTGAGCACATCTGGGACATCATGTCTCGCTCCATCCACCAACGCCACGTTGCACCACAGACTGTCCAGGAGTTGGCGGATGCTTTAGTCCAGGTCTGGGAGGAGATCCCTCAGGAGACCATCCGCCACCTCATCAGGAGCATGCCCAGGCGTTGTAGGGAGGTCATACAGGCACGTGGAGGCCACACACACTACTGAGCCTCATTTTGACTTGTTTTAAGGACATTACATCAAAGTTGGATCAGCCTGTAGTGTGGTTTTCCACTTTAATTTTGAGTGTGACTCCAAATCCAGACCTCCATGGGTTGATAAATTGGATTTCCATTGATTATTTTTGTGTGATTTAGTTGTCAGCACATTCAACTATGTAAAGAAAAAAGTATTTAATAAGATTATTTCTTTCATTCAGATCTAGGATGTGCTGTTTAAGTGTTCCCTTTATTTTTTTGAGCAGTATATTTACATAAAATATAGAAATGCCAAAGGTGGAGGTGTTGCTGTTTAAATTCAGAACCACATTTCTGTAAAGATTAGAAAGGATCATGTTCAATACTGTTGAAGTAATATGGCTACAGGTTCATTTGCCTCAGCTAAAGCCCATTCTGGTGGGAAGCTGCTATAGACCATTAAGTGCTAACAGTCAGTATCTGGATAACATATGTGAAATGCTTGATAATGTATGTGATATCAACAGAGAGGTATATTTTCTGGGTGATTTAAATATTGACTGGCTTTCATCAAGCTGTCCACTCAAGAAAAAACTTCAAACTGTAACCAGTGCCGGCAATCTGGTTCAGGTTATCAGTCAACCTACCAGGGTAGTTACAAACAGCACAGAAATGAAATCATCAACATGTATTGATCACATCTTTTCTAATGCTGCATAAATTAGCTTGAAAGCAGTATCCAGATCCATTGGAAGTAGTGATCACAATATAGTAGCCATATCTAGGAAAACCGAAGCTCCAAAGGCTGGGCCTAATATGGTGTATAAGAGTTTATACAATACGTTTTGTAGTGATTCCTATGTTGTTGATGTAAAGAATATTTGTTGGTTCGTGGTGTGTAATGAGGAGCAAACAGACGCTGCACTAGATACATTTATGAAATTGCTTATTCCAGTTACTAATAAGCATGCACCCATTAAGAAAATGACTGTAAAAACTGTTAAATCTCTGTTGTTCGATGAGGAATTGGAAAAATTGTATGGTTGAGAGGGATGAGGCAAAAGGAATGGCAAATAAGTCTGGCTGCACAACCGATTGACAAATGTGTTGCAAAATGAGAAATCAAGTGACTAAACTTAATTAAAAAGAAACTACACTATGAAACAAAGATAAATGACATAAAGAATTGATAGTAAAAAGATTTGGGGACCTTAAATTACATTTTGGGAAAAAAGGCAAACTCAGCTCCATGATTCATTGAATCAGATGGCTCATTCATCACAAAACTAACTGATATTGCCAACTACAAATTCCTGAGGATAATAGCGGATGATATTGCCACTCCTATTTGCCATATTTTCAATTTAAGCCTACTAGAAAGTGTGTGCCCCCAGGCTTGGAGGGAAGCAAAAGTCATTCCGCTACCTAAGAATAGTAAAGCCCCCTTTAGTGGCTCAAATAGCCGACCAATCAGCCTGTTACCAACCATTAGTAAACTTTTGGAAAAAATGGTGTTTGACCAGATACAATGCTATTTTATAGTAAACAAATTGACAACAAACTTTCAGCATGATTATAGGGAAGGACATTCAACAAGCACAGCACTTACACAAATGACTGATGATTGGCTGAGAGAAATTGATGATAAAAAGATTGCGGGGGCTGTTTTGTTAGACTTCAGTGCGGCTTTGACATTATCGATCATAGTCTGCTGCTGGAAAAACTTGTGTTATGGCTTTACATTCCCTGCTATATTGTGGATAAAGAGTTACCTGTCTAACAGAACACAGAGGGTGTTATTTAATGCAAGCCTCTCCAACATAATCCAGGTAGAATCAGGAATTTCCCAGGGCAGCTGTCTAGGCCCCTTACTTTTGAAAATCTGTACTAATGACATGCCACTGGCTTTGAGTAAAGCCAGTGTGTCTATGTATGCGGATGATTCAATACTATAAAGGTCAGCTATTTCATTGACTGAAATGACTGCAACACTTAACAAAGAGTTGCAGTTAGTTTCAGAGTGGGTGGCAAGGAATAAGTTAGTCCTAAATATTTTTGAAACTAAAATTATTGAATTTGGGACAAATCATTCACTAAACCTCAACTAAATCTTGTAATAAATAATGTGGAAATTGAGCAAGTTGAGGTGACTAAACTGCTTGGAGTAACCCTGGATTGTAAACTGTTATGGTCAAAACATATTGTCCATAATAATGTGCTGCTCTACCTTCAAATTAAAATAAAATATAATTTTATTGGTCACATACACATGGTTAGCAGATGTTAATGTGAGTGTAGTGAAATGCTTGTGCTTCTAGTTCCGACAGTGCAGTAATATCTAACAAGTAATCTAACATTTCCCCAACAACTACCTAATACACACAAATCTAAAGGGGTGAATGAGAATACACACACACACACACACACACACACACACACACACACACACACACACACACACACACATATATATATATATATATATATATATATATATATATATATATATATGGATGAGCAATGGCTGAGCGACAAGGTGCAATAGATGGTATAAAATACAGTATATACTGTACATATGATATGAGTAATGTAAGATATGTAAACTTTATTAAAGTGGCATTATTTAATGTGGCATTGTTTAAGGTGAATAGTGATCCATTTATTAAAGTGGCCAGTGATTGGGTCTCAATGTAGGCAGCAGCCTCTCTGAGTTAGTGATTGCTGTTTAGCCATCTGATGGCCTTGAGATAGAAGCTGTTTTTCAGTCTCTCTGTCCCAGCTTTCTGGATGGTAGTGGGGTGAACAAGCAGTGGCTCGGGTGGATGTTGTCCTTGATGATCTTTTTGGCCTTCCTGTGACATTGGGTGCCGTCGGTGTCATCGAGGGCAGGTAGTTTGCCCCCGGTGATGCATTGTGCAGACCACACCACCATCTGGAGAACCTTGCCACTGAGTGCGGTGCAGTTGCGTACCAGGCGGTGATACAGCCCGACAGGATGCTCTCGATTGTGCATCTGTAAAAGTTTGTTAGGGTTTTGGGTGACAAGCCAAATTTCTTCAGCCTCCTGAGGTTGAAGAGGCGCTGTTACGCCTTCTTCACCACACTGTCTGTGTGGGTGGACCATTTCAGTTTGTCTGTGATCTGTACGCCGAGGAACTTTCCACCTTCTCCACTGCTGTCCCTTTTGATGTGGATAGGGTGTGCTCCCTCTGCTGTTTCCTGAAGTCCACGATCATCTCCTTTGTTTTGTTGATGTTGAGTGAGAGGTTGTTTTCATGACACGACACTCCGAGAGCCCTCACCTCCTCCCTGTAGGCTGTCTCGTTGTTGTTGGTAATCAAGCTCACTATTGAGTTGGAGGTGTGCATGGCCACGCATTCCTGGGTGAACAAGGAGTACAAGAGGGGACTGAGCACTCACCCTTGTGGGGCCCCAGTGTTGAGGGTCAGCAAAGTGGAGATGTTGTTTCCTAACTTCACCACCTGGGGGCGGCCTGTCAGAAAGTACAGGACCCAATTGCACAGGACGGGGTTGAAACCCAGGGCCTCCAGCTTGATGATGAGCTTGGAGAGTACAGTGCCTTGCAAAAGTATTCACCCTCCTTGGCATTTTTCCTATTTTGTTGCATTACAACCTGTAATTTGAAATTGATTTTTATTTGGATTTCATGTAATAGACTACACAAAATAGTCCAAATTGGTGAAGTAAAATGAAAAAAATTACTTGTTTCAAAAAATAAATAAATGGAAAAGTGGTGCGTGCATATTTATTCACCCCCTTTGCTATGAAGCCCCTAAATAAGATCTGGTGCAACCAATTACCTTCAGAAGTCACATAATTAATTAAATAAAGGCCACCTGTGTGCAATCTAAGTGTCACATAATCTGTCACATGATCTCAGTATATTTACACCTGTTCTGAAAGGCCCCAGAGTCTGCAACACCACTAAGCAAGGGGCTCCACCAAGCAAGCAGCACTATGAAGACCAAGGAGCTCTCCAAACAGGTCAGGGAAAAAGTTGTGGAGAAGTGCAGATCAGGGTTGGGTTATAAAAAAATATCCGAAACCTTGAACATCCTACGGCGCACCATTTAATCCATTATTAAAAATGTTTAAGAATATGGTACCACAACAAACCTACCAAGAGAAGGCCGCCCACCAAAACTCACGGACCAGGCAAGGAGGGCATTAATCAAAGAGGGAACAAAGAGACCAAAGATAACACTGAAGGAGCTGCAAAGCTCCACAGAGGAGATTGGAGTATCTGTCCATAGGACCACTTTAAGCCGAGCTGGGCTTTACGGTAGAGTGGCCATTGCTTAAAGAAAAAAATAAGCAAACATGTTTGGTGTTTGCCAAAAGGCACGTGGGAGACTCCCCAAACATATGTAAGAAGGTACTCTGGTCAGATGAGACTAAAATATAGCTTTTTGGCCATCAAGGAAAACGCTATGTCTGGCGCAAACCCAACATCTCCCATCACCCTGAGAACACCATCCCCACAGGGAAGCATGGTGGTGGCAGCATCATGCTGTGGGGATGTTCTTCCATCGGCAGGGAGTGGGAAACTGGTCAAAAGGGAAATTCTTGAGGGAAACCTGTCTCAGTCTTCCAGAGATTTGAGACTGGGACTGAGGTTCACCTTCCAGCAGGACAATAACCTTAAGCATACTGCTAAAGCAACACTCAAGTGGTTTAAGGGGAAACATTCAAATGTCTTGGAAAGCCTAGTCAAAGCCCAGACCTCAATCCAATTGAGAATCTGTGGTATGACTTAAAGATTGCTGTACACCAGCGGAACCCATCCAACATGAAGGAGCTGGAGCAGTTTTGCCTTGATGAATGGGCAAAACACCCAGTGGCTAGATGTGCCAAGCTTATAGAGACATACCCCAAGACACTTGCATCTGTAATTGCTGCAAAATGTGTCTCTACAAAGTATTGACTTTGGGGGGTGAATAGTTATGTACACTCAAGTTTTGTGTGTTTTTTTGGTCTTATTTCTTCTTCAATGTGGTAGGAATGTTGTGTAAATCAAATGATACAAACCCCCCAAAAATCCATTTTAATTCCAGGTTGTAAGGCAACAAAATATGAAAAATGCCATGGGGGGTGAATACTTTCGCAAGCCACTGTACTATGGTGTTGAATGCTGAGCTGTAGTCAATGAACAGCATTCTTACATAGGTATTCCTCTTGTTCAGATGGGATGGGGCAGTGTGCAGTGTGATGGCGATTGCATCGTCTGTGGACCTGTTGGGGTGGTATGCAAACTGAAGTGGGTCTAGGGTGGCAGGTAAGGTGGAGGTGATATGATCCTTGACGAGTCTCTCAAAGCACTTCATGATGACAGAAGTGAGTGCTACGGGGCGGTAGTCATTTAGTTCTGTTATCTTTGCCTTCTTGGGTACAGCAACAATGGCGGCCATCTTGAAGCATGTGGGGACAGCAGACTAGGATAGGGAGCAATTGAATATGTCCATAAACACACCAGCTAGCTGGTCTGCGCATGCTCTGAGGACGCGGCTAGGGATGCCGTCTGGGCCAGCAGCCTTGTGAGGGTTAACACGTTTAAATGTTTTACTTACGTCGGCCACGGAGAAGGGGCGCAGTTCTTGTTAGCGGGCCGCGATGGTGGCACTGTATTATCCCCAAAGCGGGCAAAGAAGGTGTTTAGTTTGTCTGGAAGCGTGACGTCTGTGTCCGTGACATGGCTGGTTATCTTTTTGTAGTCCGTGATTTCCTGTAGACCCTGCCACATACATCTCGTGTTTGAGCCGTTGAATTGTGACTCCACTTAGTCCCTGTCCCGGCATTTTGCTTGTTTGATTGCCTTGCGGAGGGAATAACTACACCGTTTATATTCAGCCATATTCCCAGACCTCTTTCCATGGTTAAATGCAGTGGTTCGCACATTCAGTTTTGTGTGAATGACGCCATCCATCCACGGTTTCTGGTTAGGTTTTAATAGTCACAGTGGGTACAACATCTCCAATGCACTTCCTTATAAACTCATTCACCGAGTCAGCGTATAGATCGATGTTGTTCTGAGGCTGACCGGAACATATCCCAGTCCGCGTGATCAAAACAATCTTGAAGAGTGGATTCCGATTGGTCAGACCAGTGTTGAATGGTTCTAGTCACTGGTACATCCTGTTTGAGTTTCTGCCTATAGACTGTAGGAGCAAGATGGCGTCGTGGTCGGATTTGCTGAAGAGAGGTCGGGGGAGGGCTTTGTATGCAACGCGGAAGTTAGAGTAGCAATGATCGAGTGTATTACCCCCGAGTACTGCAATCAATATGCTGAAAGAATTTAGGTAGCCTTGTTTTCAAATTTGCTTTGTTAAAATCTACAGCTACAATAAATGCAGCCTCAGGATATATGGTTTCCAGTTTACATAGAGTCCAGTGAAGTTCCTAGATGGCCGTCTTGGTGTCTACTTGAGGGGGAATGTACACAGCTGTGATGGTAATATGGCCGGCATTTGATTGTAACAAATTCTAGGTTGGGTGAGCAGAAGGACTTTAGTTCCTGTATGTTGTTATGATTACACCATGAGTCGTTAATCATGAAGCATACACCCCCACCCTTCCTCTTCCTAGAGAGGTGTTTATCTCTGTCGGCGCGATGCATGGAGAAGCCCGGTGGCTGAACCTGATTCTGACAACATATCCCGAGAGAGACATGTTTCTGTGAAACAGAGGATGTTACAATCTCTGATGTCTCTCTGGAAGGCCACCCTTGCTCGAATGTCAAGAGACTGGACATTGGCGAGTAGTATACTCGGGAGCGGTGGGCGATGTGCACGTCTACGGAGCATGACCAGGAGGCCGCTCCGTCTGCCCCTTCTGCGGCGTTGTGGGAAGCTTGTGGAAGGCTACCTGAAACGTTTGACCCAAGTTAAACTATTTCAAGGCAATGCTACCAAATACTAATTGAGCGTATGTAAACTTCTGACCCACTGGGAATGTGATGAAAGAAATAAAAGCTGAAATAAATCATTCTCTCTACATTTATTCTGACATTTCTCTGACATAAAGTGGTGATCCTAACTGACCTAAGACAGGGAATTTCGACTAGGATTAAATGTCAGGAATTGTGAAAAACCAAGTTTAAATGTATTTGGCTAAGGCGTATGTAAACTTCTGACCCACTGGGAATATGATGAAAGAAATAAAAGCTGAAATAAATCATTCTCTCTACATTTATTCTGACATTATTCTGACATAAAGTGGTGACCCTAACTGACCTAAAACAGAGAATTCTTACTAGGATTAAATGTCAGGAATTGTGAAAAACCAAGTTTAAATGTATTTGGCTAAGGTGTATGTAAACTCCTGGCTTCAACTGTATATATACAGTACCAGTCAGAAGTTTGGACACACCTACTCATTCAAGGGTTTTTCGAGATTTGTTTTACTATTTTCTATATTGTAGAATAATCGTGAAGACATCAAAACTATGAAATAACACATATGGAATCATGTCGTAACCAAAAAAGTGTTAAACAAGTACAAATATATTTTTTATGTTTGATTCTTCAAAGTAGCCACCCTTTGCCTTGATGACAGCTTTGCACTGACCTTCATGTCTTACTCCAATTATGTCTTACTCCATGTCTTACTCTCCCGGTCGAGCCGAGGAGAGTGCCAGAGCCCGAATGGCAAACTCTGGAGGAGCGTGTTATCACACTACGGCCACAGAAACGGCAGAAACGGAGCTGGCGGCTGAGCCGCGGGAAGAGCCAGAGACTGTCAGGGAGGCAATGGAGAAGTTGGGAGAGAGAGAGATGAGAGAGATGTTGTGCAAGTGTGTTTTGCTCAACATTCGACCAGAAGATCCGGTTAGCAGCCTGGTGAAACCTGTGTCGGCTCCACGCATCTGTCCTCCAGTGCGCCTCCCCAGTCCGGTACGTCCTGTGCCTGCTCCTTGCACTCGCCCTGAAGTGTGTGTCACCAGTCCGGTGCCACCTGTGCCAGCTCCACACATCAGGCCTCCAGTGCGCCTCCCCAGTCCGGTACGTCTTGTGCCTATTCCCCGCACTCGCCCTGAAGTGCGTGTCACCATTCCGGTGCCACCTGTACCGGCTCCACGCACTAGGCCTCCAGTGCGCATTCACAGTCCAGAGCTTCCGGCGACGGTTACCAGTCCAGAGCTTTCCGGCGACGGTTCCCAATCCGGAGCTTCCGGCAACGGTTCCCGGTCTGGAGCTTTCGGCGACGGTTCCCGGTCCGAAGCTGCCGGCGATGGTTCCCGGTCCGGAGCTTCCGGCGACGGTTCCCGGTCCGGAGCTTCCCGGTGACGGTTCCCGGTCCAGAGCTTCCGGCGACGTTTCACAGTCCGGAACCTCCGGCGACGGTCCACGGTCCGGAACCTCCGGCGACGGTCCACGGTCCAGAACCTCCGGCGACGGTCCACGGTCCAGAACCTCCGGCGATGGAGGTTTAGTTTCACTTAAATAAATATGTGGAACTATACTCACGATGCACCTTGGTGCGCTCCTTTCCAAGAACGTGACATTATGATATCATATACAAAGATGATAAAAAACGTAACATTTACAAAAGATACTATATTCGAGTTTAACCACAATATTTGTTGTATTATTTGTTCTGTCTTTTCTGGTGGATTAAACTGAAATTGCAACCAACTTTCTGTGGCTTGTTTTTAAAATAGCAATATTTTGGAGATTATTTCATTTTCAAATAACCGAAAGTGAGAGGTTGAAATCTGAATAAAGAGGAAAAAGGCCATTCTTGAACACGGGGTGAGACATTCTTACTAATCTGTTAGAGAACCAGTTTGGATTTAAATATAACTTTTGCATGACTGATGCCTTTAGTGAGAGGTCTAATGCTTTAATATGTAATAATGCAGCCCTCCAAATTCCTATTCATTATATTAATAGATCCGTTTCATTTTGTCTGGCTTGCCATTCCAAAAAAATTGAATTTGTTTTGCTCATATAATTTTTAAAAACAGGTTGCTAGGTGTAGGCAAGAACATAAGCAAATAAGTAAACTGGGATATGACTAAAGAGTTCATCAGGGTGATTTTTCCACAAATAGACAGATATGTTCCTGTCCATGGTAGCTAATCGTATCTATTTTTGCTAGTTTTCTATTAAAATGTATTGGAAGATAATGTCTTTCTTATGATATGTACACCAAGTATGTCCACATCACCATCAGAACATTTCATTGGTAAACTGCACAGTAATGTAAAATGTGTATTTTTTTGTGTTCCAATACCAATCCAATCCAGAGAGGTTAGAGAAGATATCTAGCTCCTCTACAACGCTGTGGAGGGATCCAAATTGTGGATTTTAAAGAAAGCATGAATCATCAGCGTACAATGACACCTTTGTTTTTAAGCCCTTGATTTCTAACCCCTTGATATTATTGTTGGATCTGATTTTAACAGCTAACATTTCGATGGCAATAATAAATAGATATGCCGATGGTGGACAACCTTGTTTTACTCCTCTTGACAGTTTAATACTTTCTGAGAAATAACAATTATTTACAATTTCACAACTAGGGTTACTATACATAACTTTAACCCATTTTATAAGAGATTCTCCAAAATTGAAATATTCCAGGCATTTATATTTAAAATCCAGTCGTACTTTATCAAAAGCCTTTTCAAAGTCAGCTATGAATACCAGGCCTGGTTTCCCAGATTTTTCATAGTGTTCTATTGTTTCCAGTACTTGACTTATATTATCTGCAATGTATCATCCATGTAAAAAATCTCTCTGATTAGGATTAATTATTATTATTATTATGAATTATTAATGCCTTTATGGGCTATGCATTTTGCATCACAACACTGAAGTGTAAGGGGCCTCAAATTTTTTACATTGAATTATTAACTTTTTTTTACCTTTATTTAACTAGCCAAGTCAGCTAAGAACAAATTCTTATTTACAATGACAGCCTACACCGGACAAACCCGGACGATGCTGGGCCAATTGTGCGCTACCCTGTGGGACTCCCAATCATGGCTGGTTGTGATACGCTGGTTCGATTCCAGGCTGTGTCTGTAGTAATGCCTCAAGCACTAAGATCCAGTGCCTTAGACCGCTGCACCACTCGGGAGCCAAATGGACTGGATCTTTTATTCATCACTTCTATCCTGTTTCAGCAATAATGAAGTCAGACTTTCTTATTGAGTATCCGATAATCTACCATTTGTGTAAGAGTGATTAAAACATGCTAATAACGGTTTTCCGAGTATATCAAAAAAGGTATGGTATACCTCCACTGGTTTTAATTGAATCAAGAAGTTCCTCCTCTGTAATTTGGCCTTCACATGAGTCTTTCTTTACAGCTGTTCATTGTACATTATAAATAGAAAAGTTCCTCCATTTCTTTTTGTTTTCCCTCTCATTTATTCTGTACTTCTATGGAACAGTTTTAATTGCTATCGATCTGTATTAGTCCTTCCATTTCCTTTGTTAATATGGACTCTTTTGACCTAAATTGCTTTTGTTTTTGGGACATACTAATAACGATTTTCCGAGTATATCAAAAAAGGTATGGTATACCTCCACTGCTTTGGTTCCAGCAAGACTGGCATAAGAAAGTAGTCAAGACTACTAGTTTGATTGAACCTCCTTCATGTATATCTCACTAGGTCAGGATATTTAAGCCTCTATATATCCACTAGTTCCAATATCCATGACATTTGTGATTCCCTTAAGTGTATGAGGGTGATAGTTTGTAGTGTGATTTTCTTTATGGTCCATTGAGGTATTTAAAACTGTATTATTGTCAAGGCACAAGGCGAGACCCAATGCAGACACAGATGTTTGGAGTCTTACAATGTTTATTAATCCAAAGGGGTAGGCAAGAGAATGGTCGTGGACAGGCAAAAAGGTCAAAACCAGATCAGAGTCCAGGAGTTACAGAGTGGCTGTCACGTCCTGACCATAGTAAGATGTGATTTTCTATGGTAGAGTGGTCAGGGCGTGACAGGGGGTGTTTTTCTTTCTTTCTATGTTTCTATTTCTATGTTTAAGTTCTAGTTTTTCTATATCTATTTTTTTTTTGTGGGGTTGATCTCCAATTAGAGGCAGCTGGTCCTCGTTGTCTCTAATTGGAGATCATATTTAAGTAGGGGTTTTTCTTCCTGGGTTTTTGTGGGTTATTATCTTTTGAGTAGTTTTTGTGTCTCTCTGCGTCACGGTTTGTTATTTTGTTAATTCAGTTTATGTATTTGCAAAGTTTAATGGATTTAATAAAATGTGGAACTACAACTGCGCTGCACTTTGGTCTGCTCCTTTCAACAGCCGTGACAGAATAACCCACCATAAAGGACCAAGCAGCGTGGTAAGGGAAGGTAAGAGATTCTGGGCGGTAAAGGACCCGGGAGGCAGGCTGGGGAGTATTGCCACCCGAGGGAGGAGATTGAGGCAGCTAAAACAGAGCGGCGTTATTATGAGGCGCTGTACCAACAACAAGGCAAGTGCGAGAGACACACGGGGAGCACACGGGGAGATTTCTTGCACGGGGGGCACACGGGGAGATTGACAGAGTCAGGTTGGAGACCTGTGCCAACTCCCCGTGCTTACTGTGGGGGGCGAGTGACCGCGCAAGCACCATGTTATGCTGAGTTACGCACTGTGTCGCCAGTGCGCAGTGACAACCCGGTGCGCTCGGTACAAGCTCCTCACAGGTGCCGTGCAAGAGTTGGCATTCAGCCAGGAAGGAGGATGCCTGCTCAGCGTTCCTGGTCTCCGGTGCGTCTTCTCGGCCCAGGTTATCCTGCGCCAGCTCTACGCACAGTACCCCCAGTTCGGCAACACAAACCTGTGCGACCTGTCACAACGCCTCGCGCTTGTCTGGCTACGGAAGTTATCCAGCCAGGACAGGTTGTGCCAGCCATAAGCTCCAGATCTCCAGTGCGCCTCCATGACCCAGTATACCCTGTGCCTGCTCTGTGCACCTAGCCTCCGGCGACGCGCTCCAGTCCGGAGCCTCCAGCAACGTTCCCTAGTCCAAAACTCCCAGCGACGTTCCTAGTCCGGTGAGACCTATTCCAGCTCTACGAAGGAAGCCTCCAGCGACGTTCCCTAGTCCAGAACTCCCAGAGACGTTCCCTAGTCCAGAACTCCCAGCGACGTTCCCTAGTCCAGAACTCCCAGCGACGTTCCCTAGTCCGGTGAGACCTATTCCAGCTCCACGAATGAAGCCTTCAGTGATGATCTATGGTCCGAAGCCTGTAGAGATGATCCATGGGAAGAAACCTGTAGGGATGATCCATGGCCCGGAGCCTGTAGGGATAATCCATGGCAAGAAGCCTGTAGGGATGATCCATGGCCCGGAGCCTGTAGAGAGGAACCATGGCGTGAAGCCTCCAGTGATGATCCATGGCGCGGAACCTGTAGTGATGATCCATGGCACGGAGCCTGCAGTGACGGTCTACAGTCCGGAACCTCCTGAGACGGTCTACAGTCCGGAACCTCCTGAGACGGCCTACAGTCCGAAACCTCCTGAGACGGCCTACAGTCCGAAACCTCCTGAGACGGCCTACAGTCCGGAACCTCCTGAGACGGCCTACAGTCCAAAACCTCCTGAGACGGCCTACAGTCCGGAACCTTCGGAGACGGTCCACAGTTCGGAACCTCCTGAGACGGCCTGCAGCCCAGAACCTCCTGAGATGGCCTGCAGCCCAGAGTCTTCAGCGACGGCCTGCAGCCCAGTCTTCAGCGACGGCCTGCAGCCCAGAACCTCCAGCGGCGGCCTGCAGCCCAGAACCTCCAGCGGCAGCCTGCAGCCCAGAACCTCCAGCAATGATCTACAGTCCGGTTCCTCCTTCAACGATCCACGGTCCAGTGGTACTAAAGCGGGTGGAGCGGGGTTTACGCACCGAACCAGAGCCGCCTCCTCTGCTGGAGGTTAAGGTTATGTGGACTGCATTTGAGCCGCCATAGACAATTGTCACCCTCCCTACCCTCCCTTTTGTTTTGTGGTTTCTTTTGTTGTTGTAGGTGCATTCGGAGTCTGCACCTTTGGGGGGGGGGGGGGGGGGGGGGGGGGGGGGTACTGTCACGTCCTGACCATAGTAAGATGTGATTTTCTATGGTCAGGGCGTGACAGGGGGTGTTTTGTTTTTTTCTATGTTTTCTATTTCTATGTTTAAGTTCTAGTTTTTCTATTTCTATGTTGTTTTTTGGGGTTGATCTCCAATTAGAGGCAGCTGGTTCTCGTTGTCTCTAATTGGAGATCATATTTAAGTAGGGGTTTTTCTTCCTGGGTTTTTGTGTGTTATCTTTTGAGTAGTTTTTGTGTCTCTCTGCGTCACGGTTTGTTATTTTGTTAATTTAGTTTATGTATTTGCAAAGTTTCACGGATTTAATAAAATGTGGAACTACAACCGTGCTGCACTTTGGTCTGCTCCTTTCGACAGCCGTGACAGTAGCAGACAGGCTCATGGTCAAGGCAGGCAGAATGGTCAGGCAGACAGGTACAAAGTCCAGAAACAGGCAACGGTCAAAACCAGGAGGACTAGAAAAAGGAGAATGCAAAAAGCAGGAGAACGGGAAAAACGCTGGTTGATTTGGAAACATAAAAGACGAACTGACACAGAGAGACAGGAAACATAAATACACTGGGGAAAACAGTGGAGAAAACAAGCGACACCTGGAGGGGGTGGAGACAATAAAGAGGACAGGTGAAACTGATTAGCGTGTGACAATTATAATCTCTCACCATAATAATAGAGTCTTGTATTGCTTGTATGTTTGATAAATTATTATATATATTTTCAAATAGGCATGGATCATAATTATTTGGACCGTATATATTAATGAGCCATATCTGTTTAATAACATACTTTAAAATCATCCATCTACCTGTCACAATTCCCACCGACGGTGGCGCCCCCTCCTGCTCGGGTGGCGCTCGGCGGTCGTTGTCACCGGCCTATTAGCTGCCACTGATTCCCTTTTTTGGTTTTCCCTTTTTTTTGTTTTGTGCACCTGTGTTTAGTTTAGTTAATTAGCGGGGCTATTTAATTTAGCTGGTCCGCTTCCGTGTTTTGCGGGATTATTTCGTTACTGACGGCTCATGTTCGTGTCGGAGCTGTTTTACACCGTGTGTGTTTTCTCCCCAGTGTTTGGGAATATTTGTTTTGTGTGTGAGTGTACATTAAATACGCCACTACCCTGTGCTCGCTGCTTCCTGTGCCTCATTCCTTCACCACGACTACCAAGCCCTTACACTACCTGCGGATCTGTTTGGACAATTTGCACATTTGGATCAAAATGATTGTTAATTAATATCATCACCCCTTTTGCCCATGGGAGAAGTATATTTCGCCCCCCCCCGACCCCCAAGCCTTTTTCCACACAACTTCATCTAACGTTGTTGACTGAGTTTCCTGTTAATTAACAATAGATATTATATTCCTTCTCTTTTAGCCAGGTAAATACTGATTGTCGTTTCTTATTATCTACTAAGCCATTACAATTATAGTTGGCTATACTTGTTTCACCATTTACCATAATGAGATACAAGTTTCAATTATATTAATCATAATATATGTTTGTAAACATACCGTTCAAAATTGCTATAGTAATTGAGTGTCCATACAGCTGTACTATGATATTTGCATTGCTACTGAGTAAACCTCCAATTGCCCCCCCCCCCCCCCCCCATCCCAAGTTGAGTTGTCATTCCAGTGACTGGCGGACCACCTCTGTCCCCTCAGATCACAGGGACCCTGAGAGACCGGGTCCCATCTTTCGAAAAGAGCACATAGTGCCACCCACAGAACAGAAGCAGATCAACCCCCAAAACCATTTCCATTTCCACTTAGACTTAGACTTGTATTATATATAGTTATCAAAACATACATATACTGTATATAAAATCTTGCATATCTTAATTTCCACAATTCACGAAAAATATGCGTATGTACTGTAGGCAGTTTATGTGAAGGATTGTTACTTATAACCGGTATCGCCATTACAAAGATTACATTTTTTGCAAGCAACTATTATTTTAGCAAACAATTATTGTCATTCATCCTATATTGTCCCTAACATCATGACCCCATAGCAACAGATGTGGTATACATTCACACACACACACACATACATACTCATACACACTCGACCCATTTCCCCCACAAACAACCACAAGCTCAGATGTTCAACAGTTGTTCCATACCCGAGCCCAACTCAAGAAAGGACTTGATGTGTGAATGCATATACAGTTGCAGCTGTTTGAGAAGGCATGCAAAATGTTGCAAAAAAAAAAGTTACAAATTGGGAAACTTGATTAACTAATGTCAAGTCCTAGCTGTTGGAAACACACACACGCTGGTCCCCCGTTGTGACCATTTTCTCAAGCATCTCTGTGCAGTCAGACATTTGATCATTCCGTGCCACTAGGGCCACAGTAATTTGCCCCCTCTCTGAATGTCCGAGTGTGACCCCCTCCCCAATGGGTTACTGCAGCTAGTATTGCCAGCACCGCCACTAACTGGGTGGGGGCACCCCAATGGAATCCCCACCGGCTAGGTATAAGGTCATCAAGGTTCTCATAAACATCTTTAAGAAATTCCTTGCACATTATGCTCACCTAATCGGGGTGCTTTGGCTTTGTAGGACCAACCCAGCCAGGCAGGCTCAGACTCTAGAGGGGGCAGTGCTGCTTTAGTGGGTTTCTGACCTCATTTATCTTTCTGTTTTGGCTGCGTATAGGCTACTTACAGTAGTCCATTAAACAGATAAGGACTTCTCCTTAGTGTGTGGGTCGCACAGGTGGGTGTCTAGGGTATAGGGTTGGGGACCGTTCCATCATGATAGGACAATAAATAACTAAACTATATTTATTATTTATTTTGAAATGTTTATCCCATATCTGCACAAAATTGAAAGCTCTCTCTCACAACCCATGCTCGCAGACATACATGGGCTCTTGTATTCACAACCATTTTCCTTTTTCATTGACTTAACTCAGTTTTGTCACCACAGCCCCATATACTACCCACCACTGCGACCTGTATGCTCTCGTTGGCTGGCCCTCGCTTCATATTCGTTGCCAGAACCACTGGCTCCAGGTCATCTATAAGTCTTTGCTAGGTAAAGCTCCGCCTTATCTCAGCTCACTGGTCACCATAGAAGCACCCACCCGTAGCACGCGCTCCAGCAGGTATATTTCACTGGTCACCCACAAAGCCAATTCCTCCTTTGGCCGCCTTTCCTTCCAGTTCTCTGCTGCCAATGACTGGAACGAATTGCAAAAATCACTGAAGCTGGAGACCCATATCTCCCTCACTAACTTTAAGCACCAGCTGTCAGAGCAGCTCACAGATCACTGCACCTGTACATAGCCCATCTGTCACGACTTCCGCCGAAGTCGGTCCCTCTCCTTGTTCAGGCGGCGTTCGGCGGTCGACGTCACCGGCTTTCTAGCCACCGCTGATCCACTTTTCATTTTCCATTTGTTCTGTCTTTGTCTTATCACACCTGGCTTCACTCACCAATCACTTGTTTATTATTTAACCCTCTGTTCCCCATGTTGCATTTGTGAGTGATTGTTATTTGTTACGTGGATGATTGTCAGGCGTTGCACTTTTGTTTTAGACCGTGTTTTGGCACTTGTATGTGTTATGTGCTGTCATTTGGTAACCGGTATTAAAGTGCGCCTGTTTATTATAGTCCGCTCTCCAGCACTTGACTTCGCCTCCCATAAACATGCATTACACCATCCAACTACCTCATCCCCATACTGCTATTTATTTTTTTGCTATTTGCACCCCAGTATCTCTACTTGCACATCCATCTTCTGCACATCTATCACTCCAGTGTTTAATTGCTAAATTGTAATTATTTCGTCACTATGGCCTATTTATTGCCTTACCTCCATTATCTTACCTAATTTGTACACACTGTATATAGACTTTTTTCTCTATTGTGTTATTGACTGTATGTTTGTTTATCCCATGTGTAACTCTGTGTTGTTGTTTGTGTCGCACTGCTTTGCTTTATCTAGGCCAGGTCACAGTTGTAAATGATAACTTGTTCTCAACTAGCCTACCTAGTTAAATAAAGGTGAACATTTTTTTTTTAAATAAAAAATAAACTCCACACTTTTTTCCAAACACAAAAACACACACCCCACCTTCCATCACAATACACCCGCATATACCCACATAATGTGCTTTCTATGTCTTCTGTGTTCTGCTGTGTTTTTATCTCTACCGTGTTGATTTTGAGTACTTTTGTGTTCCAATTTGTAATATTTAAAGATGTATTATTTTGCTAATTATCCTTTCTTCTAATGCTGACTTATCTATTTATAAACTACTATATATAGAAAGTGGAATACTAATTATTTTACAACATTCCCTATCTTGAACGGTATAGTTCAGTTGTGGTTTATTTCTTCATCAATTGTTGTATTTCATTGTTTTCCGATATATATATCGTTTTATTACAATCCCTACTGCGGGTAGTATTGGGTGTTCCATTATTCGACTCCTTTATGGGAACTTTGTAATATTTAGAATAACCATGGAGAAGTCTTGGTGTCTCGGAACTCAGATTTTTCACTTTAAAATGTATGACAAACTAAAACCAATGATTGCAAACCATACAACTCTATGCACAACATGTACTTTGTTATTGTTCAAAGTAGTCCTTGTGCATGAAGATTTATGGTTTGTTTAACTTTGCAATCATGCTGTGGAATTGCCCAACTAGACTTTTCAAGGGGTAGTGTTTTGTATTTTATTCAACAAATGTTAATGGTTGTAAATTAACCAATTAATTTGAATAGTCTATATATGCCTACTGATTAGTTTACTCACATAGGGAGTTTATTGCAAAAACCTATTTATTGAGCATAATACAACTTTTTTATTAGGTCATAATTGAGGAGGAAAGGTACCCTACTATACTATATGCTGATGTCTGTGTTCACGTGGTCCATTGCCACAATGATACACAAGAGGGCAGCATGTGGCTGTGTACGCAACAGTAGAATGTGGCAGATGTAAGGGTTTAGGGGATTTTGTTGTTTTTCCATGGTTGTTCTCAACAGCTATAAAATATATAACTTCCACAGCATCTTCTTCCCCAACAAAAAGTGGTTGAATTATGCCCCCCATTAAAATGACTAAGCTGAAGAAAATGATGTTGTACTCATTATAATGTTGTCCTTTTTAGTCACATCTTTTATGTGTAGTTAATATTAAAGTTAATTTTGGTTTGTTATAGGGTAAGATGTGAGGTTGCCCACATGTAAAAACCATGTCCTTTCATAGTTTCCTTTAGATGAATCCAGCAGTATGAAGAAGGGATTATTTCCACCCCAAACCCACCGAGACACAATTTCTGAGTGGGACATGGTTTTGACTGAGGCAGTTTGATGTGGGTTAAACAACTGGCTTTGTTCTTGGCATGAGGTCTCTCCCCCCCCCCCCCCCCCCCCCCCCCCCCCCCCCCCCCCCCCCCCACACACAACACACACACACACACTGCACACATACCTTTGAGTGGATTGACAAAAAATAAATAAAGGGATATGAAAGTGCGTATGCATGTTACTTAAATAGATCTTCATTATAATAACACCAAATTTATAGCCAGGAGAATATTTCGGTTTGGTGGCTCAAGGACAGCAAATGTAGGTACCCAGTGAGTAAAATGACGTTGAAAAGACAACGAAAAGACGTATTTTCCGGATGTTTCAAATTAGTATTTTAAACATGTTGAAAAAAAAATATTTTATGGGTTGAAATCAGGTTCATTTTCAGTTCTGAATGAGTGTTGAAAATACATATTTTTTGGTAATTTACTCAATGGCCAAATTTCAACTGCACATATATTCTCAATGAAGTTAACATTGTATCACAATACTAACCATTTAATATAAAAAAGTGGAGCCAAAATAGAATATTTATATTATTGCTCCCATCTTTCACATTCACTTATGTTAGCTTTTTCTAAATAAAAATAAAAATACACAAAAAAATACTAAAAAAGATTAATAAAATAAACAAAAAACAGCAGCAATGATGTTCATAGTAGGCCAACCTACATAGGAAATCAACAGAACACTTCAACTACCATAACATTCTCACCAAAGGTTATAGAATTATTGTTCTTACTATGACATGTTATTGTTTGTCTACCGTAGTTGAATGCAATGACCGAAAGTCACTCTAGATAATAGAGTCTACCGAATGACCAAATTCTAAATATAAAACAAACACTTGCAAAGCATACTGGGTATTATACGAATGAGCTCAAACCCCAAACGAGGAAAAATTTGGTCATTCCAGACCAGACAGAATCTGAATGAATCATTGACGTCTAGGCTATTTTTCACAAGTTTGAAAATCCCAGTTGAGTAGAGTACAGTATGGTACAGGACAGTAAAGTTTAATTCAGCAGAGTACAGTAGAGTTTAATACTCTGTACTGTACTGTACTGTACTTTACTGTACTGAACTATACTGCACTGTACTATACACTATTTTTCTTTACTGTACTGTACTGTACGCTTCTGTACTGTACTGTGCTGTCCAAACTGAACCATAGTCAAGGCCGGTCTATACACTACAAAAAAAAGACGTCCAAAAGACATCGTCGTCATTCGGCGCTTAGTGGGTATTTTACCTTTCAGGTGAGGATTTTCAGAAGTTATTTATAGGCCCACTACATTCTTAGTGCTCTGTAGTGTGGTCCTATCTCTTTTTTCTTCTTCTGAACAATAGAAAACATCCACAGGAGTAGGCTGTGTGTTGTGTGTTGTGTGTGGGTGATGCCAAAGATTCTGGGCCCCTCCCCACCCTCCTCTCACACAAAAAGAAGAACCCTAGCCGTGGGGAACTTCGCACCTTGTCCTGTAATTCAGTGGCTACATTAGCACCTCCCTTGTTATGTGTCACCACAGGGCTGCTGTTGATCATTCACACACAACAAGGGTGGACCCTGACTCATTGTTTAGGTTCAAAGGTGTCTGCTGGTGTGAAAGAGGGATTAGAGGATTATCCCTCATTACCCATTACCTTTTGATTGACCACAGGGGAGTAGTGGGAACACTCATGCAACAATCGGTAATGTAGAACAGGTTTGCTTGTGCCCTAGCAAAACACTATTGGAATTTGGGATTTATTGACGTCATAGGCTGAAAAGCATGCTCTAAACTTTCCAGAGGGGTATTGAAACGAGATGTTGGTCAGATAGCAATTGAACCTTTCAGCTGAGGAGCTGTGTTGGGATGTATTTGACCTTTGAGCTAAGGAGCAGAGGAGTGAGGAATCCTGGGATGGCCACACAGCGGGAGGAATGCCAGGCCTGAAGCCTCTGTAGTTACAGTAATGGGAAAGGGAGGCACTGACACAGCAGGAGTCAATGCTGTGCCAAGAAGTAATCAACTGTCCCTAACTGTCACATGCTTCACTTGCGGTTCAAAATTAGGCTGGAGTGGAACCTTTGAGTCTGGATAGACCTATTGGAAACAGGTGCTTTCAGCTCTTGTAATTTATATTGGTATTTTGTGTGTGTGTGTGTGCGCACACATGCCAGCATGCAAGCTAGTAAAAACTGTATACGTAAATGTTGTCCCTATAGGAAAAGCTCAAATGAGTTAAACTGTGATAATGATAAACTTGTGGTGGTTAAACTATTTGCACACCTGCAAGTTTATCAGGTGCACAATTTAGCATAATCTACTGAATTCTTGTCTAAGTTACTTAGTAACTATATGGCACCAGTTTATCAACTGATGCACTAGTTGCAATCATGTCCAAAGGATTGATAGGACAGGACAATTAGGTTTTAAACGTTTACTCAGATAGAGGTGCATACGCAACCAGCGACGATATTGACCCCCCCCCCCCCCACCACCACCACCCTGATCCCCCATGGGGAAATCCCATCCCAAAGCCCACTGACCCCTCCCCTCAGATACTGCAACTCAATAAAGTGGGATGGCAGGGGAGCTGCTTGACATCGCAGCAGCAGCGCGAGCACACTCCAACAGCAATCCCGAGTGGTGTGCACCAATGCAGATGATGTGTGGCTGAGGTTTGATTCAGTTTCTAAAGTAAGATCAGGGTCTAAACTCGTCCTCCAATGCATGCGGATTTGAGACACTAATTTTAGATAGCCTGTCTCTACCCTTATATGAATCAATTACACGGATGAATTTGATCATGGTGGTTTTATTGCATCTACGTGCGTCGGCGATGGTTCTTGCATGGGGATTTTGTATTTTGGGCGAGACAACTTTTTCTAACTTCACTCTGGATAACGAAGTTCAATCCAGCTTCATCCAGCGCCGTCTGCGGAACCAGGAGCGCCGGGAGATGCAGCGAGAAATCCTCTCCATCCTGGGGCTGCCCCACCGGCCACGGCCGCACATCTACACCAAACAAAACGCAGCCCCGATGTTTATGCTGGATTTGTACAACGCTATTTCCACGTATGGACAACAGCCCACCGGCTTCTCATATTATAAACCCGTCTTCACGACCCAGGGACCCCCGATGGTGACCCCCCAAGACAGCAGTTTCCTCAATGACGCGGATATGGTGATGAGTTTTGTCAATATCGGTATGTCCTTATCATCACCTTATCCAGAGATGTATCAATTCATTTCGATGGATATGAATTGAGAAGTTATTGTTTAGTCTACATGATCTCATTAATGCTGTAGCATAAAACCGCTTTCACCATATATCTTACTTTATTTTTTAAAAGCAAAATTAATTTTTGTTCACCTTTGCGCAATATTACCTAGACATTACCTAAACAGCTGCTTATGTTTACTTTGTGATATCTGATACTGGCACTGTCATGCTGATAGTTTACAAAACAATCTTATTGCTTGCTTTGACTCATTCAGTGATTCAATGTCTCATCGCTAGGGTAGCCTACATTTCATTGGAAAATAGTTTTGAAAAACACTTCTCACCGGGGGTTCTCTGTGGACCTGTCTGGTCTGTAGGTCTGCTGACTAGGAGAGCAGAGGTCAGGCAAGGTGAAGTGTGGGTGTGTTTTACAGCTCAGACAGAGCACTGGTGAGGATCCAGTGGTGCTCCAGACAAGAGTCTCTCTGTGGTTAACCTTGCCTTATAGCACAGGAGTTGACAGAAAAAGCAGGCTTACTTCAAGTTTACCTGTTGGCATAAGGATTAAAGAGTGAAAGCTTTCTTCAATGCCTTTTTGTTGTCTGAAGGCACTTTGCAGAAAGGACAGTACTGTTGAACCCGAGTGCATTAGCTAAGTGTTTGTCTGTGTGTATGACGTTCGATTTGTGTACAGCTCCTAATGTGGAGGCTTTAAGGTAACTTTCTCTGTGCTTCAGATAAGACTGCTCTAAGACTGTTCTGCATTCCGAGTTGTAAATGTTATGACAACATAGCTGTATCCGATTTCCCCTGAATCCTGTTAAAGCTCTGGGAGACCGGCTTCAGCAAGGCTTTGTTTCGCATGACTAGGATTTGAACAGGCATTTCAGTACCCTGGGGAGGGCAGGACAAGTTGACAGGGAGATAAAGACTCAGGTACTGCATCTAAATACTCTTTACTGGAGACAGCTGGCAGTGTGTGTGTAAATCAAGGTGGGGGGGGGGGGGTGCTTCCTTGGACATTATTGCGTTTCTAAAACCAAAATCCTGCTTTTGTTTCCTTTGGAGATCTTACTACGGGTCTGATATCACTAAAGTGAAACAGTAGACGGAATGGTGCCTGTGATTCCCACCCGGATGTGGCTTTTCTTCCAAAGACAACCATTTCCCCTTCATTGTCCTGGCTCAGGGCTTACAGGTTGGGCTTCATGGCCTGCTTTACAATTCAGTCATTTAGCAGACGCTCTTATCCGGAGCAACACAGTAGTGAGAGCATATAGTTTCATACTGGTCCCCCGTGGGAATCAAACCTACAAACCTGGCGTTGCAAGCACCATGCTCTACCAACTGAGCCACACAGGACCACTGTATGTGTTAGGATGGCAGTTTATCATCAGGAATAGATTTGGCACTTTTACACTTTTATTCCCGTTCATGTGTCTGTGAGAATGTACGGAGTGACCTTGTTAGAGAGAAGGGGAAGAAGTAAGTGCATAAACTCAGCAAAAAAAGAAACGTCCCTTTTTCTGGACCCTGTCTTTCAAAGATAATTAGTAAAAATCCAAATAATTTCACAGATCTTCATTGTAAAGAGTTTAAACACTGTTTCCCACCATAAACAATTAATGAACATGCACCTGTGGAACGGTCGTTAAGACACTAACAGCTTACAGATGGTAGGCAATTAAGGTCACAGTTATGAAAACTTAGGACACTAAAGAGGCCTTTCTACTGACTCTGAAAAACACCAAAAGAAAGATGCCCAGGGTCCCTGCTCATTTGCGTGAACGTGCCTTAGGCATGCTGCAAAGAGGCATGAGGACTGCAGATGTGGCCAGGGCAATAAATGGCAATGTCCGTACTGACAGGGCGGACAGCTGATCGTCCTCGCAGTGGCAGACCACGTGTAACAACACCTGCACAGATCGGTACATCCGAATATCACACCTGCGGGACAGGTACAGGATGGCAACAACAACTGCCCGAGTTACACCAGGAACGCACAATCCCTCCATCAGTGCTCAGACTGTCCACAATAGGCTGAGAGAGGCTGGACTGAGGGCTTGTAGGCCTGTTGTAAGTCAGGTCCTCACCAGACATCACCGGCAACAACGTCGCCTATGGGCACAAACCCACCGTCGCTGGACCAGACAGGACTGGCAAAAAGTGCTCTTCACTGACGAGTCGTGGTTTTGTCTCACCAGGGGTGATGGTCGGATTCGCGTTTATCATCGAAGGAATGAGCATTACACCGAGGCCTGTACTCTGGAGCGGGATCGATTTGGAGGTTGAGGGTCCGTCATGGTCTGGGGTTGTGTGTCACAGCATCATCGGACTGAGCTTGTTGTCATTGCAGGCAATCTCAACACTGTGCTTTACAGGGAAGACATCCTCCTCCCTCATGTGGTACTCCTGCAGGCTCATCCTGACATGACCCTCCAGCATGACAATGCCACCAGCCATACAGCTCGTTCTGTGTGTGATTTCCTGCAAGACAGGAATGTCAGTGTTCTGCCATGGCCAGCGAAGAGCCTGGATCTCAATCCCATTGAGCACGTCTGGGACCTGTTGGATCGGAGGGTGAGGGCTAGGGCCATTCCCCCCAGAAATGTCTGGGAACTTGCAGGTGCCTTGGTGGAAGAGTGGGGTAACATCTCACAGCAAGAACTGGCAAATCTGGTGCAGTCCATGAGGAGGAGATGCACTGCAGTACTTAATGCAGCTAGTGGCCACACCAGATACTGACTGTTATTTTTGATTTTGACCCCCACCTTTGTTCAGGGACACATTATTCAATTTCTGTTAGTCACATGTCTGTGGAACTTTTTCAGTTCATGTCTCAGTTGTTGAATCTTGTTATGTTCATACAAATATTTACACATGTTAAGTTTGCTGAAAATAAACGTAGTTGACAGTGAGAGGACGTTTCTTTTTTTGCTGAGTTTACATATGAAGTGCAGAGAAAATAGAAAGAAAGAGAAGGAAACACAGTGCCCCAATCCTCTCATGAACCAATGGCCACTCTCCTGTTGATTGGCAGTCTGTTTTCCCACCATTTTGTAAAGAGCCAGTCATGGTGGTCTCTGGAGTGATCGCTTAAAGCCAAACTGGATTAAGGCATTTCCCCTCGACAAACCACAGCTTCCAGTGAGGGAAAGACAGCTACTCTTCCCCCCTCTTTCTACGGTATGTGCAGGTATATAGGTGGCCAACATTGACGCTTCTTGGAAATTATGGAATCTGTTCAGTTTTATTTGTTTAGCGCCTTTCAATTTCTAAACAAATTAACGGTTGGAAAAAGCTTTGGCTTCCAATGCCCATTATTTTGGAATGAGACGCTTGACGAGGAGGTGTCCACATACTTTTGGCCATGGAGTGTATGCACACACACACAGACTCATGGGTGTTAGAATCTCCAACCACCATCCAGTCTGCCCACTACCAATATGTATTCATCTCATGTCCATGCAACACATCTGACCATACAGATGCAGTTTGACTGCACGCATCTGTAGCTTGCCTGCCCATCTGTGTGATTATAATAGAGCTATAGCGATACTGAATACAGAGCTCAGGCCTGCTTTAGCAGTCTGACTATATTCTGACTGCATGGTTCCTGGTTGGACTGATTTGACCTGCATTCCTGCACTGCTAGTGCTTCTTGCTGGGAGTCTGCCATAGGCTGATACAGATGTCTCTGGGATGTTCTTGTTCCCATGAGAACACACCTGCAGCATATGGGAATAGTAGACAGGCCTATCCGTTATCTTTCACAGCTCTCCATGTGAAACAAAATAAAGAAGATGATGCTGTATAGTTAAAGTTTGACTTATAACAATTTTGGGATAAAAAAAGGGTTTTATAGTATAGACATAATGTAACTGTAAAAATGTATTACCTTTAAATGTGGCATGAATACAACCATTCATGGTGTTTTCATCTGATTGTCAAACAAATCACTTCAAAAAGTAGGTTACCTTCACACATTCATCCAAAATAATTCCAGCATCTGAACAGTGTGTTGTGCACCCGCCAATTTTCCTTCAATTCGCAAGAGGTTGAAACTATCTCACTGGAGAAAGGATCCGAGCAAGCAAAACAGTGCCTCTCTGTCTTACTATATGTATCTGATGCTGTCTGGCCAAAACATTCCATACTGTTTTTGGCCAGACAGCATCAGATACATGGGCTACACATGCATGTCCTCTGCCTCAACGACAATGGCAGTATTATCTGCAGCACCTGTCTTTTTACTAAAGAAATGCGTTTTGTATCAAATCAAATTGTATTTCTCACATGCGCCGAATACAACAGGTGTAGACCTTACCGCAAAATGCTCACTTACAAGCCCAACAATGCAGTTTTAAGAAAATAGAGTTAAGAAAATATTGAGTAAATAAACTAAAGTAAATAAATTAAAAAAAAATAGTAACACAATAAAATAACAATAATGAGGCCATGTACATGGGGAACCGGTACTGAGTAAATTTGCGGGGTTATAGATTAGTCAAGGTAATTTGTACATGTAGGTAGGGGTAAGTGACTATGCATAGATAATAGACAGCGAGTAGCAGCAGTGTAAAAACAAAGGGGGGGGGGGGGGGGGTCAATGCAAATAGTACGGGTGGCCATTTGATTAATTGTTGTTAAGCAGCCTTTTGGACCTAGGCTTGGCGCTCCGGTACCGCTTGCCGTGCGGTAGCAGAGAGAACAGTCTATGACTTCGGTGACTGGAGTCTTTGACAATATCTGGGTTCTTCCTCTGACACCACCTAGTATATAGGTCCTGGATGGCAGAAAGCTTGACCCCAGTGATGTATTGGGCCGTACGTACTACCCTCTGTAGCGCCTAACGGTCGGATGCCGAGCAGTTGCCATGCCTGGTGGTGATACAACCGGTCAGGATGCTCTCGATGGTGTAGCTGTAGAACTTTTTGAGGATCTGCGGACCCATGCCAAATCTTTTCACTCTCCTGAGGGAGAAAAGGCATTGTCGTGCCCTCTTCACGACTTTCTTGATGTGTTTGGACCATGACAGTTTGTTGGTGATGTGGACACCAAGGAACTTGAATCTCTTAACCCGCTCCACTACAACCCTGTCGATGTGAATGTGGGCGTGTTCGGCCTTCCTTTTCCTGTTGTCCACGATCATCTCCTTTGTCTTGCTCACGTTGAGGGAGAGGTTGTTGTCCAGGCACAACACTGCCAGGTCTCTGACCTCCTCCCTACTGGCTGTTTCATCGTTGTCAGTGATCAGGCCTACCACCGTTTTGTCGTCAGCGAACTTAGTGGGGGTGTTGGAGTCATGCTTGGCCACGCAGTCGTGGGTGAACAGGGAGTACAGGAGGCAACTAAGCACACACACTTGAGGAGCCCCCATGTTGAGGATCAGCGTGGCAGATGTGTTGTTGCCTACCCTTACCACCTGGGGGTGACCCGTCAGGAAGTCCAGATTACAGTTGCAGAGGGAGGTGTTTAGTCCCAGGGTCCTTAGCTTAGTGATGAGCTTTGGGCACTATGGTGTTGAATGCTAAACTGTAGTCAATGAACAGCATTCTCAGATAGTTGTTCCTTTTGTCCAGGTGGGAAAGGGCAGTGTGGAGTGCGATTGAGATTGCGTCATCTGTGGATCTGTTGGTGGTATGCCGAATTGGAGTGGGTCTAGGGTTTCCGGGATGACGGTGTCGATGTGAGCCATGACCAGCCTTTCAAAGCACTTCATCGCCACTGACGTGAGTGCTACGGGGCGGTAGTCATTTACGCAGGTTAACTTTGTTTTCTTGGGCACAGGGACTATGGTGCTTGAAACATGTAGGTATTACAGACTCGGTCAGGGAGAGGTTGAAAATGTCAGTGAAGACACTTGCCAGTTGGTCTGCGCATGCTCTGAGTACACATCCTGGTAATCTGTCTGGCCCCGCGGCCTTGTGAATGTTGACCTTTTTAAAGGTCATGCTCACATCGGCTATGGAGAATGTGATAACACTGTCCGGAACAGCTGGTGCTCTCATGCATGCTTCAGTGTTGCTTGCCTCGAAGCGAGCATAAAAGGCATTTAGCCCATCTGGTAGACTCGCGTCACTGGGCAGCTTGCGGCTGGGTTTCACTTTGTAGTCCATAATAGTTGGCAAGCCCTGCCACATCTGACGAGCGTAGGATTCAATCTTAGTCCTGTATTGACGCTTTGCCTGTTAGATGGTTCGTCAAAGGGCATAGCAGGATTTCTTACAAGCATCCGGATTAGTTTCCCGCTCCTTGAAAGCGGCAGCTCTAGCCTTTAGCTCGGTGCGGATGTTGCCTGTAAACCATGGCTTCTGGTTGGGATGTGTACATACGGTCACTTTGGGGACGTCGTCGTTCTATATGCACTTATTGATGAAGCCGGTGACTGAGGTGGTATACTCCTCAATGCCATCAGATGAATCCCAGAACATATTTCAGTCTGTGCTAGCAAAACCGTCCTGTAGCGTAGCATCCGCGTCATCTGACCACTTCCGTATTGAGCGAGTCACTGGTACTTCCTGCTTTAGTCTTTGCTTGTAAGCAGGAATCAGGAAGATAGAATTATGGTCAGATTTTCCAAATGGAGGGGGAGGAAGAGCTTTGTACACGTCTCTGTGTGTGGAGTAAAGGTGATCTTGAGTTTTTTTTCCTCTGGTTGCACATGTGACATGCTGGTAGAAACGAGATAAAACAGATTTAAGTTTGCCTGCATTAAAGTCCCCGGCCACTAAGAGAGCTGCTTCTGAATGAGCATTTTCTTGTTTGCTTATGGCCTTATACATCTCGTTGAGTGCGGTCTTAGTGCCAGCGTCGGTTTGTGGTGGTAAAAAGGCGGCTCTGAAAAATATAGATGAAAACTCTCTTGGTCGATAGTGTGGTCTACAGGTTATCATGAGATACTCTACCTCATGCAAGCAATACCTCAAGACTACCTTAATATTAGACATCGCACACCAGCTGTTATTGACAATACACACACCCCGATTTCTCATCTTACCGGATGTAGCTGTTCTGTCCTGCCGATGCATGGAAAACCCAGCCAACTGTATATAATCCGTGTCGTCGTTCAGCCACAACTCGGTTAAACATAAGATATTACAGTTTTTGATGTCCCGTTGGTAGGATAGTCTCGTTTATTCTCCAGTGATTGCACATTGGCCAATAGAACAGATGGTAGAGGTGGGTTACCCACTCACCGAGTAATTCTCACAAGGCACACTGATCTGCGAGCCCTGCATTTCCTTATTTTCTTCATCGGAATGACAGGGATTTGGGCCATTTGGGAAACATTATATCCTTCACGTCAGACTCATTAAAGAAGAAATCTTCTTCCAGTTCGAGGTGAGTAATCGCTGTTCTGATATCCAGGAGATATTTTCGGTCATAAAATAGCAGCAACATTATGTACACAATAAGTTTCAAACAATGCAAAAAAACACACAAAATAGCACAATTGGTTGGGAGCCCGTAAACCGGCAGCCATCCCCTCCGGCATCATTCTTCACCCTAGAGTCTAAGGTCCTGGGGCTGGGTTTCTACTACCTCGTCGAGAACATGTTTCTCTAATCAATTCAAATCAAATGTTATTTGTCACATACACGTGTTAAGCAGATGTTATTGCGGGTGGCGTGAAATGCTTGTGTTTCTTGCTCCAACGGCGCAGTAATATCTAACAAGTAATATCTAACAATTTCACAACAATACACACAATACACACAAATCTAAAGTAAAGGAATGGAATTAAGAATATATAAATATTTGGACGAGCAATGTCAGAGTGGCATAGAATAAGATACAGTAGAATAGGATAGGACACAGAATATACACTACTGTTCAAAGGTTTGGGGTCTCATAGAAATGTCCTTGTTTTTGAAAGATAAGCGCATTTTTTGTCCATTAAAATAACTTCAAATTGATCAGAAATACAGTGTAGACATTGTTAATGTTGTAAAGGACTATTGTAGTTGGAAACGTCAGATTTTTAATGGAATATCTACATAGGCGTACAGAGGCCCATTATCAGCAACCATCACTCCTGTGTTCCAATGGCACGTTGTGTTAGCTAATCCAAGTTTATCATTTTAAAAGGCTAATTGATCATTTGGAAACCATTTTGTAATTATGTTAGCACAGCTGAAAGCTGTTGTTCTGATTAAAGAAGCAATAAAACTGGCCCTCTTTAGACTAGTTGTATCAGAAATCAAGGTAAGACCCAGATGCAGACACGTTGAATAAACAATGGTTTATTAGACCAAGGGACAGGCAAGAGACAGGTCAATGCAGGCAAGGGTCAATAATCCAGAGAAGGGGCAACGGTACAGGTCAGCAGGCAGGGTCAGTGGCAGGCAGAGTGGTCTGGCAGACAGGTACAGAGATGGGAAGAGGCGAGGGTCAAAACCAGGAGGACGAGAAAAAGAGAGGCTGGGATAAAACAGGAGCTGACAGGACAAACGCTGGTAAGCTTGACAAACAAGATGAGCTGGCAACAGACAAACAGAGAACACAAGTATATATACACAGAGGATAATGGGGAAGATGGGCGACAACTGGAGGGGGTGGAGACAATCACAAAGACAAGTGAAACAGATCAGGGCATGACAGTACCCCCCCTCTAGGGGTGCCACCTGGCGTCCTATCTGGGCGCATACCAGATTGACCGGGGTGCCGGCGGTGGAAGTCGTCAATGAGAGCTGGGTCCAGGATGTCTCCAGCGGGGACCCAGCACCTCTGGTCAAACCCTCAGAAGGCGTCTCACCGTGTACGCCGGATGGCCATCGATGACACGGGGAGAAGGGGTGGGCCTGGAAAAGTAAGACAAAGGACTGTGAGACACAGGCTTAATATGGGACCTATGAAAGGTGGGGTATGGGTACGAAGGGTACGGGGCAACAGAAGACGAACAGCAGAGGGGCTAATGACCTTGGAGATGGGGAAAGGGCCGATGAACCGGGGGGACAATTTGCGAGACTCCACCCGGAGGGGCAGATCCCGGATGGACAGCCATACCTTCTGCTCGAGACGATACCGGGGAGCCGTGGTCCGATGGCAATCCGCTTGTCGTCGATACCTGGAGGTGGTCTTGAAGAGGGCCGACCGGGCTGTCGTCCAGGTACGACGACAGCAGCAAACAAACATCTGGGCAGAAGGTATGCCGACCTCCTCTTCTTGCTCAGGGAAGAGCGGGGGCTTATACCCCAGGGAACACTCGAAGGGAGATAGGCCCATGGCAGAGCAGGGAAGGGTGTTGCGTGCATATTCGACCCACACAAGCTGCTGGCTCCAGGTGGTGAGGTTGACGGAGCCCAGGCAGCGCAGGGTCGTCTCGAGGTTCAGAACGCCTTCAGAACGCCTTCCAGAACTGGGACGAGAACTGAGGACCCCGGATGGAGACCATGTCCACGGGCAGTCAATGGAACTGGAAGACGTGCTGTACCATGAGCTGGCCATCTCCTTGGCAGAGGGTAGTTTGGGGAGAGAAATGACGTGGGTGGCTTTGGAGAATCGATCCACCACGGTCAGGATGGCGGTGTTGCCATCAGACTTGGGAAGTCCCATGACAAAGTCCATGGAGATGTGGGACCAGGGATGGTGGGGTCAGGCACAGGTTGGAGGAGACCAGCCGGAGATTGCCGAGGAGTCTTGTTCTGCGCTCAAACTGAGCAAGCGGCGACGAATGCGGACACGTCCGGGACCATAGTAGGCCACCAAAGGCCAGGGTCCGACGGGCGCCAGTGTGGCAGACCAGCCTGGAAGAGTGGGCCCACTCCAGGACCGCAGAGTGGACAGTGTCAGGAATGAACATCCAGTTATCAGGGTCCCCCCGGAGTCTGGCTGGAAACACTGCCTCACGGACCTGCTTCCCTATCCCCCAGCTGAGATCCATCACCAGGCATGAGGTGGGAAGGATGGTCTCGGGTTCCGGGGTAGTAGTCGCGGGGCTATAGCGGCAGGACAATGCATCTGGCTTGACATTCTTGGATCCCGGCCGGTACGAGAAGGAGAATTTGAACTGTGAACAGCAGGGCCCATCTAGCTTGCCTGGAGTTGAGGCGCTTGGCGGAGCGGAGATACTCCAGGTTCTTGTGGTCAGACCACCCTCCAGCCAGTGCCTCCATTCCTCCAACGCCATCTTCACCGCGAGAAGCTCCCGATTGCCCACATCGTAGTTCCTTTCAGTGGCGTTGAGGCGATGGGAGAAGAAGGCGCAAGGATGTAGCTTGAGGTCAAGGGCAGAATGCTGGGACAGGACAGGCCCCACTCCGACGTCCGAAGCATCGGCCTCCACCACGAACTGACGAGATGGGTCCGGATGAACCAGATGGGAGCTGTGGTGAAGCGATGTTTGAGATCCCGGAATGCCAGGTCAGCAGCTGGGGACCACGTGAAGGGAACCTTGGGCGAGGCGAGTGCTGACAGGGGGGAAGCCAGGGTGCTGTAACCTCGGATAAAGCGATGATAGAAATTGGAGAACCCCAGAAAACATTGGAGCTGCACCCTGGACGTAGGCTGAGGCCAGTCCATCACAGCTATCACCTTCCCGGGATCCATCTGGACACTCCCAGCAGAGATGATGTAACCCAGAAAGGGGATAGTGGAGCGATGGAACTTGCACTTCTCCGCCTTCACAAACAGCTGATTCTCCAGAAGGCTTTGAAGGACCTGCCGGACGTGGAGCACGTGTTCTTGAGGGGAGCGGGAGAAGACGAGGATGTCATCAGTGTAGACGAAGATGAACCGGTTCAACATGTCGCGGAGAGCATCATTCACCAGAGCCTGGAACACAGCAGGAGCGTTGGTGAGGCCAAAGGGCATGACTAGATACTCGTAGTGGCCACTGGCCGTGTTGAAGGCAATCTTCAACTCGTCCCCCTCTCGTATCCGCACCAGGTGTTAGGCATTCCGTAGATCCAGTTTGGAAAGCACAGTGGCCCCATGGAGTGGCTCGAAGGCCAAGGAGATGAGTGGTAGCGGGTAACGGTTCTTAACCATAATGTTGTTGAGACCCCGGTAGTCAATGCACGGCGCGCAGGATCTTGTTCTTTTTCTACATGAAGAAGAAACCTGCGCCGGCGGGGGAGGAAGAGGGACAGATAAATCCAGCAGCTAGGGAGTGGCGTGGTGCAAGGGAGAAGGTCAATCCTGCAGTCATAGGGTCGGTGTGGCGGAAGCGACGTGGCCTGGGCCTTGCTGAACACCTCCCGGAGGTCCTGGTACTCCGCGGGAATGGCGGAGGGGTCCGGGGCACCTTCCGAGCCCCCAGGAAGATGTCCCGGGGCAGGTCGTGCTGACTTCAGGCAATGGGCGTGACACAACAGGCTCCAGCCATGATGGCACCAGTAGACCAGTTAATGAGGAGATTGTGTCGTTAAAGCCAGGAGAATCCCAATACCACGGGAATCAGAAGGGACTTTATGTGCAGGAACTGGATAGCCTTGATGTGGTTCCCTGACACCCGTAGGTGGATGGGAGTGGTGTTGTGGGTGACTCTGCCTATAGAGCGCCCGTCTAGCGCTCTAACGTCCATGGGAATGGAGAGGGGCTGAGTGTGGATGTTCAACTCGGATGCCAGGGTAGTGTCCAAAAAACTTGTTGGCCCCAGAGTCAATGAGAACCCAGAGGGATTTGGACTGGTCTCCCCACAGTAGAATGGCATGAAAAGGGGGTGTGAGCAGGGGAAGCAGGAATGTTCTCTACTTTCTCCTACCGGTGAGTCTGGCTTCTTTACAGGACAAGAGGACAGAAAATGACCAAGAATCCCGCAATACAGACAACTCTTTGTATCGATCCTGTATTGCCATTCCAGCTCTGCCTAGTGGCATAGGTTCAGGAAGTGATGACTCGGCCGTCTTCAGCAGCCATCGTGGCAGGTCTTGAAGCCTCAGCAACAAGAGCTCGTCCTTGACCTCCTCTGAGGTGCCGTGCAAGAACATATCGAACAGTGCCTCTTGATTCCAAGAACTCTCTGCTGCCAACGTGCGGAAATCCACCCCATAATCAGCTACACTGCAGGAGTCTTGCCGAAGCTGGATTAGCTTCCGGGTGGCCTCTCGCCCGGGGAACAGGGCATCAAAGACCTTCCTCACTTCTCCCACGAACCTCTCCAGACTAGCGCATATGGCCGGCTGTCGTTCCCACACGGCGGTAGCCCAGGTAAGGGCCCTCTTGGACATCAGTGTGATGAGGTAGGCTATCTTGGAGCGATCCGAGGGGAAGGAGGAGGGCTGAAGCTCGAAGACGAGGGTACACTGAGCTATGAACGCCCGACAGGTGCTCGGCTCTCCATTGAAGTGTTCCGGAGGAGGTATGCGGGGCTCACGAGAAGGTGGAGTTACCGATGAGCCGGCACTGCTAGTAGCTGTGGAGCTGTAGGGTTACCACCGTGCTAGGCGGCCTCCCCGACAATCCGTGGAATTTCTCCAGCAAACTGGCCAACGCCCGGTCATAGTGATCAGCCAACGTTTGGACCCCCTCTCCAAGGCCACGAAGCAATTCCTCATGCCTACCGAGGGTGGAGATGGCGTTGTGCAGCTGGGCCGTGTCTGCTGGGTCAGTCATGGCCAGTTCATACTATCAGAAATCAAGGTAAGACCCAGATGCAGACACATTGAATAAACAATGGTTTAATAGTCCAAGGGGCAGGCAAGAGGCAAGAGACAGGACAAGGTAGGCAAGGGTCAATAATCCAGAGAAGGGGCAAGGGTACAGGTCGGCAGGCAGGGTCAGGGGTAGGCAGAGTGGTCCGGCAGGAGGGTACAGAGATGGGACAGGCGAGGGTCAAAACCAGGAGGGCAAGAAAAAGAAAAGCTCATGAGGCCCCTTGATGTTGTGAGGCAATTGCCTCTTCTGCCTAATGGTAAACCCACCAGTGTGTGAACCCAACAGGCTAAATTGAAAGCCGACTGTTTATCATGGTAATCTGATTTGGGGGGGGGGGGATAAAGAGATTACACCAGGGATTTATTCTCTATACTCAAAATACTATAATTCCTCCAATTATTTTTTCATCCCTTTTTGAAAGATTGCTTTCTTTTTCCATTGGACACGGTTTTAGCTGAAATGCCAAGCAAGGTGTAAGGTTGTTTTGTTGGATAAAATAATCTGATCCAAGAAATAGGGCTTTCGAACATAAACCACTGAATTTTGTCAAACTTACACCAGTGTCGTTCGGTGCTGTTTATGATTAGGGAGGACAATATACTATATATATATTTTTTTTAGCATGGCCTTATTTCTATTACAGCATATTGGATGGCTGTCATTCATATTCCATTCATCCAGCTCGATGTAGCGTTGTACATAATACGCAAATTTTCCCGATACCCATGAGGTTGCATGTATGTAGGTGCACATGTCAAGAAACAAATTTGAGTAATCAAGGTGACAGACAGTGACACATTGAGTGACACAGTCTTGCACACTCTTGCCTTCATCTAGCTGATCTAGGGTGGAATCATTAGTCCAAACAGTTGCAAACAAAAGTTTCTATTGGACAAATTCATGTAGGTTTACCCCTGTTTCTGGTGCCATATGGAATTGTTTCAAGGTCATACGATGGATAATTTAGCAATTTGATTTAGGTAACCAATTTCTTTGTATTTTTTTAATTATTTGATAAAATATAGAAGTTGGCCTTTACTTCTATATAGAAATGCATTGAATAACACATTCATAAATGGCAAATAAGACAGTCCAAAAAATGTATCATAAGGAATAAGATTTTGAAGTGTCTGTCCTTTATCTAAGAGATATAAGAAAGCTCAGGAAATATATATATATATTTTGTTCACACATTTAACCCCTTGTATTTTTGTGGCAATTTTTTATTTATTTCTTCCATTCATTTGTATGGGTTACTTTTAGACGAGGCCATGGGGATTGTGGCCAAACTGTTCGGATGCTACAGATGTTTTTGTGAGAAGACAGATTTTCGGGATGTCTCCTGGTCTGACAGACAGTGCTGTAACTCTGCCACTTTCCACCGCAGATGCGGAAGGGCGTCTTAGGTGAATGCAGCGGATTGAGATTCAGCCATTGTAAAAATAAATATCTCTATCTTGCACTGAGGGATTTTGATGGAGATTTTTTTAGTCTTTCTTTGATTGACACACCGGTGCGTCAACAGACTCTAGGGGGTTTTAAGCAAGTGTTTTTCATTAGACAACAGGCATGCTGTCAGCATTGGTGGAAGTACCCAATTGTCATAGTTTAATGGAAAATAACTCAAGTAAAAGTGAAAGTAACCCAGTAAAATACTACTTGAGTAAAAGTCTAAAAGTATTTGGTTTTAAAGATACATAAGTATCAAAAGTTAAAGTATAAATCATTTCAAATGGCTTATGTTAAGCAAACCAGACTGCACAATTTTCTTGTTTTTGTATTTATTTACGGAGAGCCAAGGGGACTCTCCAACACTCAGACATAATTTACGAACCTAAGCATGTGTGTTTAGTGAGTCTACCAGATCAGAGGCAGTAGGGATGACCAGGGATGTTCTCTTGGTAAGTGTTGAATTTGACCATTTTCCTGTCCTGCTAAGCATTGAACATGTAACGAGTACTTTTGGGTGTCAGGGAAAATGTATTGAGTAAAAAGTACATTATTTTCTTTAAGAATGTAGTCAAGTAAAAGTGAAAGTTGTAAAAAATATAAATCTTAAAGTACAGATACCCCCAAAAACTCTTGAAGTAGTACTTTCAAGTATTTTTACTTAAGTACATTACACAGCTGGCTGTCTGACAGTCAGTCTGTGTTTCAGCTTACTTTATTTTATACCAAGTAGATTTTCTAGGGTTTAGTTGTGCCTCTGATGAAGGATATTCATAAACTTCACCCATATCTTTTGATTGGCAGCTGAAAATTATTAACGCCAGCACGGCAAGTTGAACCCTTCGTCATGAGCAAACAAAAGTGTTGAAATGCCTCACAAAGAGAAGTTTGCATATCTGAGGGCTGATCTCTGGAGCTAATGGTCCCTAACGTAAACACACCAAGTCCTTACAAGCAATTATTGCCTACATAAAAACGCCCCTGGTTTCTTTCCAGCATTTAATTGCGGTCAAACAAATGACTAGCAGGGTTCAGAATGCTCTTCTTTATGGCGTATGTGTGTGTGTGCATGTGTGTGTGGTTAGAAGTCGTTTTAAGGGGTTTAAAGCATTTTGAGGCATGTGTGCTGCATTAAGTTGTGTGTCTGCTGGAAGAGGGTTTATGCTATTGTGTGTGTGTGTGTGTGTGTGTGTGTGTGTGTGTGTGTGTGTGTGTGTGTGTGTGTGTGTGTGTGTGTGTGTGTGTGTGTGTGGTGTGTGTGTGTGTGTGTGTGTGTGTGTGTGTGTGTGTGTGTGTGTGTGTGTGTGTGTCTGTGTGTTATCCGGCACTGAAACAATACCAAGGCATGAGTGAGACAGACGTATGATGTCATGGCGGCTGCCAGTGGGCAGGATGTGTTTAAGGTGGGTAATCATCGCTCCACTCTGCACACCTCCAGTGTGGGAAGTCCCCCGTTGCTCCGGAGACCTCCACCAAGCTTTCCAAGGACAAACACATTGGGTAACACTGTAAAAACACGGCGTTGGAAACCTCCAGGAAATCTTTGGCTCTGTCCCACCACCATTATTCTGGAAACTCTGAGAGTAGCTCAGCTGTTTCAGGGCAGGGTGGGATATCGTGGATCTCAGTGGTGGCCCTTCAAAAGGTTCATTTCAACTGTTGGGATTTATCAAGCATACTCTCAGAAAGCTGATTCATATAAATGCTATTTTATAGCTTTATCATTACCTCCAGAGTATAATACTTTACGTATAATGGTTAAATGTATTCTCCTATAGTAAGGTGGATTATGGAAAACATACTGTACACTGAGTGTACAACACATTAGCAACACTTTCCTAATATTGAGTTGCGCCCCCTTTTGCCCTCAGAACAGCCTCAATTTGTCGGGGCATGGACTCTACAAGGTGTCGAAAGCGTTCTACTGGGATGCTGGCCCACGTTGACTCCAATGCTTCCCACAGTTGTGTCAAGTTGGCTGGATGTCCTTTGGGTGGTGGACCATTGTTGATACACACGGGAAACCGGAAGCGTTGCAGTTCTTGACACACAAATTGGTGCGCCTCGCACCTACTACCATACCCTGTTCAAAGGCACTCAATTATTTTGTCTTTCCCATTCACCCTCTGAATGGCACATGTACACAATCCATGTCTCAATTATCTCAAGGCTTATAAATCCTTCTTTAATCCTTCATCTACACTAATTGAAGTGTATTGACATCAAGGTGACATCAATAAGGGATCATAGCTTTCACCTGAATTCACCTGGTCAGTCTATGTCATGGAAAGAGCATGTCTTGTATTATCAGTGTATTGAAGATGATGACATTATGACCATAGTGTTTCTGCAGGGTGTAGGTCTGCATGTGCATTGGATTGGCTGCTGTGGTTTTCCAGTCAGTGCTTTTCTTGTGGTCAGCACATGTGTGCAATTTAAACATAGAGCCAAATTGAGCCTTGAGTGTGGTTTTCCTCCCACATTGGCACATTATGCAGACTGATGTTTAGATCAATCAGCTCTCTTATGGAAGCAGGAGTTTCCTATTTTTGATACAGTGCTTCCTATATGTGGGCTGAGCAATGTGGATCAGAAGACTTTGATTCAGCGATAGTTTTGACAGAATTAAACCAAGGAGTGGATTCCGATCTGATTGTATTCACAGCAGTGAGTGTGTTGGCACACATGCACCCCCACTGTTTCAAAAGACCAGGGGATGTGGCGAGAAAAGGGAGGTGCCTTTACCATCCAGCGTCTGTGTTAGTTGTACAGCTCATAATGGGTGAGGTTAGCCATTGGAAAAAGTTGATCCGGGATGAGTTGGTATCAGTAGTGAGTAACCTCTTCTCTTCCCCATCTCCTTTCATCAGCTAAGCTGGATCAGGATGTCCTGTCTTCTCAGCACAACAGGGAATTCCGCTTTGACTTGTCCCGGATCCCAGAGGGAGAAGCTGTCTCCGCTGCAGAGTTCCGAATCTATAAGGACTACATCAGAGAACGCTCTGAGAATGAGACCTTCCACGTGAGCGTGTACCAGGTGCTACAGGAGCCCTCTGACAGGTGACGCCTCTTCCATTAATCTTTGTGTGTGTGGCCTTGTAAAATGATATACTACACCCTGAAACAGCAGAGACGCCACCTTGAACAAATAGAGCACCCCCACAAGCACCACCCTCAATGCCCACACCTCCACCATTCACTTAATCCCCCTTCTCCATTACCTAACACCCCTCCCTTGACCCAACCCCTCTCTTCTTGGAGAACAGACCGCACTAGGCGTTTTGATTGTAGTGAACAATAGGTGGATTTCTCCAACTAGTAAAAACACCCCCTTCTCTGCAACACACACATACACACAGCTTGTCATGCTCGGTGACATCAGAGCCCAGTCGTGTGTAGGCATGGCCTGACCCACAGCGGTGACGGTGAGGCTATGAAGGTGCTGAGAACAAAAGCATTGTTATTCAGAGACACGTTTGCCTTTCATACAGACAAGGCAGCAAGACGAAGAGACAGTCTGAGGAGTAAGCCCGGGGGCCTGAAACTCAATCTGTAAACAAAGCCATTGTCTGTGAGATATGCCCCAATCAGTCTGGGAATTTTCATCTGTGATAAAGAGAGAGCCATTATTAAAAGAGCTATCGGTAGGGTTTGATCGACACTGCGTGTTGTCTCTTGTTTTGGATTTCATGTATCCTGTGTTCTCTCTGGGTGGCTAATCTTTACTGTTTTTAGAATATGAATCTACCATCTAGATCAACTTTTATATAACTGCTTTACTTTTACATACTGCACTAGATAGCATCACACCTGCTACTGAGGAGAAGGGTTTGAATTGCAATGTGAAGTGGCAAGGCTATACATTTATGCAGATTTTAGTCAACCAATGTTAGAATTTAGAGCACACTTCCTAGGTCGGAAACTATTTGTTGTGTATCTAACTGTTAGACTGCATGTGCTGTGTATCTAATGTTAGTAGTCTGCGTGCCCCGTAGTAGTGACGACTACCTGTTTCTTCTGGACACGCGGGTGGTGTGGGCTGCAGAGGAGGGCTGGCTTGTGTTTGACATCACGGCCACCAGTAACCAGTGGGTGGTGAACCCGGACCATAACCTGGGCCTGCAGCTGGCTTTGGAGAGCATGGACGGTGAGTCACTGTCAGAGTTATAAGGGTGCTGTATGGCCACTGGTCCAACAGAGATAGAGCTCTATGGCTGGTACACACCCACCACATAAGATTGAACTGAAGCATACCAATATCAAAGACGATGTATTATATTGACAAGATATTCAAGTGACCGTTCTAACAATGGAAATATATGTCCTCAACGATGGAAGGCAGGCGAGATCAGATGGAACCATTCTATCCAATGAGAGGGCAGATATGCGTGTGAACAACAGGCGCGACTAAGTTGTTTCTCTCAAAGTTGCCGGAATGCCACGTGCATCCACTTGTATCAGTACATTTGTAACAGCCTAAACTGCTATTCGATCAAATAAGCCTCAGGTAATTCGACACTCTCTCATAGACCTCCGTTAAAAAAAAGGGCTTATCTCACACGGACAGATTTTGGCCGGAGTAAATCCTCTGGCTTCACCTCTCCCTCTCTGCCAATATGTACCCTGGACTGAAGTGTGCATGTCTTTCTGTCTCCCCCTAAAGGTCAGAGTATGAACCCCAGGCTAGTGGGGCTGCTGGAGGGCAGTGGGCCCCAGGACAAGCAGCCCTTCATGGTGGCCTTCTTCAAGGCAACCGAGGTTCGCCTCCGCAGTGTCCGTTCTGCCCACGGCCACAAGGGGCGCAACCCCAACCGCTCCAAAAAACCCAAGACTCCCCAGGATGCACTGAAGGTTGCTGAGGCTGCAGCAGGTACACAAATGGAGCACCCACTTGGAGCACAATGAATCAGTCATATAGCCACTAGATCTATACACAGACATCATCTGATAAAAAATGGCTGCTCCTTTGACATGTTAGAGTACTTTGTGTTGATAAAAGCATTCAGGCTATGGATAATAGATAGCATATACCAAGATACAGTGCTCACAGTTGATTGTTTTGATTCATATGTATGTTGTTCATTTGACCCTTTGTCTTTCAGAGAACCTCAGCACAGACCCAAAACAGGGCTGTAAGAAGCATGAGCTGTATGTCAGCTTCAGAGATCTGGGATGGCAGGTACAGTACTACGACTCCTTCTATCACACCAGTTCTGTTCTGTACTGATCTGAGCACGTCCTCCTCTTTCTCTGTTCACCCACTTAGATAGGTGTTTGACTTGACTAGATTCAATGACATCTGCGTCTCCGTTGGTTGGATGTACTATTGTTATATGAGTCATATCACTTGTCCTCTCAGGACTGGATCATTGCACCAGAGGGCTACGCAGCGTACTACTGCCAGGGCGAATGTGCCTTTCCTCTGAACTCCTACATGAACGCCACCAATCATGCCATTGTGCAGACTCTGGTAAGAATATTCATGGTTTTCATGAATCATATCATCATGTACATTTCTGAGGGGGTTGAATATGGCATTTACTCAGGGTTTCACTGCAGGGTCTCTGGCTTCATTGTAAATTTAACCATTCAGCAGCTGATTGAAATTCTTATATTCATTTTGTGAAATCAAAGCGCTCTTTGATGTCCCACATCCTGTGAGAAAAACTGCTGAAGTATCAACACACATTTTCCCACACACTTGAATCTTTCTAATTGTGCATGGTTCCCCTGATACTGGTGTTATATTCTTTCCCCCCAGGTCCACTTCATAAACCCAGAGACAGTGCCCAAACCCTGTTGTGCCCCCACCCAGCTCCATGGCATCTCAGTCCTCTACTTTGACGACAGCTCCAACGTCATCCTGAAGAAGTATCGCAACATGGTGGTCAGAACCTGCGGCTGTCACTGACCACCATCAGACCTCCCCTTCCCAGGATACACGGGGGCTAGTAGAGGAACATAAGGAAGAGGGGGAAGAGGGGACGGTGCAGGGAAACTAATTTACTGCCTGATCTATAAGGACCTGTTGCTTCAGGAGTTGCAGGAAGACCAACTCCCTTTATTATTGGCTGCAAACAGACAAGTACATAAAGTACTGGCAAAGATGTTCTACTTTATTGCCTTGGCGCATTGAAACAAGTAGAGCCATATTGCCTTAGTGCAACTGCAAAGAGGATCTTTGGCATCTGGACTGTATACACTACATGGTGCATGACACACAGGATCAAGAATGCTCATCTAGAGACCATAATAGAACTCCCAGTCAATACCATGGAGGAATGAAACATCAGACACTGAACTGTCATCTATTTATTTATAAGCTCATTTTACTTCAGTGATCAAAGTAAGGAAAGTGTTGATGAATACAAAAAGTCAGCCCCGAGGACAGAGGCATGAGACTCAAATGAAATGTTAGAGATGCTCAATTAACTGATACAAATGTAGAATTGAGCAATTGTTTGTTTGTCCATGAGCAGACATTTTACAGTGTCTTTTAAAAAGACAAGTTCTGCTGTGTGCACTCAGCGTCTCTGTAAAAACATTGCATATGATTGCATTAAACGGTCTATCAAAATGTGTTTACTTTGACACATGACTATTTATTTTACAGCATACATTTTTTTCACAAGCAGCTGGGTTTACTTAGATTTCAAGGAGAACAAAATGGCGGTCTATTTTTCCTTTGAACAACAGGTAGGTGATGGTGTAGTTTGCAGAGCAGAGGTCAGGTGTAAGACATGTGGCTGTCTGTATGCAGATTGAGAGACTGCTGCTGTGAGGGATGACAGGGCTGACGTTAAATACGAGACTACGTGGGATTAATAGAGCAGGCCCTGTTGGGTTCAGTTTCCTGGAGGAGGGGGCACAGACATACTGTGCATCACTAAGCGCTGCACAACACAACAGAGGCATGTGGTCCCAGAGATGCCAAGGTTTTTGCCCACAAGAGACAGATCGAGAGAACTCTGAGTTATCATTCAGTTTCAGCTGCCTTTTGATGTCCTTCCAGATCTGCAGGTGGGCGAATCGAGGCTGTATTTTCTGTCAAAACTAAATGTCAGAATACAGCAACAAAATATACCAGAACTGTCAGACATAGCAGATGCAATACATTTATATCATTTGGCCAGAAAAGCATTTTCTCACACAGTGACAGCCAAAACATGGTAACTGAAAACGTTGATGGCTTTATGCATGATATATCATTGGCTCATAGAGCCAATGATATACTTATTGTAAACATCATCTGGTGAGGTAAAGCATAGAAAATATACTTTAAACATTTACTATTCTTAATCAACACAAACATTTTCCTAAATCAGTTGCAGTTATTTACCTTACAATGCTTCTACATCTGCATTGCTTGCTGTTTGGGGTTTTAGGCTGGGTTTCTGTATAGCACTTTGTAACATTGGCTGACGTAAAAAGGGCTTCGTTAATACATTTGATTGATTGATTGAGTTATCATTTCAGAACAAAAATATTGTCATACTGCAGCAAGAAGTAAGAACAGACAAACACCAAAGAAAAACCACCAGTGTATAATGTAATGCCAACAACTGTCAGCTATACAGCACACAGAGAGACATACTCACTGAGACGTACTAGAACATTCACTGTTCTACATACAAAAAACTGTCAATTAAAATGGTTTATATAGGAGGTAGCGAAGAATAAAAAATATTCCCCCTGAATGATCTAATTGATCAAATTCTAACGTTGGCTAAAGATAATATGTTGTGTCTGACATATTCTCTCTCACATCTCCGATAATCCATGGCTTTTACACCAGGGCCTGCAACTGTCCTTTGCTTACTATCCCTACAGAATCCTGAGAGTCAAATTTATATTTCTTTCCTCCTTTATCATAATTATTCTTTATACAAAACAGAGACGGGCGGAGAAAGGGATGGAAAGAATGTGAGGTTGAGATAAAGATAATAAAACAAAAGTTAGGCTTGGCTTGGTTTTGTTGGCTCCCTCTCCATAATGGTAACGGTGTGTATCATTATCAGTAAGGGCAGTTGGTGCCTGGGCCACGCAGCTCAGGGGCTGACCAATGCCTCTTCCGTGCTGGGCCCAGCCACCCCTCCCTGCCCTTTTATTGGCCTGTCTGGAGCAGCGGGAAGGGGAGAATGTGGACAGGATGTTTGTAGGGTCTTAGGCCCTCCATGTCTCCCTCGGGCTGGGGTGCCAGGCTCCTGGGGCTGGGTGGCTAGGGGGGCAGAGGGTGATGTAGGTATAAGAGCCAGGCAGACATCACCAACACTGAGCTGATGGCAGCGGAGGCCACACAGACGGGCTGTTCTCGGGGGGCAGCAAGAGGACCAGCCACGTCCGCACACAAAGAACGGGTACTCCACATACACATCCAGAAACTCCTGTGATGAGAGATACTGTTAGTCATGACAATGCAGTACCTCTCTTTGTCCTCTAAGTGGTGGTAGGGTTCTGCAATTGGGGATTGGCATCAATACATGCATCATGTCATGATGAGGGATACTTTAGGAATGTTAATCATTATCATTTTATTTACCTTACTTTATGATGTAGACTGATCAAGAAGTGTACTATTTGCAAATATGTATGATATCTTGTATATTGAATTCCATGTTGTAAATTATGGAAACGTGAGAAGCCAAAAACACACTGACCTAAAACACACTGACCCTGTTATGAGCTTGTGTGATATAATGATGTAGTAGACTCAGCAGGATCAGGACCAGCTCACCTGAGAGTGTTCCTCATGTAGGAGGATGAGGAGGCGGGAGAGGGAGGGGTCTGTGGAGGGGGAGATGTGCTGCACAGTGCAGCAGCTCAGATGTAGCGCTGGACAGGCCTCTGCGCCGATCAGGAAGTCTTCTGTCTGCAAATCCTCCACCCTCCTCAGTCGCCCGTCTCTGAGCTCGATTAGAGAGCCTGCCGCAAAATGAGGGAGCAACCAGGGCAGCTGGTCGGAAGAGGTGGAGGGGTAAGAAGAGTGATAGGTGGAGAGAGGGGGAGACACGGCTACTTTTTCTGTTACTCCCACAGTCCAGTTTTTCTCTGTTGACTGAACAGTAAGTGATGGTCTTATGGGAGATTGTTCTGCAAACGCCAAAGGACTTTGCCCTGAATCAGGATACTTGGGGGCTGTGGAGTGGTGTGTGAAGACCAGTTCAGGGTGGTGGTGTAGGTCCTTGGAGGCAGTAGGAGAAAGAGCAGTGTTAAGAGGGACAGAACCTGCCTCTGAGCTGTGGCTCTGTGGCTGGTGTACCCCCTGTTTCTCTCTTCTCATAAACGGGCCCCTCTGTCTGTTTTGCTGTTCGGTGTGTAGACTTAACTTCTCCCTCATTTTTTTATTAAAGTGCCAACTGTACCCTCCATCCTCCCCACTGGGCTCCTCTGTAGGCTGGGCCAGATTTCTGCAGATAAAGTGGCGGCGTGGGTGTTCTGAGGGATATGTGGAGCGGTGATTGAAAATGTAGGGAATATGCCAGCCTGGCGGCACTGCAGCCCTACCTCTGTAATAGTGCTCCCTCCACTCAGCCCAGCCATGGCTATCCCTGATAGGAGAGGAGAGATGGTTGGCTCTAGTGGTAGAGGCTGTGGTGGGGGGGGACTGGGTCCAGGGTTGGTATAGCGGGGGAACAGATGCATGTGTAGGTGGGAGCAGGTTTGAGTGAGATGCATTGTAGGGCTTGACTACATTATGGCTCTTGTAGGGGAAGGGGATCTTGAATGTGACAGCAGCAAGCTGCTCTGAGAGGCCTGGTCTGGGGTCCCTCTTTTTGGGCGCGAGGCTCTCTCTGTCTAGGTCTGGGGTTGGTGTGGTGCTCATTGGTTCACCCAGTCTTCACATATACTGTCACTTCTCTTCTCCGGCCTACAGGTTGTTGTGGAAAGGTTAAGTCAAATAAGCCTCCTGTGAAAGAGGCCGGCTAAGGGGTCCTGTCACTCCCTGGTGAAGCATCACTGACAGAGAGGTCACAAGGGGTCTCAGTCTCAATGCTCCGGTCTGAAAAAAGACAGGAAGGTATTTGTTTGACACATGTTATAATTTAACCATGATCCTTATGTCAAAAGCACTAAGATAAATTTATACATTTTATAGCCTCATATTACAGGATTTTCAGCTTCTAGTCACATGGCTTTTGATGATTTCATAAACCATACTTCACTGTGTACTCATAACACCTCTCTCTCTCTCTTATCCCTCTTTCTCTCTCTCCCTCCCTCTAACTTCTACTTCATTAGTGATAGACAGAGACTTTCTCTGCCCTTTCTCCCTCGCTCTCTTAGACCCCATGTGGAGTAACAGATTGTAACTATGAACCTTGAAGTCTCATCACTAATTTCTCCATTGCCTCGAAATTGGAGCCTTTCAAATCATAGACTGCTGCATTGAGAGTGTGATTGACAGCTGAAGTCTGGATCAGTAGAACAGGGTAGATAAGGGGAGGTGTTGCACAGGGGTGCTGTACTTTCCAACACTGCCCAGCCTGGACATTCGGTTCTGGGCATGAAGCCATACATTTCCTGACAAGTAAAATTGAACGTTTTTGAAATGTTCTAAGAACGGAAGTGAAAAATGTGCCTGTTCTGGAAACGTACATTTTTAGGTTGCAGGGAGGTTTTAGGTTGCAGGAAGGTTGATTATCCTCAGATCCTCAAAAGGTTCTACAGCTGCACCATCGAGAGCATCCTGACTGGTTGCATCACTGCCTGGTATGGCAACTGCTCTGCCTTCGACCGCAAGGCACTACAGAGGGTAGTGCGAACGGCCCAGTACATCACTGGGGCCAAGCTTCATGCCAACCAGGACCTCTATACCAGGCTGTGTCAGAGGAAGGCCCTAAAAACTGCCAAAGACTCCAGCCACCCTAGTCATAGACTGTTCTCTCTGTTACCACACGGCAAGCGGTACCGGAGCTCCAAGTTTAGATCCACGAGGCTTCTAAACAGCTTCTACCCCCAAGCCATAGGACTCCTGAACATCTAATTAAATGGCTACCCAGACTATTTGCATTGCACCCCCTCCCCTCACCTCATCACTGCCGCTCTCTGTTGTCATCTATGCATAGTCACTTTAATTAACTCTACCTACATGTACATACTACCTCAACTAACCGGTGCCCCCGCACATTGACTCTGTACCGGCACCCCCCTGTATATATCATTATTTTTTACTGCTGTTCTTAATTACTTGTTACATTTATTTCTTATTCTTATCCGTATTTTTTGACACAGCACAGTTGGTTAGAGGCTCGTAATTAAGCACTTCACTGTAAGGTCTACACCTGTTATATTCGGCGCATGTGACTAATAAAATTTGATTTGATTCTGAGAACGTTTTACTATGGTTCCCTGAACGTTTTCCTGGGAGGTTTTAAAGTTCTGAGAACTGAAATTATAGGTCATGTGGAAGTTTTTGAATAACTTTCAATGAATGTTAAGACTGTAAGACTGCTAGCTTAGTTTAACTGTTTGGAACTCCAAGCACAGATAAGACACATGGAAATAATTTTGCTTAGGCATTAATCATGCAAACACATTTCTTTTTTTATTGTGCCACGGCGTCAGTGAGAATCAAACCTATGGTCGTCTATTCCCTCTCCATGGAATTAGTCCACTGTGCCATTAGGATGGAGCTAGCATGACATGTTTTTTTTTAACTCATACATAGCCGTTCATTTTAGTCTATTCTAACAGACAACATTTCAAAGGAAACAAGCACTCATTAAGATCGGGTGTGGCCAGCACAACCGAAACACACTTAACAAGATCGAGGACTGAGAGAGTTTTTTTGAGGCTGAGAACAGAATGTATACATTTTTCAATAACATTCTTAGAATGTTCTTTGAACGTTACGGCTTTCTTGTGTTTTTTTTTATGTCAAACCAGTTGGAGAACGTTCCTAGAACAAGTTCCTTAAATGTGCTGAAAATGTTCCAAAGCCAAGCAACTATCCCTCACTAATCCCAGAACATTGTGGGAAGGTTGTATGCAAAATAACCATAGGACAACCACGCTCTCTCACCAAGCACTAAGAAACATATGGTTCTCAGAATTGTATGTGCTAGCTGGGTGATACATATAATTGTCATGAAAACCTCATGCTTCAATAAGATAATCTGATAAAAATTAATCCACTTCGAGTAATATCTTTCATTCCTACCCAATGATCAACATACATGGAATAGATTTTAACGTCAACAGGAGTTATTAATTCTTCTGTAGCTGACCTACAATGCAGCACAGCAACAAACAATTTATTAATGTGACCCTGAACAAAATACATGCAGATAAAGCTATTATACTTCTCATGTGGGGAATTGTAAGTGAATTGTTTCGGCTAGTTTCATGTTGTTCTTGATACCAGGTCTAGTTTTGAGGTGTTTTGACTGATTTCATGTCAATGCTAATATGGCTAAAATTCGCTAGCTAGCTAACCAACGACTGTAACAATGTATTTAAGAGACGAGTGCTCATTGTGCAAATGTATGTTTTGAATAAATATTGGTAACTAAATATAGTTTACATGTTGTCAACAATCTAAGCCAACCCTGTCTGTTTTGCCCCATAGTTCCATACGTGTTGCTTTTGTTGCTAAACAACCAACCCATCAACCATGTTGTTTTAGGTACTAGTCTGGAAAATATTGCATTGAGAGTAGGGCCGTGGCGGTCACAAAATTTTGTCAGCCGGTGATTGTCAAGCAAATATCTGTCATTCTCACGGTAATTAACCGTTAATTAACATAAACACATTGAGCATCTCCTGGCTTCCACAACTACAAGCCACTGATGCAGACCTTAGGAACATCTACATTTTAAAAAGTTTAATAAATCCATGTAATATAGCCTACACCTTCACAATAAATCCATTATTTATTTATGCCAGGTCTTAAGCTGCATTAAATTAATTAAATATAATATATTTCAGAAGAACAGAATAACCAACTGCGCACGTCCTCATCCAATTCCAAGGTGTTACTTCCTGATCTGGCTATGCCAAATGGCTGTGGGCTGCATTAGTTAATTTAGCAGACAAGATTTGCTTAGAATTCCGTGGTATTATTTTATAGTATGAATAATACAATTGAACAAAGCTGAATAAAATAGAAACAATATTTTCTCCAAACGATTTGAGGGAGTGTGCACGGCTATTCTGTGTTGAGCAGTTAACAAAGAAATAGGTATTCCTATATGCTTAATTTAGAGTTATTAATGTAACTTTAGTTGTTCAACAAACGTTGGGGTATATGTTTTGATTTTTAATACATTGTAAGGTTGCATGATGAGACTAATGATGATTTGAAAAAAGTTGCTTGAAAGGCATGAGCTCTGCTTAGTTTTTTGTTCCAGGCTGTACACACTTCATCAGTCTCGCGTTCACAATTTGACAAGCACTTGATAATGCCTTGAATTTCATGGCAGCATCCCCTTTGTGTGGCCGTAATGCACCCTAAAAAAATACATGCCTTTTACGGCCAGTGGCCGTTGTGCCTTTGGCCTGGAGTGCTGCGTTGTCCCCTTCTCCCTGAGTGCTGCGCGTTCCAAAGCATCTCTCACTCACATGGCCCTCCATCACGTGATCAGGTCTTTCTCACAGGCTACAAGTGAAGACAGACACATCGGGGACGCAACTGTCTGCGTCCTTGTCCAATTTCAAGGTGCATATTGAAGCTATTGTCCACATTTACTTTTTGTCAGCCAACAAGATGAGTAGGCCTAACGAACATCAAAAGCACTAGCTTATGTCAATCTACTATCCCCCATAGTACAAAAGTTGACCTATTCTATTCTGTGTGAAAAAAATAACATTCCAAACATAGTCTGGGACAATTGGGGATACGATAGAACCCAAATGAATACAACCACTAGTTTAAAAAAACTTTTTTACGCAATGTGGTTGACTCAACAGATTAGAATGTTTATCTTAAAATGTTGCTAAACTATTAATCTATTTCTTCACATTATAAGGGAAAGAATGCGCACACGGCAGTAGGCTATAAGTGCGAATGTTCCATTAGCGGGAAAACACCATTCTCAAAAGTGACCAAAAATGGGATTATGCATATAATGCATTTATTATTAAGGTGCATTTCTATGGTGAAAATTATCTTCCCCAAACATGAAACTCACGCGCTGCTTATGTAGGCTCTACACCCCTTGTAAAGCGGATTAATGTGCTTAATTTTAAGACGTTTTTTGGCCACTTTAGTTGTGACGCAAACCTTATCAAAACATATAGGCCTATGGGCTAGGCTACATGAGGTGTGCAAAAAAAAGCATAGTTTCTTGCCTCATGCTGGGCATCATTCACAAGTGACAATATATACTGCTCAGAAAAATAAAGGGAACACTTAAACAACACAATGTAACTCCAAGTCAATCACCCTTCTGTGAAATCAAACTGTCCACTTAGGAAGCAACACTGATTGACAATACATTTCACATGCTGTTGTGCAAATGGAATAGACAACAGGTGGAAATTATAGGCAATTAACAAGACACCCCCAATAAAGGAGTGGTTCTGCAGGTGGTGACCACAGACCACTTCTCAGTTCCTATGCTTCCTGGCTGATGTTTTGGTCACTTCTGAATGCTGGCGGTGCTTTCACTCTAGTGGTAGCATGAGACAGAGTCTACAACCCACACAAGTGGCTCAGGTAGTGCAGCTCATCCAGGATGGCACATCAATGCGAGCTGTGGCAAGAAGGTTTGCTGGGTCTGTCAGCGTAGTGTCCAGAGCATGGAGGCACTACCAGGAGACAGGCCAGTACATCAGGAGACGTGGAGGAGGCCGTAGGAGGGCAACAACCCAGCAGCAGGACTGCTACCTCCGCCTTTGTGCAAGGAGGAGCAGGAGGAGCACTGCCAGAGCCCTGCAAAATGACCTCCAGAAGGCCACAAATGTGCATGTGTCTGCTCAAACAGTCAGAAACAGACGCCATGAGGGTGGTATGAGGGCCCGACGTCCACAGGTGGGGGTTGTGCTTACAGCCCAACACCGTGCAGGACGTTTGGCATTTGCCAGAGAACACCAAGATTGGCAAATTCCCCACTGGCGCCCTGTGCTCTTCACAGATGAAAGCAGGTTCACACTGAGCACGTGACAGACGTGGCAGAGTCTGGAGACGCTGTGGAGAACGTTCTGCTGCCTGCAACATCCTCCAGCATGACCGGTTTGGCGGTGGGTCAGTCATGGTGTGGGGTGGCATTTCTTTGGGGGGCCGCACAGCCCTCCATGTGCTCGCCAGAGGTAGCCTGACTGCCATTAGGTACCGAGATGAGATCCTCAGACCCCTTGTGAGACCATATGCTGGTGCGGTTGGCCCTGGGTTCCTCCTAATGCAAGACAATGCTAGACCTCATGTGGCTGGAGTGTGTCAGCAGTTCCTGCAAGAGGAAGACATTGATGCTATGGACTGGCCCGCCAGTTCCCCAGACCTGAATCCAATTGAGCACATCTGGGACATCATGCCTCACTCCATCCACCAACGCCACGTTGCACCACAGACTGTCCAGGAGTTGGCGGATGCTTTAGTCCAGGTCTGGGAGGAGATCCCTCAGGAGACCATCCGCCACCTCATCAGGAGCATGCCCAAGCATTGTAGGGAGGTCATACAGGCATGTGGAGGCCACACACACTACTGAGCCTCATTTTGACTTGTTTTAAGGACATTACATCAAAGTTGGATCAGCCTGTAGTCTGGTTTTTCACTTTAATTTTGAGTGTGACTCCAAATCCAGACCTCCATGGGTTGATAAACTGGATTTCCATTGATTATTTTTGTGTGATTTTGTTGTCAGCACATTCAACTATGTAAAGAAAAAAGTATTTAATAAGATTATTTCATTCATTCAGATCTAGGATGTGTTATTTTAGTGTTCCCTTTATTTTTTTGAGCAGTGTATAATTCACAAGTGATAGGCTAATATTATCAATCATCAGACTATCCTTGATTTAATCTTGTCTTCACATATACTAATCATGCATCCGTCTCGAAACAAGGACAGCAGGAAAAAATATATGTCATCTATGCTATTAAATAGCGAACGGAGGATGCTTTTCCCATGGTTCATTTTCATGCCAGCCAGGTAGGTTATACTCTTGTTTTAAAGATAAGCAATGTGCTAAATATTAGAAAAAGGTTAGAAATAAATATATTAGACCTAGCATATCGAAAGATAATGGGATCCTCCTCTTTTTAAGAGGCCATCACTCTCTTTTCTCAAGCAATTGCATAGCTTATAGAAATTATGCTCAACATGAGTTCATGGGCTCTCATGAAGTGTTTGATTAGATTTTCTATTACATTTGCACTGATGTCAGAGTGATTATATAGTCAGAACCCTTTATGTAGTCTCCCTATTGTTATTTTACTGCTGCTCTTAATTACTATCTGTATTTTTTTAAACTGCATTGTTGCTTAGGGTCTCGTAAGTAAGCATTTCACTGTAATTCGGCGCATGTGACTAATAAAATAACTTTTTATTTGATTTTATTTGATTAGAGGGACAATAGAGTGCTGAGTACCAGGCTACTTATGACCATCAACAGCATCAGATCTTGGAGAAGTCTAATTACCCTGACTAAACGGTAACGTGTAATTTGACCGCCTTCATGACTCGTGACCCCTGTTTTGGCGGTAATACGGTCACCGCATCAGCCCTAGTAGAGAGACCTTTGTCTAAAGATGCCACATATCAAGTTTCATGAAGATCGGTCATTCGGTGCCAGAAGAGCAGCATTTTAAGTGTTTTTCATAAAATTCTAAATGGCGGAAAATCTATCATGGTGGACCTTACGGGTCACTGAGGCAAATTAGTTCCTCGTGAGGAGAGGGACCTATGTACATAATTTCATTGCTTAAAGTCAAACGGGGTGAGGGGCGTGACCTTTCAAAGTTTGTATTTTCAGTCTCTTGTCATAGCGCCACAATCTGGCCAATCAGTGTAATTTTGTAAATGCCGGATCTCTATGGCAAGAAGCATCATTCACACAAGTTTAATGCAAATCGGGCCAGTGCTGTCTGAGATATTGCGTGTGACTAATATAGAAACGTACGAATGGATGGAGACATCCACAGTTCCTTCCCCGATTTCATCGTGGGGGACAACCGTGCTGTATGTACTCAACTGTGTTACTATTAGTGGAATAGTAATTGGTATGAAAGTCCTGACATATAATGTTTAATGGTTATCATTATATATGTGCAGAGATCTTTTGTCACAAACAAAACATTGCCAAGCTACTAAAGTTACACCACAAAACATATCACTATACGTAAATTCTGATTGATGTGAAACCTAATGATCTAGATGAGTTACAGTAGATGCATTTCATCACTGATGCAATACAGTATCGCTGTTGAGTTTTTGCCACTTGGTGTAAACGTAACACTTCAGGCAAAACATAAAATAAATAGCATGTATATCTAATGACTACAAGGGCTGTTAACATGAATACCTTCCTCCCACACACATACACACATGATTATTATCAGATACACATGTGAATACTTGATGCCTTACCTCTCTCTTCTGGTAAAGGTATGAGTCCTTAGTAAAGCATGTTGCAGAGTGAATGAACATCCAGACAGCATCACTATGTCTATCAGACAGATGCAGGCTCTATTTTTCCTCCCACCCGCTTTAACCCCTCGGTAGAAGAGAGTGGGAGGAAAAATAGAGCATGCATCTGAGAAGGTTTTCTTATAGAGGGGCGTGACCTCTAAAGAGCATGCACCTGAGAACGTTTTATTATGGTTCCCTAAACATTTTCTTGGGAGGTTAAATTAACATTCTGAGAATGGAAATTCTAGATTACTTGAAGGTAATTAAATAACGTTCAAAATCATTTTTTATTATTGCTTTGGTATTAATCATGCAAACAGATTTATTTTTAATTGTGGCACGGTGTCAGTGAGATTCAAACCTATGTTCTTTAACCATGGAATTAGTCCACTGCACACCAGGATGGAGCTAGCTTATAATGTTGTTTTTAAAACTCATACATAGCTGTTTATTTTCATTATATTCAAACAGACTCCATTTCAAAGGAAACAAGCTGTCATTAATATCAGGTGTGGACAATTAGTGAGTTCGGCCAACACACCTGAACACACTTAACAAGATAGAAGCTAGAGAGAGTTTTGTTTGCGCTGAGAACAGAATGTATATGTTTTTAAATAACATTCTTAGAAGGTTCTTTGAACGTTACTAAGGTTTTCTTGTGGTTTTTATGGAAAGTTTTCTTAATGTTCTGAGAATAAATACACTTTAAATACACTGAACAAACATAAACGCAACATGTAAAGTGTTAGTCCCATATTTCATGAGCTGAAATAAAAGATCCCAGAAATGCTCCATACGCACAAAAAGCTTATTTCGCTCAAATCTTATCAATACATTTGTTTACATCCCTGTTAGTGAGCGTTTATCCTTTGCCAAGATAATCCGTCCTCCTGACAGGTGTGGCATATCAAGAAGCTGATTAAACAGCATGTTCATTATACAGGTGCACCCTGTGCAGAACGTTATGTGCTAGCTGGGTATCCTGCACCATTCATAGAATGTTGTGGGAAGGTTGTATACAAAATAACCTCAGGACAACCACGCTCTCACCAAGCACTAAGAAACATATTGTCAGAACGTTATGTGTAAGCTGGGCCACCATCTCTAGTCCTCTCAACCTCTCTAACATATTTCCCACTTTCCCTCTCTCTGGCTCTGTCTCTCTCTCTCTATGTTTCTAGCTATGTCTTCACTCCATCTCCCTCCCTTCTTTCCCTTTAACAACTCTTCTTTCTCTCTCTCTCTATCTTCTCTCTGGTTTCCGACTCTTTCCCTATTTCTCTCTCTCTCTCTCCCTCTGGGTGTATAAATAGACATGAGACTGCTGTGAGACTCGTCAGCTGATAGTTGGGGTATAGCTACCTGATGGGCGTGGCACTCTGCTCGGTCATGGTAAAGGCAGGAAACTATAGCTTCGAATGTTCCGGGCATTACACACCTTTAGCTTTCTTGAGTGTTCAACCAGGTGGAATGCAAAACTTTCCTATGGACTATACACTGAGTGTACAAAACATTAGGAACACCGGCTCTTTCCATGACATAGACTGACCAGGTGAACCCAGGTGAAAGCTATGATCCCTTATTGATGTCACTTGTTAAATCCACATCAATCAGTGTAGCTAAAGGGGAGGAGACAGGTTGTCCGACAGACAAATCTGGGTTTGGCGGATGCCAGGAGAACGCTACCTGCCCCAATGCATAGTGCTAACTGTAAAGTCTGGTGGAGGAGGAATAATGGTCTAGGGCTGTTTTTCATGGTTTGGGCTCGGCCCCTTAGTTCCAGTGAAGGAAAATCTTAACTCTACAGCATGTAAAGACATTCTAGATGATTCTGTGCTTCCAACTTTGTGGCAACAGTTTGAGTTAGGCCCTTTCCTGTTCCAGCATGACAATGCCCAAGTGCACAAAGCGAGGTCCATAAAGAAATGGTTTGTCAAGATCGGTGTGGAAGAACTTGACTGGCCTGCACAGAGCCCTGACTTCAACCCCATCGAACACCTTTGGGATGAATTGGAACACAGACTGTGAGTCAGGCGTATTCGCCCAACATCAGTGCCCGACCTCACTAATGCTCTTATGGCTGAATGGAAGCAATGTTCCAACATCTAGTGGAAAGCCTTCCCAGAAGGGTTGAGGCTGTTATAGCAGAAAAGGCGGGACCAGCTCCATATTAATTCCCATGATTTTGGAATGAGATGTTCGACGAGCAGGTGTCCACATACTTTTGGTCATGTAGTGTGCATCCGTTGGCTTCACAGTTATTGCAATTCTCAGTTGTTGAAAATTCCCACAGCCAATTCTCACTTCCCACATGTCTATCACTCTATTACTATGAACACCAACAGTCTTTTCTTAATTCTCTCACTGCGGCATACCTTTGAGAGACACCCAATACATCCGATCCAATGAACATAACGCCAGTCAGTAATGCCAGTAAAGTTAGAAAATGATCAGCCATAATTACTTTCTATTCAACAGTTAAAAAGATCAGCATTTAGACCTAGATACATTCAGAACAAACATTATTTTGAACTCATGACACTAAAATATATGTTCCTTCTTTTACTCTCCTTCGTTCTCCTTTCTTTATATTCTGATATTACATTCTATTCAGCCCTACACTCTCATTTTACAGACTAAAAAGTGATGATGGCCTGATCTGATTCATATTTAGCTGCAAATGCTTTATTCTCTGCAGGGTGAAACCCCAATCATGATGAATCCCACAAACACATTCGAGAGAGGTGACAAGAGCTTCTCATTTTGAGTCACATCATGCTTCCTCTTCCCACACACACTTTCTCAGACAGTACAGGACATGCCATTAGCGTTATGCATGCATCTGCAGTCAGTAGCTTACATCTGCACCCATGCATGGATGCCAAGACTTGTTATTGTTAAGGTTTCCACTATATACAAGGACAGAGTTATTCATATGTCCTTCCCCTCTCTCCATTTCTTTATCTTTATGTCTCTCTCTGGGTGTTATCGTGTGTGTGTGTGTGTGCTTTCAGTTGAAAGCTACCTCACAGGAAAACATTGTATACAATGAAACCCCATTGACATTACCGTTTATATACCATATATAAGGCCTATTCACGTCAAGCTAATAAAACATTTCATATGAGCTATTTGGATGCTGGAATAATAATGATCTATTTCCAACAGCTCAGGTTGCAAGGAAAAGAAAGCCTATATATATTTTCACCACTAGATGGTGTCAATAACTTTGATATTCACATAATGCTGTTTTGCTGAGTGATCATTATTTATGTACTTGCAAGCAATCATGAATTACCATTAACATTGTCCAAGGCAACATATACATTTGCTGGGACTGTACTACCCTTACATCAAAAATACCTACTTTTACATGATACTTTTTGCATTATCAGTATATAGTACGGTATCAAAACTGCATTGCAATTAACATTAGCAACACCTGCTCTTTCCATGACATAGACTGACCAGGTGAATCCAGGGGAAAGCTATGATCCCTTATTGATGTCACAGTGTAAATAAAGGGAAGAAGACAGGTTAATGAAGGACTTTTAAGCCTTGAGACAATTGAGACATTGATTGTGTACATGTGCAATTCAGAGGGTGAATGGGCAAGAGGAAAGATTTAAGTGCCTTTGAACAGGGTATGGTAGTAGATACCAGGCACACCAGTTTGTGTCAAGAACTGCAACTCTGCTGGGTTTTTCACACTCAACAGTTTCACGTGTGTATCAAGAATGGTCCACCACCCAAAGGACATCCAGAAAACCTGACACAAATGTGGGAATCATTGGATTCAACATGGGCCAGCATCCCTGTGTAACACTTTCAATTGAGGCTGTTCTGAGGGCATAAGGGGGTGCAACTCAATATTAGGAAGGTGTTCCCAATGTTTTGTATACTCAGTGTAATTGTATGCTTTTACGGCTACAAAGATTTCATTAAAATATATTCCTATAATAAATATTTTGCAGTCTAGCTAAACACAATAGGATATTTTAGAGGTGTTAGCTTCTAATTCTATTTTTTTGTTGAAAAAAATGGAACCTATGCCATGAACTAAATTATACATAAAGCCTCTGAAATCAACTACTCCTCTGAAGAACAGTGTGTGCTCTGTCAAAAGGGCGAGCCTTTGATTTGTTCAATAACATCAATGCTATTCCATTAATGGCAAGAAGATCTCGTATCCTGCCGCGTTACATTTGGTGCACATCAATTGACCCTTGAAGTGAGAAGGACACAGAGGAGAAAGAAGAGCGAGAGAGGGCGAGGACGACAAAAATAAAAGCAAGTGTCTGTCTACTGACTTGGTATTTTCCACTGTTACATAAAAGACCCTGCGCTATAGCCTATCCACCCCTCTCACACCAAGCTCCTCCCTCTGTGAATGACCACTTGGTATGCTCCACAAGCCATAACCTGCTGTCCTCATCCAAATACTTTAGTTGACTGAGTGAGTACACTAAGGGAGAAGGGTCCTGCGTGTGCTTGAGAGAGCCAGTGACTTTCTTGGGAGTGCTTTGACTCTGTCTGTCTGTCCCAGGAGAGGAGGAGGGCGATGAGCTGTCCTGCTAAAGCTCTGGAGGGCTGATTGTTCCCCACCTCATCGAATCTCTGTGCCTGACTGTGTGAACTGACCCTCCAGTCTTCCTCAACAGCACATCTTATCTGATTCTGCAGCTCTCTGTCCGAAGCTGCCAGCACCATGAGCTCATCTGGAGCAAACCTCCACAACAAGCGTCTACCCTGTGAGTAACTTTACAGCTTCTTTAGCTCTCTCAACAACTGCTTGAATGTGTAGGAGTTGGAAAGACTGTGTCACTGTGTGAATACGCCATAAGTTATTACAGATAATTCTTGTCATTTATTCTGTACTGTACTGTTTTTATTAACTTTCTACATAGGTTCATTTACTGTAATCCCCCTATTGCTGAGCAGAAAGATACATAGAATAAATTCCTGTCCATATTTGGTTATCTGCTTTAGCTTTTACAGACAGACAAACACATTCAATATTTAGGGAAGAGAAACATAAATCAAGCCACAATCAACAGAACCTGTTGAAGTAATTATGGGTGAAATACTGATTCCTGTTGTTGTGGTTGATGTTGTTGTTGTTGGTGTTGTTGTTGTTGTTGGTGGTGGTGATGTTTGAGCATTTAAAACAAAGAATGTGTGTGTGTGTCAGTGTCTGTGTTGGCTGCTTTGAATGTTCAGCCGATGTGGTAAGGACCTGCAGATTTTGATGTTACTAATCCTGGCATACTAGACATGCTTTACTGACCAAATAAAGACAAGAATGTTGAATCATCACCATATATACTGTCCCGCTGTAATCAGTGGGACTCTACTCAAGCCGCTGAGGGTTCTTAAAGGGATATATTCTAATTTTGGTTAGGGGCCACAAAGGCATCCATTGGTTTCACTGATGTAAATCTCTAACTCCTAATGAGATTGTGTGTCTATCTCCTATGGGAACAGATTGACTGCAGTGACATAGGGCTACAGACTGTCCTACAGACGGTGCTCTCACAGAGAAACCCAGATAGGGGTAATTTAATTTGTCAGTAGGTCAGTGAGAGACCTACTGGGGCTAAATTGGATCAGAACATGACTGTGAGAGAAGACATCTTCCATCTGTTGCATTGACCAGTCCCGGTTCCCAGTGCCCTGCCTGTATGGACTGCATTGTGTGGGAATGTTATGTTTGGAGGCACAGTGGTTTGGGTTGGCTTGGAGGACTGAACAGCTGTTGTCACACTGTTGAAAAGTTAGATGACGGGCTGAGAATTATTGGAGTGAGCAGTTGGTATTGAATGGTCACAGACAGGATGGTTGCTGCCAGAGTGCTCCTTTAAAACGGAGCCAGCCTCCCACCGAGGCAGACACAGCCTGGTACTGTCCTCATAGTGACACAGCCCACTGTAGGATGGAGAGATGGTCACAACACAAGTCTGTGTTTTTAGTTCACCTGTACTCATTTTAACTTTGACTGCTACAGCTGCAGTGTAGATACTGTAGTTTTCCCCCAAGCAATAGTCCATCCAACCAACTACCTACCTCAGCCCATATTTGGTTTTGTTTTTCTGCTCTGTTGCACCCCAGTATTTCTACTTGCACATCCTCATCTGCACATCACTCCAGTGTTAATTGCTAAACTGTAATCACTTCACCAATATGGCCTTACCTCCCTAATCTTACTTCATTTGCACACACTGTATACAGATTTTTCTATTGTGTTATTGACTGTTTGTTTATCCCATGTGTAACTCTGTGTTGTTGTTTTTGTTGCACTGCTTTTGCTTCATCTTGGCCAGGTCGCAGTTGTAAATGACAACTTGTTCTCAACTGGCCTACCTGGTTAAATAAAGGTGTAATAAAAAATATTTAAAAATCCCACCCTCTGCTTGGTGAAAAACAACCCCGGATTCAGACCAGGTACATATTAATGCTTATAGGCATATTGTAGCTAATTAAATACAAAATTCAAAAGGCACTCGCACATCTGAGCAATCTTTTTGCAGGTGCATGGTAACAGTTGAACAAGATGAAGGAAAAAGGAAACTGCACACTGCTGTTGATAGTATCACTGATATTTAATATGCTTTACGTATCGGCCTCATGGCCTTCAGCTAATTAAATACAACAATACAGTTATTATTCATTATTCATAAATCAGTGCAAACTTGGTTAGAGCAAGTTTCTGTTCTGTGAAGGGAGTAGTACACAGCATTGTGTGAGTTCTTCAGTTTCTTGGCAATTTCTCGCATGAAATAGCCTTCATTTCTCCAAACAAGAGCAGACTGACGAGTTTCAGAAGAAGGATCTTTGTTTCTGGCCATTTTGAGCCTGTAATCGAACCCACAAATGCTGATGCTCCAGATACTCAAATAGTCTAAAGAAGGCCAGTTTTATTGCTTCTTTAATCAGAAAAACTGTTTTCAGCTGTGCTAACATAATTGCAAAAGGGATTTCTTATCATCAATTAGTCTTTTAAAATGATAAACTTGGATTAGCTAACACAACGTGCCATTGGAACACAGGAGTGATGGTTGCTGATAATGGGCCTCTGTGCGCCTATGTAAATATTCCATAAAAAAATCTGCCGTTTCCAGCTACAACAGTCATTTACAACATTAACAATATCTACACTGTATTTCTGATCAATTTTATGTTATTTTAATGGACAAAAAAATGTGTTTTTCTTTCAAAAACAAGGACATTTCTAAGTGACCCCAAACTTTTTAACGGTAGTGTATGTTTTAAAATATTATTATTTGAACATTACTAATGTTTTCTTGTGGTTTTCATGGAAAGTTTTCTTAATGTTCAAAGAACATTACTTTAAATAGAACCATGAGGAAACCTGTAGAAAACATTATGCTGAAGTACCTAAATTCCTACATATGGTTCTCAGAACATTATGTGCTAGCTGGGTATCCTGCACCATTCCCAGAACATTGTGAAATAGTTGTATGCAAAATAACCATAGGACAACCAAGCTCTCAACAAGTTATAAGAAACATATGGTTCTCAGAACGGTATGTGCTAGTTGGGCAGGCTCATGACAGCACAAGATTTGAGAAATGCTAACAACAACAGAATAGATCAGTGCAAGGCCAGAACTATTCTATTGCGTTTAGCCAAACATTTCAGTGACACTCCCTAATGATATGAAAATAGCAATGTAAACTATTCCTCACAAAAAGAGGATCCACAACAAATAGGTTCCAGGGACACCAGGGAAGATGAACAATGGGATAGTTTATGTGTTGCCAAAGGGCTGGTAATGAGTTATCATGTGATTATGACTAGGAGTCTTCAACTCACGATGGAGGGAGTTCAGCTGACCGAGACATACATCCACTCCCTCACAACACTCCTGGCAAAACCTGCACATTCATGGTGAGTGAGTGTAGTCCAATGGAGACATTTCTCAGATGTCACCTTCTTGGGTCCATTGTGGACCAGTAGTCTGCTCATGGACCATATAGAGGGCACTAGGACAGGAGACTGAGGCTGACTGACCCATAAACGACCCTATTGTCTGTTCGGGGTGTGTGTTTGTGCTGGGGGAAGGAGGGGGTTCATAAAGTCATTGTGGTGTTTACAGAGTGGGGTATGTGGTGGTGCCAGGCTGTGATTCAACCCATTGCAAAAAGCTTCCCCCACACACACAATCCAAACAAACACACAGCTCAACTCTCACCATCAATAATTCACTCTCTTTGCAATTGGAACCAAGCCCAAATGGAAGATTCAGGAGAGAGAGCAGGAAGACACACAAAAATTACCCAAAATAAGCAGTGTAAAGAAAAAACGATGAGGCATCTTCTGTTTTATGAAAGGGAGGCTGCTGCCTGCCACTGAGGTCAGTTTACCACCTACCAAACCTCTTCTTTGAACTAAGTAATTGCACAGGGCTTCATATAATCGGATGATAAAGCTAGTTTTTCTGAAGCTGTTTAAATGTTGCCCCCTGATTCGCAGCAGTTTATCCAGTGAATTTCCAGTTACAGGCAGTCATGGCCAGCTGGTGATCTCCATAGTGCCAGCTTTAGCCAGCTACTAGACTGCTGAGAGTGGAATGTGATGATGAGAGCAGCAGAAAATACATTCTGTGAAAACAGCAAGACATCCTCAGCTAACGGGCCCCAATCAGAGTTGTCACATTTTTTCTCTCGGCTCTCCCTGTCTATTCCACACCCAATCCTTTTCCTTCGCTTTAAAATCCTACTGCTGGCTTTCCTCTGAAGCTAAGCAAGGTTGGTCCTGGTCGGTCCCTGGATGGGAGATCAGAAGCTGCTGGAAGTGGTGTTGGATGGCCAGTAGGAGGCACTCTTTCCTCTGGTCCCCCCCCAAAATATCTCAATGCCCCAGGGCAGTGATTGGGGACATTACCCTGTGTGGGGTGCCGTCTTTCAGATGGGATGTTAAACGGGTGTCCTAAGTCTCTGTGGTCACTAAAGATTCCATGGCACTTACCGTAAGAGTAGGGCTGTTAACCCTGGTGTTTTGGCTAAATTCCCAATCTGGCCCTCATACCATCATGGCCACCTAATCATCCCCAGTTCTCAGTCAACTTACCTGGTAAAATAAGGGTTAAATAAAAAATTATATTCCTTCTTTCTCCCACCTTCTTTGTACTTCTATTGAAACATTTACTCTTTAGCTGACCTTTCTCACTCCTCTCTGTGTTTTGTCCACTTTCCCTCCTGACTTCACTCCTCTCAAACTCCAGAACAAGTGATGAGATGGTCCATGTTAAAATAAAATGTTTCCTGTCACCCTCCCACACCGTCAGCAACATTAAAAGGTCAGTCTCATCTCCCCAAACAGCATTACATCAGGTCTTGTTGGTCCTGATGCATCTGGTCAGGAGTCACTGCCTGGTGAAGGGAGGGAGGGCAAGAGGGAGAGAGAAAGAGAGAGGGTGAGAGACTTGCAAAGTGATTTGTAATTCCAATATTTTGAATTTTCTTTCCAAATTGAGAATGACTACCGGGTTGGAAAGAGTAAGATATGAGATTACCTAAAGCATGTAAACTGGAACAACCATTTCAGTAACGGGTGCAATAAATCCAAGTAACAGATTGGATTAGTTTAGCAAAATGTATGTTATACATAAGTAGCATAAGATTAATTAATCAAAAATATGGTTATTGAAACAAACAATTAAAGAAATCTACCTGCAATAGAGCATGCTGGGAAATATGAGAATGATGCCTGTGGTTTTGGTTTAACACTGGTTTAATTTGCTGTATGGCAGAGAATTCCCTCAAAATGAGAGTTTGGCAAACTAGTCTATAATCAGTTTGCACAGAAGGAAGTGGCTATTCCCATAGGGGTTTTAGTTTCAGAGCTGCTCTTGCAGGGCCACAAACCAGCAGCCCGAGTGAAGATCTAAAACCCAAAAGCATCTGGATCATCTGGAAAGCTAATCATCCATGTTTTGTTCCCAAACACTGTTTGTTGTTCTGAGGCTCTTCCGGTCATCACCGTCTTAGTATCTGGCTAGCACTAAGGTGAGGATGAATACAGGGAGGGACAGTGCGTTGTTTATATAATGGGATACCCCTTCCTACCCTTCCCTACATGCCCATGGAGTAAAATAACTTCCTCTCACTCACATCAGGTCTTCAGAATCAGGCCCAGGGCCACTCCCTCACATCCCTGCTTTCGTATTTCTGAAAGGGCTCTTTCTGTTTTTACTGTCAGATCTGTGTTTGTCTTTGTGTGGGAAGGTAGAGTGGGCACGCTGACATGTCCGGCTCTGTCTGAATCCGACCCATTTCACACATCCAGCTGGTACTGAGCCCTAATCCTACACTCTGTCCCTCCCACAACATTCACTGAGAGGGAGGGAGGGAGTGAGTAAAAACTGTGAAAAAACCTTTCTGTAAGAAAGTCAGACAATCTGCCTTCCTCCTTTTTGTCCCAGTCCTCTCTCATTGCCCTCCCTCCTCTTCCTCCCTCCTGAATAGCCACTCTGTGTTGCCTGCTGGCTGTCACACTAGATCGCTTGTGGTGTGAACTGGGGGGGGGTTGGGTAGGGGATGGAGAATGACTGACCGGAAAAGTGATCTCATCAAGCCAAGACATTTGTGATCACATCATTGTGTGACCTAGGGAACTGATCAGAGGTAAAAAGGTCAGTTGTGAGTTTCCCAGACCTTATTGATTAAGGTGACTAGATGGTAACAAAATGGAATAGGAAGAAAAGCATCTTTAACTACTCTCCCTTTAGCTCATGAATAAGCCAGGTCCCAGGCCTCTAAGAAAAATACAATGCATCAATGTCAACCAGGTTGTAGGATCTATTGCACTAACATGACGGGTCATATCCTCTTACATCTAGACGTTCCGCTAGCGGAACACCTGCTCCAATATCCAATGATAGGCGTGGCGCGAATGACAAATTCCTCAAAAATACAAAAACTTCAATTTTTCAAACATATGACTATTTCACAGCATTTTAAAGACAAGACTCTCCTTTATCTAACCACACTGTCCGATTTCAAAAAGGCTTTACAGCGAAAGCAAAACATTAGATTATGTCAGCAGAGTACCAAGCCAGAAATAATCAGACACCCATTTTTCAAGCTAGCATATAATGTCACAAAAACCCAGAAGACAGCTAAATGCAGCACTAACCTTTGATGATCTTCATCAGATGACACACCTAGGACATTATGTTATACAATACATGCATGTTTTGTTCAATCAAGTTCATATTTATATCAAAAAACAGCTTTTTACATTAGCATGTGACGTTCAGAACTAGCATACCCCCGCAAACTTCCGGGGAATTTGCTAACAATTTACTAAATTACTCACGATAAACGTTCACAAAAAGCATAACAATTATTTTAAGAATTATAGATACAGAACTCCTCTATGCACTCGATATGTCCGATTTTAAAATAGCTTTTTGGTGAAAGCACATTTTGCAATATTCTAAGTACATAGCCCAGCCATCACGGGCTAGCTATTTAGACACCCGGCAAGTTTAGCACTCACCAATATCAGATTTACTATTATAAAAGTTTGATTACCTTTTGTTGTCTTCATCAGAATGCACTCCCAGGACTGCTACTTCAATAACAAATGTTGGTTTGGTCCAAAATAATCCATCGTTATATCCGAATAGCGGCGTTTTGTTCGTGCGTCCCAGACACTATCCGAATGGTAAAGAAGGGTCGTGCGCATGGTGCAATTCGTGACAAAAAATGTCTAAATATTCCATTACCGTACTTCGAAGCATGTCAACCGCTGTTTAAAATCAATTTTTATGCAATTTATCTCGTAAAAAAGTGATAATATTCCGACCGGGAATCTCCTTTTCGGCAAACAGAGGAAAAATCACAAAGACGGGGGCGGCCAGGGCACGCGCCTAAGCCCACAGTCCCTTGATCGGCCACTTGAGAAAGGCGATAATGTGTTTCAGCCGGGGGCTGGGATGACGACATTCAGGTTTTTCCCGGGCTCTGAGCGCCCATGGAAGACGTAGGAAGTGTCACGTTAGAGCAGAGATCCTTTGTAAAAGATAGAGATGGCAAAGAAGTTCAAGAAATGGTCAGACAGGCCACTTCCTGTAAAGGAATCTCTCAGGTTTTGACCTGCCATTTGAGTTCTGTTATACTCACAGACACCATTCAAACAGTTTTAGAAACTTTGGAGTGTTTTCTATCCACAGCCATTAATTATATGCATATTCTAGTTACTGGGCAGGAGTAGTAACCAGATTAAATCGGGTACGTTTTTTATCCAGCCGTGAAAATACTGCCCCCTAGCCATAACAGGATATTCAATTTGTATAGCTGAAGCGATTGAAATGAATGGTAATTTACGATTGAGCCGACATATGCAGCATTTACCGTGAATGCAGTCTCCACGACAGAAACCATTGGAAGCAATCGAACAGTGAGTGGACTTTCCCCTTTGCCCTTTATATTGGCTTTTTTCCAGCTTTTAGATATTCATAAAACCCTCCATAGCCTACATTGTCTCAATATCATATGCCCATGGGGAGCAATTTTGGTGCCTGTCACCGTATTTAGACATAGATTATTTAAAACAAGTTCCATTTTATTATAATTATTCATCATCTTTTTAGGTCTTGTCATAAGTGAAATTAATCATGCTTAATGTCAACGCTTTGCATGTCCATGGCTCACAGGCTGACTACGCCGCTCACGTCGCGTGCACGAGCGTTGCAAAATAAATTTAGAAATCTATATTATTCAATTATTGCGCGTGCCAACGAGCGTCTGCATTGCCAAGGGCTAAAATAAAAGTCAGTTCTATTTCTGACGCAGATCGCGCTGCAAGTCCTGCCTCTCCCATCTCCTCATTGGTTTTTAGAAGTAGGTACCCACGTGCCATCTCCTCATTGGTTATACCCACATGGGTGACTGAAAGACGAAATAGGTCGGTGGCGGTAATGCATGTAATTTATGAAAGTTGCCAATCGCAATATAAAGTCAAGAGAAGAAAAAGCCTGGAAGGAGGAGAGATGACTATAAACGATTCGGTTGACCGTTTATGTGTGGATTAATTGGTGGAGTTGAGGACCTTGTGCATTTCAGGTAAAATAACAACTCAATGTTTATATCCCAGGACAAATTAGATAGTAACAGCAAACTAGCTAAATAGAACAAATTAGCTAGCAAGTGCAAACTAGCTAGCTAAATTGCCATACATGTTTAATGCTTTTCGACATGTCCCCAAATTAATATGATTGGTTCAGAGTTTGTTTTGATATTTTAACCTGCGTGTCGTGATCGCGTTTGGTGTGGGGGACAAAATACATTTATGCACGATGGCGCATGCGCACAGCCGGTTTGGGTTCCATGTCAGACATAATTGCGATTTAGAGTACAGTAGGCCTATATCAGTGCTAATGCTGTGTTTTAAAAAAATGTTTTTCCTTATAACAAATGTGGACTGCAACATGTTTAGCAAACATGGGATAGGCCTACATTTTGTTATTTTGTTTCAGTTGGCTATTTCCACTAGGTGTACAAAACATTAGGAACAACTGCTCTTTCCATGACATAAGCTATGAAGGCTATAGTCCTTTATTGATGTCACCTGTTAAATCCACTTCAATCAGCGTAGATGAAGGGGAGGAGACAGGTTAAAGAAAGATTTAAGACAATTGAGACATGGATTGTGTATGTGTGCCATTTAGAGTGTGAATGGGCAAGACACAGATGTAAGTGCCTTTGAAAGAGGTATGGTAGTAAGTGCCAGGTGCACTGGTTTGAGTGTGGCAAGAACTGCAACTCTGCTGGGTTTTCACGCTAAACAGTTTCCCGTGTGTATAAAGAATGGTCCACCACCCAAAGGCAATCCAGCCAACTTGACACAACTGTGGGAAGCATTGGAGTCAACATGGGCCAGCATCCCTGTGGCACACTTTCGACAACTTGTAGAGTTCCTCCCCCGACAAATTTAGGCTGTTCTGAGGGCAAAAGGGGGCGCAACTCAATATTAGGAAGGTGTTTCTAATGTTTTGTATACTCAGTGTAGAACAGAAACATTTGAATTGGAGTTGATAACAAAAGACTGTAAATACACAATTTCAAGCAAGACACATATTTAGCCATGGAGCATGTTCTGATTGACCAGTGAAGGGCCAAGCATCAACACACCTACAACTTATTTATTCATCAGAAACCAGCCTTTTTGGGCTATCAGCTATTGCGCCCATAATTCCCCACTGTGAAATTACCCAAAATATTTTTGACACACCCAGACCTATAGCGCTATTGCCAGCGCTAAGATTTACCATTGCCATTGCATTAGGTTTTTAAAGGCCTATGCAGTCAAATATTTGATTTTCATTTGTTTTATATATCTTCCACGCTATGAGGTAGGAATAATACTCAGACATTTCGAAAATTATGATAACGCACTTTTAGTGTAAAAGCTGTTTGAAAAGATTGCCCGAAATTTCTGCCTGTTTTGGTGGGATGGAGTTTTGGTCTGCCTGGTGACATCACCAGGCTGTAAATTAGCTAATAGACCGATAACATTTTTTCCAAACCTCTCTGCCAATAACAGCATATTTTCCCCACTCCGACTACTCCCAGACAGTCCTAGCAAAATTCTTGCAGTAAGGTACTTAATTGTTACCCAGAAATTATTTGATATTGTGATTAACCTTGGACCTTTAACCTTTTCAATTTAAATAAATGTAATAAAAAATGTCATCTATTTAATCCCCAAAAGTAATTATTTATTATGAGAGGGCCATAAACAATACCTAGTAATTCTGCATACTCCAAGAAAAGTTAAAATCTCACTTTCTGGTAAAAATATTTATAAATGGCTGAGGTGTAGTCACTTTTGTACACAGTACAAATATGATAAAAATATGAGAATATTACATTTTATATTATGTATTTCCTATTCAACAAACTAAACTCAGCAAAAAAAGAAACGTCCCTTTTCAGGACCCTGTCTTTCAAAGATAAATTATTTGGATTTTTACGAATTAACAGATCTTCATTGTAAAGGGTTTAAACACCGTTTCCCATGCTTGTTCAATGAACCATAAACAATTAATGAACATGCACCTGTGGAACGGTCGTTAAGACAGTGGCAGCTTACAGACGGTAGGCAATTAAGGTCACAGTTATGAAAACTTAGGACACTAAAGAGGCCTTTCTACTGACTCTGAAAAACACCAAAAGAAAGATTCCCAGGGTCCCTGCTCATCTGCGTGCACGTGCCTAAGACAGCACTACAGGTAGACAGGATGGACAGCTGATCGTCCTCGCAGTGGCAGACTACATGTAACAACACCTGCACAGGATCAGTACATCCAAACATCACACCTGCGGGACAGGTACAGCATGGCAACAACAACTTCCCGAGTTACACCAGGAATGCACAATCCCTCCATCAGTGCTCAGACTGTCCGCAATAGACTGAGAGAGGCTGGACTGAGGGCTTGTAGGCCTGTTGTAAGGCAGGTCCTCACCAGACATCACCGGCAACAACGTCGCCTATGGGCACAAACCCACCGTTGCTGGACCAGACAGGACTGGCAAAAAAGTGCTCTTCACTGACGAGTTGTGGTTTTGTCTCACCAGGGGTGATGGTCGGATTCGCATTTATTGTCGAAGGAATGAGCGTTACACCAAGGCCTGTACTCTGGAGCGGGATCAATTTGGAGGTGGAGGGTCCGTCATGGTCCTGGGAGGTGTGTCACAGCATCATCGGACTGAGCTTGTTGTCATTGCAGGCAATCTCAACGCTGTGCGTTACAGGGAAGACATCTTCCTCCCTCATGTGGTACCCTTCCTTCAGGCTCATCCTGACATGACCCTCCAGCATGACAATGCCACCAGCCATACTGCTCGTTCTGTGCGTGATTTCCTGCAAGACAGGAATGCCAGTGTTCTTCCATGGCCAGCGAAGAGCCCAGATCTCAATCCCATTGAGCACGTCTGGGACCTGTTGGATCGGAGGGTGAGGACTAGGGCCATTACCCCCAGAAATGTCTGGGAACTTGCAGGTGCCTTGGTGGAAGAGTGGGGTAACATCTCACAGCAATAACTGGCAAATCTGGTGCAGTCCATGAGGAGGAGATGCACTGCAGTACTTAATGCAGCTGGTGGCCACACCAGATACTGACTGTTACTTTCGATTTTGACCTCCCCTTTGTTCAGGGACACATTATTCAATTTCTGTTAGTCACATGTCTGTGGAACCTGCCAGCCCAATGATCAGTGCATGTCTCAGTTGTTGAATCTTGTTATGTTCATACAAATATTTACACATGGTAAGTTTGCTGAAAATAAACACAGTTGACAGTGAGAGGGCGTTTCTTTTTTTGCTGAGTTTATGAATAAGGCTTAAAATTACTTCTAAATATAGTATAATCAATTCATAAAATTACTAACTATTAGATTACACCTAGTATATTTAGTTTGAGAGAAAATATTCATATTTTCTAAAGGTCTCTTGATCAAAACATCTGCCCCCATTGCTGTGAACGTCTCACAGAACTTGGCTTCCTGAACTTGTTAGGAACTTGCCTTTCATCTCATATTAATCATGTTCGTCTATGACAAACAGAAAGTGTTTTTTGTTTAAAATCCATACATTTTTTTGATTACTGGCTATAAATCGATCTCTGAATGTGCTACAGTGGCGAAACCATATTACAATGTAAGGATTCCAGGCATATGCTGTGATGTAGGGTTCAGCCAGGAGTTGATGGCCTTCACACAAGGCAGAAGAAACATACTCCTGTGAGAATTAGGGTTACCGCTCATTGCAAGCCATTTTGATCTATGGTGACAACAAATCAATATATAACTGAAATTTCGGTTGGAACCGGAACCATAACCACGCAGGACCCCAAAACAGGGGACTTTACATCTAAGACATTTTAAAAAAGAGCCCTCAGACATTTCACCAGAATTTTGAGATGCACCCTGGCGTGTTTTGATATTCCAGAAATCAAAACGAATTAAAGTTAATGTTGGACATCCTCCTCAGATGCCTGGCCTCAATTTTGTCTGGCATCTTGCTTTGTCAGCATGGCTTCCACTGTGCCCTTATGAGAGAACACAGTGGCATATCTGGTTGTGTAAGACTGTGAGAAGAGAAAAAGGAGTCACTCTTTCCCCATGCCTACACTGAACAGCTCTGGTCTGAGCATGCAGACCTCTCCAGTGACCTTGTTGAATGCCATCTATACCTGATGGTGGACATATTAAAGAGACCCTGATCCATTGAGGTTTCTTTATTTTCTTTTTTTGACAAATGTTAAGAGCTTGAGCTAACATACAGTTTGTATTGTTGTGCCTATTTTATCTTACACTTATCTTATATTGTTATGATAATATGCATTTATTTATAAATTACAAAGGTTAAAATTACTAGGCGTAACAGAGATTGGGGTCTGATCATGAGTTTATGTTGCCGTAGAGATGCAGTTGTCTGTATTGCTGTTAAGCGCAGGTGTCTCAGCCCTGGTTGTGATGTCAGGCATCATGGAACTTCTCGCTGAAGAAACTCTCTCCACTTCATGTACACTGTCAGGGCTGCCAGATGGTTTCTCCTCAGTGGTCTTGGTTCTTTTTTCATCCGAAAGGGTAGGTGATGGAGATGGCACACCAAGCAGCTGCCAGCCCAATAGAGATTCCTGGGGACCTTTGCTGTTCCTCAGGAATGATGTTGAGGAGCAGGATTGGCAGTTGTGAGGCCATGACCGTGAGGAGGTTGGAGTTGTAGTTGACTCTGGAAGAATCTGGGTTACTTTGGCGTATGGCAGTGAGGATAGTGAGGACAGTGACCACGGGACAAGGAGACCAGTCTGAAAGACTCCTGATCTCCTCGATGGGAGTCTTTGATCTGCTGAGACTGGGAGGATCTGATGTCAGAGATCTGGCAGATTTTCAGTCCATAGATTTTTGTTATTGGCTGTGTCATAGTCAAGGTCTGGTGTGCAGGTTGTAGAGGCTTGATCTGGAGCTTTCTTTTCCCGCTTCCTCTGGATGAGGCAGATCTGGTTGATTTGTAGGAGTTTGGTCAGCATTCTTGGTCCTTAGCATCTTTCCTTCTTTTTCCATGGTCAGGTTCTGGGGTCTTGAGGTCTGGTTGGGTGGCTTTTTTCTGTTTCATCTTCCTGAGGCAAATATAGACCTACCATGTGAAACAGACGATGTTGGTCTACTGTGGTTGTCATTTAGATTTCTATGTTCAGAGGAGTTTGATCCTGGTCGTTTTTCCCTTCTTGCCAGAGCCAACCCCACAGCAGGTCAGCAGTAGACTGGAAGACATGAATGAACTGGTCTTCTTATTATTTCATTTTACCCCATCTTTTTCCTGATCAGTTTGCCCTTCAGGGGCAGTCGGGTCACTCTGGGATTTACCTATTTTAGTAGATTGGGCTATCAATCGTGTCGGTCTTGAGTTTTTGTACAACGAAAAGCAATAGACAAAAACTCCTGAGACGCTCTCTGAAAGCAATGTGAGCAAAGCTTTGAAAGCAATGGGCTTTTATATGGATGTAACCATTATCATGTGTTACAGATGTTGGATCCCTGTTAAAGCCTGAGGACTTGTTTTGGGCACAGCTATTTTGTGTTGTCAGAAATAGAAAGTGACAGCCCTTGTATTTTTAGATATTGAACTCAAATCTTACTGCTGGCAAAGTCATAAGAATCCCCCCCCCCCAAACATTTAGTATGCATAGAAGGGTACACCTTGGTCATTGACAATGCATTTCCTTCTCCATACACATTGTTTGTAGCCACTGTAGCAGGATGAGCAATTCAGTGAACAACTATCCCAAAATGGAAATATGACATGAATAACAAGTAAACAACTAACAATATCGATCTCCTCGGTACCTAATGAATGAATGTTGACACCTACCAGAATAATTATCCTACAGTATAGGGTCCTCTAGCATATTGCTTGGTCTGCTGCTGCATCATTTTAGACATGACAGGTAAGCTTGCATGCATGATATCATACAGGCTACAATTTTTTGTGATGGCTAAATAATCTATTTTAGTGACTGTTTAAGAATGATTAATAGCCAGAATAGTGGTGTTTCACTGTGAAGCTAATATTGCATTAAAGCTAATAACGTTTTATTTCTAATGAGTAGGCTTGCACTGGGATGAATTCATACAACTATCACACCCATGTATATTATTCAATTAGACCGATGTTGAAGATCTGCTTTTATATTCGTTGGTAAGTAATATTGAAAGGTGATATGATGCAAACTAGATTAGAAGGCCTAGGCTACTTCCTCTTAATGTAAGCTACATCCATTGGTGACTGTCATGGTGGCTGGGAGGTTCACAAGTTCTTTACATCTGCAGGGTGTCATGTCCTTCCACCTGGAACAAGCAGACAAGGGGGAAGAAATTAACCTCACTACTCAAATTTCAGTGCTGATTCAAGTTGCTGAAGGTACAACTACCTTTATTAATATGCAATCGTTTTGTCAACAGTTCTGTATATTTTTTGTCATGGTTAAGTTGCTTACAGCTTGGTAGACAGACACTGCATGCTAGCTAGCTAGCAAAACAGACTCATCAGCTGGCTAACAAGCCTAGATTGATCCCGAACGCCGCTGGCTGTATTTCCTATGTTTTTCATCAGCTGTTAAAATGTCTTTCTTCCAAAAGAATTGGGCAGGACTGTTTTTTCCTGCCAAACCAATGCAATGGAGTGAAATGCGATCAGTTGCCCACTTTAGTCCCTGAAAACAAATGGGGGAAAAACGAATTTCCTACAAGTCTAACTGACTAGCAAGTTCACCAATTCATAATTTAAAAACGGTCACAATTGACACATTGCTGATGCTACAATGAGTTAGTTTAGTTGATCTCTAAAACAGCCCACTGGCAGGATGAGATCGCCTGCTAGCTAGCTATCATGTCCGACGTGTTAGCTAGTTAGTTTGCTTGGCAAAACGACAGTTACTCAACATTTGACTTGCAAATTTATATGAAAGCAATTTATTGAACATCATTTGGTAAATAAATGTTATACTTACATTTCAAAAGTTATTCCTTATTGTTCTGGAAAATGTTATCCCAAGCGGGGACTTCTGTCAACCATTAATTCACCGCAAGGTGTTATGGGATAGCCTCCCCGGCAAAGGAGGATTGGGACACTGAATTTGGGACATGCCTATTTTGACGTCCTACAAATTCTGCCCTTTATTATTGCCAGCTGATGTCTCGTTAAACCATATTGCGCTGAATTCACCCGTACAGCTGTTGCAACCATTAGTGTTCACCTCATTATAGCTTCCTAAAAGATGATGGGCTTGTTCGACATTGCAGCCGACAGTGCAGGCAACTGCCGACTGACTGATCTACAAAGAACCTTGCATCACAAATAACTGGACATTATTATTTGTATTATTATTTGTAGGTCAATCAGTCAGTCATAATTTACCCATGGTACATTATGGTTTTGATCCTCTCGAACACCGCCTATGTCGGTGTCCTACTTGCAACCAAAGTCTTTCAAGATATGTTCGCCCTCTAGTTGGTATTGTCATCTCAACATATTGCTCCTTTTTCAACAGACTAAGGGCTTTTTATCTGTTTGACAAGCATTCCGTACAGTAGAAATAAAGTATTTTCTTGTTTATCATGGCAAATCTACGATTGCAATTTACCCGACGCTTTGTCTGAATGGGAACTAATGTTGGTGTAACCTACTGATTGTTACTATTTATGTTATCCAAAAGTGTTTGGTATGGGCATCTCTTATCAAGCTCGGGGGTACAATAACCCTGGACTGTCCATATTTGAGATGTGTAACTACATCAAGTCAATCACGGGATTGAGTTATTTGTGCCAGAAAGGCGTGGGCCAGAATCAAACCCACACTGATACAGTAGGCCTATATGTGCGTGCTGGCCTTAACCGCTAGACCACCCAATTAAACTCCATTCGAACCCTTAGGATGCACTAGATATTTTCATGTCGTGAAGACCAATGTCTATCTTGTGTTATTAAAACCTCTTGAGGATACCCTAGGATAGGGGGCGCCACAGCGCATTTTGAAAAAAATTAGTTCCCATTTTCAACGGCCTACTAATCAAACTCAGAAGCTAGGACATGCATATACTTATTATATATGGATAGAAAACACCCTAAAGTTTCTAAAACTGTTTGAATGGTGTCTGTGAGTATAACAGAACTCAAGTGGCAGTCAAAACCCCGAGACCGATTGAACCAGGAAGTGGAATTCTGAATTGTGGACTCGACTTCTCATCTTTCCCTATTAATCACACCGTTAACAATGGTTCAGTGAGCACTTCCTATTGCTTCCACTAGATGTCGCCAGTCTTTTCACAGTGGTTTGAGCCTTATACAGTCGAAACTCAGTGAATGAGACGCATTGGAAATTGGTCACAGGGGATGGGCCATCACCATTATGACGCCGGCGGCCCTGTCTACCCCCACCTTTGGAAACGTTTCAAAACACTCTACAACCGTCCCCGTCGAATCTGATTGGCTCTCTTGGTGTTACAGGCCCTGAAGATTAATGTTTTACAACGTTTGACATGTTTGAACGAACCTAAATGGGAAAAAAAAAATTTATTTCGAAACGGCAGAGTATTTGGATACAGCATTCAGATGCGCTAACAACAGAAAGCTAATGGAACATAAATGATGGACTTTTTCGACCGAAAATACATCTGTTGTGGACCTGGGATTCCTGGAAGTGCTTTCTGATGAAGACAACTAAAGGTAGGCGATTATTGACAATATTATACAAGATGAGATGTGACATGCGATTGTTCCAAGATGGCGCCGAGCTCGGTTTATTAGCTCATTTTCTGTGTATCGCATCTCCTTTTATCGCAAAGTGTGATTACCCAGTAAAGTTAATTTAAAATCTGGTATGACAGGTGTTCTCAAGAGATATTCATCTATAAATGTTAGATTGACAATATAAATTTAAAAAATCGTTTTCGAATAGTAATTTAGGGAATTGTAGCATTGTTTCCCGGGACGCATTTGAGGGGAAAATAGTCAGTCAACGTTACGCGCCGATGTAAAATGCTGTTTTTATATATAAATATGACCTTTATTGAACAAAAGAATGCATGCATTGTGTAACATGATGTCCTAGGTGTGTCATCTGATGAAGTTTGTAAAAGGTTAGTGCTGCATTTAGCTGTTTTTTGGTTATTTGTGATGCAAGTGGTTGGTCGGAAAATGGCTATGTTGCTGCTTTTTACGATGGACTCATCTAACATAATCTAATGATTTGCTTTTCCTGTAAAACCTTTTTGAAATCGGACGACGTGGGTCGATTCAGGAGAGGTGTATCTATATATATATATATTTTTTTTAATTATTATTTTTTTTAATGCTAATTGGCGATATGATTTTTCGCTGGATTTTGATCCCGCTAACGGGATCAGACGCTGAAGAGGTTTTAAGCTATATAAAATGATGGTTGTCGATGTGTATGGCTGCATTTCAGATACATTTTTGTACATTTGAATGTTGCAGTAATAGGACCTAGGCCTAGCATTTGAGCAAGTGAGAGAGAAAATGATTTTGATTGCAAGCCTTGATCCCAATGAGCAACAAAAGAGTGATCAAGTTAAGATCCGACATCTGTAGGTCTCCATAGAAACCAATGATGCATTACAGGCAATAACTTTATGACATCACATTGTGATGCTTTTGGGTTCCGTACATACTAGTGATGCAGTAAACATCGCAATAGGCTTATTTTTCAGCCTAGCATTGAGAAAATTGAGAAATCCGATCATGCATTAGATTTCCATTGAGTTTTCTATTGTATATGTCTGTAGACCCAGACCATGAGTTCACATGATCTCCCAGATTGAGGCTGAAAAAGAGCAGCCTGCATGGCGAGAGTGTTTCAGTGGGCTCAGTCGTACGACTTCATGACGTAATCGTAACTCCATCACTCACACCATGCTTTGCTTTCTGTGGGGGAGTAAAAAGAGTGACACTATCCTTCTCTCTCTGTTGGTTCCATAAAAAGCAGCTCTGGGAGACTTGACCTTTAGAAAATACAGAGTTGGAAATGACAATGAAAAAAGTTATAAAGGTTGGGTAATGATTTTTCATCACTTGATGTTAACAATGACCACGAGGGTAGAGAAAAGGGGATGATAAGAGAAGAGAAGACAAGAAAGGAGAGGAGAGTAGAGACTGCTTCAGGAGTGAAAGACATATCTCTAATTATATCGGTTTGTTACATGCCTCAGTTTAGCTTAGTTGGTCAGATAGCTGTTAGCCTGCACACCATTGCAGGTTATGTTAGAAAATAGAAGTGACAGATGAAAGTATGTTGCTCAATGTAACGAGTTACATCATATACATACACATAGCGGTTGTGACAGCTAATGAGGTCTGATATGTTTTGGGTAAATGAGGGTGGGTTCAAAGAAAGTGCAACCAAATCAGGGGCAATAGAATCTAAGATGAAGCACAGTTGTGGCCTAATTCCATGACTGCAAACGTGTAACCCATAGAGCACACAGAATACCAATGTTATGAACCACCATAACTCATTTAATGTTTGGCAGGACACAGCAGACATCTCACCAGCTCTGTATTTTTGCTGTGTCATTTTGGTTTTGTGCCTCTGGAGCTCTGAGAGTTTTCTTGGGCTGGTGTCAGAGGCTCTCCATCACACGGCTCAGTGTCTTAGTGTTTACCCACGGATGCCCAGTGGTGCAGACAGACAGACAGACAGACAGACAGACAGACAGACAGACAGACAGACAGACAGACAGACAGACAGACAGACAGACAGACAGACAGACAGACAGACAGACAGACAGACAGACAGACAGACAGACAGGCCCAGGGGATGAGTGAGGCGTCTCCCCTCTCCTCCCCGGCTGACTCGAAGCCCCAGGACAGGGCTGTCAGACTGAAGGAGACAGGAAGTTACTGTGACAGGCCTGCCTCCTGCTATCACTAGACAGAGGACTCCACAGGACCCACAGGGAGGTTGGGGCTGACACAGCAGACTGGACTGTGGGGAGCCTGTTGCCCTTTTCAGATGGCCTTGAATCATTCTGCATACAAAGGAAAACCAGGAACACCATTGGTATTATCATTATACTGTACCGTTTGCTTACTGAGAAGCATGGGCATACACAAACAGAAGCAACACTGCTTGTGATTCCTTGTCACGACTAAGCAAGGATAAAAAAAAACATTTTATGAAGAAGATGTGGAAATACAATCAGACACCCATTTGGAGCTTGCAGCCCCGTGGTCGGAGGCCTAGTTCCTCTTTCCCTTGTTATTGTTTCTATCCTGATCCCTCGCTGTCCTCAGCTGCTCAGAGCCTAAGTACTGTGCTGCTAATAGCACCACTGCCTGTGTGTGATCAGTGCTCACAGCACAAGCCAGATAATATTTACATTATTCCCAATTTAGACCAGGCGTAAAAACCTCATCCAATTAGCCCAATCCCTGTCTGTAGCTTCTCATTATGCTTAAATCCCCAGACACTTTTTTTCAGAGTAGGGGGTCAATATATGGATGTGGTGGGAGGAGAGAGCGAGGCCAACACTTTTACAGAGCTGTGTTGAAGTCTCCAATGTATATCAATCTGCTGTCTGCTCACATGTGTGTACATGTCACTTTATGATGTCCATATTCCATCGCTAATCCATTAGTGACTGTGTTTACAGATTGAGTTTTATGTTGACAATGGAAGAAGATGTCTTGTCAGTCTGTATACGTGATGTGTTCAGGAAGGGAGCCCACCATAAAAGGTGGTGTAACCTGAATTACTCTGAGCCATGAACACACTGGCATTCCTCAGGTTATTCTGGGTTCCTGCATTTCTCTTTCCTGTCTCCTGTGTATCACACTTGTGTGCTGTCCCCTCCTCTGGCTCTAGCAGCACTTTGCTTTATTACAATGGTGCTGATGAGGTGGGAAATGTGATTGCATTGTATCCCAAACAAGATTAACTTAGGGAATTGACAGTTGGCATTTGCAAAGCAATTGGTGGGTGTTGAGTGATTAATACAGTACACTGTGGTACTGTGTGAATATTGTATGTTTTGATTTCTCAAGCCATCCACACTGGTCAGGTAATTTATGGGTCTGCAACAGTAAAAGCATTAGCATTATGTTGAATGGGCCGGCTCTAGCATTTTGGAGGCCCTGTGCGAGATTTGGTTGGGTGGCCCCACACCTCGCAGAAAAACATTTTAGTGGCCCCCCTATTGACGGTGGAGATCTGCCTACGGTGGGGTTCTGCCCAATGATGTCTCTCTACCAGAGGAACTCAATGCATTGTATGCACGCTTCAACAATAACAACACCATGCCATGCGTGAGAGCCCCCACCAAGCCAGAGGACTGAGTGATCTCGCTCTCAGAGGCCGATATGAGTAAGGTCTTTAATTAGGTCAACACTCACAAGGCAGCAGGGCTGGATGGTATACAGGTCCGCATTCGCAGAGGACGCACAGAACAGCTGGCAGGCATATTCACAGTCATTTTGAACCTCTATTTGTCCGGGTCTGTAATCCCCACGTCTTTAGCTGACCACAATCATTCCTGTTCCCGAGAACTCTAAGGCTTTATGCCACTATAACTAGCGCCCTGTAGCACACATCTGTAATCATGAAGTGCTCTGAAAGGCTGGCTATGATACCCATCAACTCCATCATACCAGACACCCTAGACCCACTCCAATTTGCCACCCCAACAGATCCATATACAATCTCAATTGCACTCCACACTGCCCTCACCCACCTAGATAAGAGGAATATCTACAGTTGAAGTCGGAGGTTTACATACACCTTAGCCAAATACATTCAAACTCAGTTTTTCACAATTTCTGACATTTAATCCTAGTAAAAAGTCCCAGTCTTAGGTCAGTTAGGATCACCACTTTGTTTTAAGAATGTGAAATGTCAGAATAATAGTAGAGAGAATGATTTGTTTCAGCTTTTATTTCTTTCATCACATTCCCAGTGGGTCAGAAGTTTACATACACTCAATTAGTATTTGGTAGCATTGCCTTTAAATTGTTTAGCTTGGGTCAAACGTTTCAGGTAGCCTTCCACAAGCTTCCCACAATAAGTTGGGTGAATTTTGGCCCATTCCTCCATACAGTGCTGGTGTAACTGAATCAGGTTTGTAGGGCTCCTTGCTCGCACATGCTTTTTCAGTTCTGCCCACAAATTTTCTATAGGATTGAGGTCAGGGCTTTGTGATGGCCACTCCAATACCTTGACTTTGTTGTCCTTGCCACAACTTTGGAAATATGCTTGGGGTCATTGTCCATTTGGAATACCCATTTGTGACCAAGCCTTAACTTCCTGACTGATATCTTGAGATGTTGCTTCAATATATCCACATAATTTTCCTCCCTCATGATGCCATCTATTTTGTGAAGTGCACCAGTCCCTCCTTCAGCAAAGCACCCCCACAACATGATGCTGCCACCCCCTTGCTTCACGGTTGGGATGGTGTTCTTTGGCTTGCAAGCCTCCCCCTTTTTCCTCCTAACGTGATAATGGTCATTATGGCCAGGTTATGTCGATATAGGACTCGTTTTACTTTGGATATAGATACTTTTGTACCTGTTTCCTCCAGCATCTTCACAAGTTCCTTTGCTGTTGTTCTGGGATTGATTTGCACTTTTCGCACCAAAGTACGTTTATCTCTAGGAGACAGAGCGCATCCCCTTCCTGAGCGGTTTGACGGCTGCGTGGTCCCATGGTGTTTATACTTGCGCACTATTGTTTGTACAGATGAACGTCGTACCTTCAGGCGTTTGGAAATTGCTCCCAAGGATGAACCAGACTTGTGAAGGTCTACAATTTTTTCTGTGGACTTGGCTGATTTCTTCTGATTTTCCCATGATGTCAACCAAAGAGGCATTGAGTCTGACGGTAGGCCTTGAAATACATCTGCAGGTACACCTCCAATTGACTCAAATTCTGTCAATTAGCCTATCAGAAGCTGCTAAAGCCATGACATCATTTTCTGGAATTTTCCAAGCTGTTTAAAGGCACAGTCAACTTAGTGTATGTACACTTCTTACCCACTGGAATTGTGATACAGTGAATTATAAGTGAAATAATCTGTCTGTAAACAATTGTTGGAAAAATGACTTGTGTCATGCATAAAGTAGATGTCCTAACCGACTTGCCAAAACTATAGTTTGTTAACAAGAAATTTGTGGAGGGGTAGAAAAATGTGTTTTAATGACTCCAACCTAAGTGTATGTAAACTTCCGACTTCAGCTGTATGTGCGAAGGCTGTTCATTGACTACAGCTTAGCATTCAACACCATTGTCCCCTCCAAGCACGTCACCAAGCTTAGGACCCTGGGATTGAACACCTCCCTCTGCAACTGGTTCCTGGACTTTCTGATGGATCGACCCCAGGTGGTGAGGGTAGGCAACATTACCTCTGCAACGCTGATCCTCAACACGGGGACTCCACAGGGGTGTGTGCTTAGTGCCAGGACAACAATCTCTCCTCAATGTCAGTAAAACAAAAGAGCTGATCATGGAGTACAGGAAATGGAGGGGTGAGCACGCCCCCATCCACATCAACTGGGCTGCAGTGGAGCCGAGAGCTACAGGTTCCTCAGTGTCCAAATCACCAAGAACTTAAAACTATCCACACACTCCCGCACAGGCGTGAAGAAGGCGTGACCTCTTCCCCCTCAGGAGGTTGAAAATGTTTGGCATAGGCCCTCAAATCCTCAAAAAGTACAGCTGCACCAATGAGAGCATCTTGACTGGCTGTAGCACTGTTTGGTATGGCAACAGCACTGCCCTCGATCGTATGGTGCTACAGAGGGTGGTGCGGACAGCCCAGTACATCACTTGGGCCGAGCTCCATGCCATCCAGGACCTTTATCAGACAGTGTGAAAGGAAGGCCTGGGAAATTTGTTAAAGACCCCAGAAACCCAAGCCATAGAGTATTCCCTCTGGTTCCACACAGCAAGCTTTACCGGTGCATCAAGTCTGACACCAACAGGCTCCTGAACAGCTTCTATCCCCAAGCCACAAGACTGCTAAATAGATTAACAAAATGGCTACACTGGTTATCTGAGTTGACTGTTGTATTTTATTTTTGCACTCTCTATGCACACTCACAAGACTCAACACACTCAAACACACTGATACTCCAACACACACACACACACACACACACACACACACACACACACACACACACACACACACACACACACACACTTTATTTGCTCTCACACAACATGCACACACATTTATAATAACTCTACACACACACTCACATATAATCATCATATACGCTGCTGCTACTCTGTTTACCCCCATTCATATCTACCTCTATCACTCCAGTATCCCTGCACATTGTAAATATGCTGTTCGAACTGACCCTGTATATACAGTGCCTTCGGAAAGAATTCAAACCCCTTCACTTTTTCCACATTTTGTTAGGTTACAGCCTTATTCTGAAATTGATTAAATTGGTTTTTCCCCTCATCAATCTACACACAAAATTGCATAAAGACAAAGCAAAAACAGGTTTTTAGAAATTGTTGCTTATTTATTAAAAATAAAAAACTGAAATATCACTTTTACATAAGTATTCAGACCCTTTACTCAGTACTTTGTTGAAGCACCTTAAGCAGCTATTACAGCCTTGAGTCTTCTAGGGTATGATGCTACGATCTTGGCACACCTGTATTTGGGGAGTTTCTCCCATTCTTCTCTGCAGATCCTCTCAAGCTCTGTCAGGTTGGATGGGGAGCGTTGCTGCACAGCTATTTTCAAGTCTCTCCAGAGATGTTCGATTGGGTTCAAGTCCGGGCTCTGGCTGGGCCACTCAAGGACATTCAGAGATTTCTGCGTTGTCTTGGCTGTGTGCTTAGGGTCATTGTCCTGTTGGAAGGTGAACCTTACTGCACATGCAGGGCATCATTAAGTGATAATAAATCATTCACAAGTGATAATATTGTCACTCATCAGACTATTTTAATCTTGTCTTTACATATACTAAATAATATATGTGGGAAATGTGTTATGATTTAGAATGGACCATTTTCATGCACCTGTCGGAATAGGTGAGCTTTTCCCATGGTTCATTTTCATACCAGTCAGGTAGGCTATACTCCTGTTGTAAATTGAAGCAATGTGCTTAATATTTGGAAAGTTGTGAAATAAACATAGTAGGCCTAGCCTATAGAAAGCTGATTGGATCCTCTTTTTAAAAGAGGCCATAAAAACAGTTTTATCATGCCTATAGAAATGTTGCGCAACATGAGCTCATGGACACTCATGAAGTCTTTGATTCAATTTTTAATTACATTTGCATTGATGTCAGTGTGATTAGAGAGACAGAGTGCTGAGTACCAGAACATAAGCAACTGGCAGTTAGAAAGTTTGGTACTCGACTAATGACCATAAGCACCATCAGAGAGCAGTTTTGGAGAAGCCTAGTTACCGTGACTAAAAGGTCACATATTACCGTCACCATAACAGCCCTACCCTAAACCTTAAGTAAACCTCTCTCTGAACAGAGTACCCACCACATTTCTGAACAATAAAAATGCCCAAATAAAAAGGTAGTAAACCCAAAATGGCTTTGTAAATAAAAGTATACCAGTGACTGAGCCTACGAGTGACTAGAGAAGGCCAGCCAACCCTGGTATACAAAGTGCAGTGGTGCGTAAGGGTTTTGCAGTTTAAAATAAATCTCAAAGTGCCATGGTAAAGGGTGTCAATTGATCTCAAACACTGAGCGGAAGCATTCATATATAAACTATCCCATAGTCTAGTAAAGGCATAAATGTATCTGATACTAGCCTCCTTCTGGCTTCAAAAGAAAAACAGGCCTTATTCCTAAAATAAAATCTCAATTTCAGCTTCAAATTTTTTGTAAGTTGTTGAATATGCAATATAAAAGAGAGGCCGTCATCAATTAGAATTCAAAGATATTTAGATGAGGTTACAGTCTCAATCTCAATGCCTGAACAGGTAATAATAGGTGAAAAGTTCAGAGGTCTATTTCTTGCTTTAGAAAACACCATTAGTTTAGTTTAGTCAGTATTGAGGATAAGTGTCACGTCCTGACCAGCAGAGGGAGTAGTTGTTTAGTATTTGGTCAGGACGTGGCAGAAGTTGTGTGTTGTATGTAGTTTCTAGTTGTTCTGTTTCTGTGTTAGTCTTGTGACTCCCGATCAGGAACAGCTGGATATCGTTGTTCCTGATTGGGAGTCATATATTAGGTGTGTGTTTTTCTCTTGGGGTTGTGGGTTGTTTTATTTTACACTGCTAGATTTATGTACAGCATGTAAAACTGTCACCGGTTCATTCGTGGTTATTGTTTTGTCCGTGTACATCATAATTTATTAAAAATGATGTTGAGCACGCAATCTGCTGCGTATTGGTCCACTTTTTCTGACAGTGATTTTGAGATATCCTCAGACGAAGGAGAATATCGTGACAATAAGCTTCAATTGACATGTTGAACAGTATAAAAAGCATTTAGCAAGTTCTGGAAAGCTTTTGTAAGAGACGAGGCACAACAATAAATAACAGTATCATCAGCATAAAAATTAAGTTGTGCATTTTGGACATTTTTGTAAAGGCCTGACTGGTGGAGTTCTGCAGATATGGTGGTCCTTCTGGAAGGTTCTCCCATCCCCACAGAGGAATTCTAGAGCTCTGTCAGTGACAATCGGATTCTTTGTCACCTCCCTGACCAAGGCCCTTCTTCCATGATTACTCAGTTTGGCCAGGCGGCAGCTCTAGGAAGTGTCTTGTTGGTTCCAAACTTCTTCCATTTAAGAATGATGGAGGCCACTGTGTTCTTGGGGACCTTCAATTTTGCAGACATTCTTTGGTACCCTTCCCCAGATCTGTACCTCGACAAAATCCTGTCTCGGCGCTCTATCGACAATTCCTTCTACCTCATGCCTTGGTTTTTGCTCTGACATGCACTGTCAACTATGGGACCTTATATAGACAGGTGTGTGCCTTTCCAAATCATGTCCAGTCAATTTAATTTACCACAGGTGGACTCCAATCAAGTTGTAGTGTAACGGCTGTCGTAGAGAGGGGACCAAAGCACAGCGTGTTGAGTGCTCATGATGAATATTTATTTTAACTCAGAACACTAAAGAAAATAACAAAGGGAAAACGAAAGCGCACAGTTCTGTCAGGTACAGAAAACTAAACAGAAGACAACTACCCACAAACACAGGTGAAGAAAAAAAAAACGACTTAAGTATGATCTCCAATTAGAGACAACGAGGACCAGCTGCCTCTAATTGGAGATCATCCCCAAAAAACAACATAGAAATAGAAAACTAGATCCTAAACATAGATATACAAACATTCAAAAACACCCCCTGTCACGCCCTGACCTACTCTACCATAGAAAATAACATCTTACTATGGTTAGGACGTGACATGTAGAAACATCTCAAGGTTGATCAATGGAAACAGGATGCACCTGAGCTCAATATCGAGTCTCATAGCAAAGGGTCTTCATGTAAATAACGTATTTCTGTTTTTTATTTTTAATACATTTGAAAAGAAAATAAATTTTTTGCTTTGTAATTATGGGTTATAGTGTGTAGATTGACGAGGAAACATTTTATTTAATTCATTTTAGAATAAGGCTGTAACGTAACAAAATGTGGAAAAAGGGAAGGGGTCTGAATACTTTCCGAATGCACTGTAGCTTGCCTACTTCTCGTGTTCTTGGTCGGGATTCGGCCATGATAACTACAAGTTTAGATGGCTGCCGAGACTAATTTACCAATCTAAAGATTCTTAGCTGACATGGCTAATTGATTGACTGTCAGTGACTGACATAACATGAGAAAATGCACAACTGCTGATGCAAAACCACATTTCTAAATTGCACCCGGTTTATTCTACTATTCTTACTCTCAACAGTAAGTTGATACCCCAACTGAGTTCCTAAAACTTGTTGTTTCATGAATAAAACAAAGGAGAGAATGTATGATATGTTTTACAGGATCAATCATGCAATCATATTTCACCGTATAGCATTAGTAAGAAATGTTGCACATGCATGCTCTGTCTACATTATGCTAAAAGTGTCTGCTACTGAGTGGTACCAAGGAAACCAAGTCTTCAAGAGGATATGAAAAGCCAAAAATTCACAGCCCCAAAACCTGAGATTACAGTAAAGGCTGAGTTTTTCCTGTCATTTCTTGTTCCTATGGTTCAGTGTTACCCCTTTCTGGCCATCACATTGTTTGTACAGCTTTGGGCAGTGTTGACCTTGCAGACCTGTTTGACCAGAGTTTCTGACATATGTTCTGTTGTTCTCTGTGCCAGCGGAGACCGAGCATGCTCAGAGGGTCCCAGGAATGGACGTAGCCCAGCAGATGAAACTGAGAGAGCGACAGCGCTTCTTTGAGGAGGTCTTTCAGCACGATGTGGATGTCTACCTGTCCTCTGCCCACTTGCAGATTCATGACTATAAGAGACGTGAGCGTAGTCAACATCACACATGTCTATCTATACCCAAGCTCTACATTTACCTTAGCCATTACCCTAACCCTAGATTCATGTCCACACCCTGGCTAAACCCTAACACTAACCCTAGATTCATGTCCACACCCTGGCTAAACCCTAACACTAACCCTAGATTCATGTCCACACCCTGGCTAAACCCTAACACTAACACTAGATTCATGTCCACACCCTGGCTAAACCCTAACACTAACCCTAGATTCATATCCACACCCTGGCTAAACCCTAACACTAACACTAGATTCATATCCACACCCTGGCTAAACCCTAACACTAACACTAGATTCATGTCCACACCCTGGCTAAACCCTAACACTAACACTAGATTCATATCCACACCCTGGCTAAACCCTAACACTAACACTAGATTCATGTCCACACCCTGGCTAAACCCTAACACTAACACTAGATTCATGTCCAAACCATAGCTCAACCCAAACCCTATCCATATCCTTATATCCAAGTCCGCACAATTCAAGTACTCGCTCTCTATCACTCGCCATATTACACTGAACAAAAATAAATAAGTATCCCAGAAATGTTCCATACGCACAAAAAGCTTATTTCTCTCAAATTCTGTGCACAAATTGTTAACATCCCTGTTAGTGAGCATTAGCCGAGATAATCCATCCACCTGACAGGTGTGGCCTAAAAAGAAGCTGATTAAACAGCATGATAATTATACAGGTGCACCTTGTGCTGGGGACAATAAAAGGCCACTCTAAAATGTGCATCTTTGTTACACAACACAATGCTGCAGCTGTCTCAAGTTTTGAGGGAGTGTGCAATTGGCATACTGATGCAAGATAATTTAATGTTTATTTCTCTACCATAATCTGCCTCCAATGTTGTTTTAGAGAATTTGGCAGTACGTCCAACCGGCCTCACAACCGCATGTAACCACGCCAGCTCAGGACCTCCACATCTGTCTTCTTCACCTGTGTGATCGTCTGAGGGGAGGGGGGTGGTATTTCTGTCTGTAATAAAGCCATTTTGTCGGGCAAAACTCATTCTGATTCGCTGGGCCTGTACACCTGCCCAGCCATGTGAAATCCATAGATTGGGGCCTTATCAATTTCAATTGACTGATCTGCTTATATGAACTGTAATTCAGTAAAATCTTTGTTGCATGTTGCGTTTATATATTTTTTCAATATACACACGTGAACGTTTCTAAATGTTGCTAAACATTTCCTTTGAGATGTGAAGCTGACATGATATGCCTCTAATCAACCTCATGGTTGTCTCCTGGGTTGTTGTTAGCTCCCATTGGCAGTGTCTCGTCCATGGAGGTTAATGTGGACATGCTGGAGCAGATGGACCTCATGGACATCTCTGACCAGGAAGCACTGGATGTCTTCCTCGGCTCTGGGGGGGATGAGGGGGTGCTGGCCTCCCCTCTGCCAGGTAAAGGTGAGTGGAAGGGAGACACCAGTCTGAGGATGTCCTATGTTGATAGTGTAGTATTTGGCAGAGAGTCGAGGCTTTTACCCTCCCTATACTAGCTGGCAACACTAACTGCAATACTGAGTGCAGCACTGAGAATCTTTTGTCTAATATCCCCTTCATTTCACCTACAGTAGTTCATGGCAACAACAACAACGATAAGGTAATCAACCAGGGACGCTCTCTCCTCTACACTGACGGTTGTGATGGGAAGTTCCGAATGTCCTCCACCTCCTCCACTAACAGCCAGAACACCAATGAGGACAGACGGGACACCCAAGTCGTCCAATCAGATGATGAAGATGTGCATGTCGACACAGTCTTGCTGATGGGATCACCCCCAGGGAAAGATGAGGAGAAGGATCAGTCTATCCTCTCTTCTTAGGCGCCTTCCTTCACTTTCAATATTCAGTAACATTTTGGACTTACTGATTCTTACAAGTATCACTTAAACTGGACACTCACAAACAGATGTCTTCCATCGACTGGCAAGGCAACTGACACTTTCCACAGCCTTTTCTTTACTCTTCATTTTGTTTTGCCTGAACTGTACATAAAAAGCCAAATCTTCTCCAAGCTTGCTTATCTCCATTTATACTTCTGGCATGTAGACGACAGGACATTTCTTTGTATTTCCTCATTTAGCATCCTATTACGATCTGGCAATGTGTGGTACTCTTTTGGGAAGGACATTTTTGTGTGTAAGCATGCTTTACTATACTACAGATCAGAACAACTGAGTGTTAGTAAAAAGTACGATTCTGTATTAACCAGGTTGAAATAAAGGTTGAATAATTTCTAAAATAAAGATGTAGAGAATTAATATTTTTTTTATGTAAGATGTAAATAAAGACAGGTTAACCTTTTTTTTCTTTAGAGAGAAACATATAAACTGTGCACAACTTTGCCATGCTTTGTAAATCTGGCCCTTAGTTCCCATATTCCCTAAAATGTTCAACCAACCCAAAACACCTGCCACAAATAAGGACATATTGTACATAGTGCTTAGTGGTGCTTTAATTTGTTTTATCTTTCTCTTAGTCTCCTGTTATTCTCTGACATAAGGTTTATTTATTTTAACTATAAATAGGAATAAAAAAATAACATTTGTTTCCCTGCAAACAATTATTTTGGTTCCTTTTTTGTGTGTGTGTGGAGGTATTTGTAATGAACACGAGGGGAGACAGAGAGCTGGTTTCAAGCACAGGGCGCTGCAGGTGTTTATTGCAAAGGACCACAGGAGGAGGAAGCTAGCTGGGTCCAGGGCAGGCAGAAGGTCATACACAGGGGGTCTAAAAAGGCAACAGTACAGGCAAGGAAAAAGCTAGTCTGGGAGATCAGGCAATAGGAAGATAACAGGAAACCTGATAGGCTAAAGTACAGGCAGGGAACAGGCATAAAGCACCATTAGTGAGACATAACATCACAGGAAACCCAGCGCTCCAAAAGATGTGTGTCACAAATCAAACAATACCTCACAGTGATGGGGTGCAAAGCACTGAACTAAATAGTGTGTGATAATGACATACAGGTGTGTGAACAGGTGATCAGAATTCAGGTGAATGGGATCTGGAGAGTGAGCTGCGTTCAGGGGATCTATGTGTTTGAGAGTGTGAGCTGGAAGGTGAGCTGGAAGTGAGCTGCGTTCAGGGGATCTACGTGTTTGAGGGTGTGAGTTGGAAGCAGACGTTACAGTATTGTGTGAAAATGTTGTGCAAAAGTATTTTTACTGTTTGTAACAGTGGCTCTCCTGTGAATCTAGACACTTTGGCATGCAAAGTAATTTATGAACCCTGCTACTGGGCTTGCTTGTAGGCTAGATGTGCACTGTTCACAGGTCATCCTACCACCAGGACCTGTTAGACTTAATACTTCTACCTCTTTTTATTTTAAGCATTCTTTTTCACACAAAACATTAATTAATGCAAATGTGCATATACAAAACAAACTCATTGAATGTGAGACAGCTTGGCATGCTAGTTTAATTGTTCACCACACATGCATTACCTTAGGCAGATTTTATCTGAAAAATGTATGCATAAGAAGGAATGCAGTTCAACTTCTTTCACCACACTACCACACTGAACTGACATGAGCACACATCCATCCCCAAACACATTATCTCCAAAACATAAACTTTTCAAGAAATAAAAAAATACTATAATTTCCCATTATTAACAAACAAATAGAATTATGAAACTTCAGAAAATATTCTTGGTCCATGAGTCATGAAATGTTCAGAGTATATTGAGGGGAATTCATTTACTGCTTTCAATGAATGCAAAAATATACACTACCGTTCAAATGTTTGCAGTCACTTAGAAATGTCCTTGTTTTTGAAAGAAAAGCACTTTTTTGTCCATTAAAATAACATCAAACTGAACAGAAATACAGTGTATACATTGTTAATGTTGTAAATGACTATTGTAGCTGGAAACACCAGTCTCAATGTCAACAATGAAGAGGCGACTCCGGGATGCTGGCCATTTAGGCAGAGTTGCAAAGAAAAAGCCACATCTCAGAATGGCCAATAAAAAGAAAAGATTAAGATGGGAAAAAGAACACAGACACTGGACAGAGGAACTCTGCCTAGAAGGCCAGCATCCCGGAGTCGCCTCTTCAATGTTGACGTTGAGACTTGTGACTTGCAGGTACTATTTAATGAAGCTGGCAGTTGAGGACTTGTGAGGCGTCTGTTTCTCAAATTAGACACTCTAATGTACTTGTCCTCTTGCTCAGTTGTGCACCGGGGCCTCCCACTCCTCTTTCTATTCTGGTTAGAGGTAGTTTGCGCTGAGAACATCCCTGGTCATCCCTACTGCCTCTGATCTGGTGGACTCACTAAACACAAATGATTTGTTTGTAAATGATGTCTGAGTGTTAGAGTGTGCCCCTGGCTATCTGTAAATGATGTCTGAGTGTTAGAGTGTGCCCCTGGCTATCCGTCAATAAAAAAAGAAAAGAACATTGTCCCGGCTGGTTTGCTTAAAATAAGGAATTTGAAATGGTTATTACTTTTACTTTTGATAGTTAAGTATACTTCAAACCAAATACTTTTAGACTTTTACTCAAGTAGTATTTTACTGGGTGACTTTCACTTTTACTTGAGTCATTTTCTACTAAGGTATCTTTACTTTTACTCAAATATGACAATTGAGTACTTTTTCCAACACTGCCAAGAAGATTCAAGGATGTATTTGCTGCAAAAGGTGCTTCATCAAAGTACTGAGTAGAGGGTCTAAAAACGTATGAAAATGTGATATTTCAGTTTTTTTGTTTTTGCAAAAATGTATTTAAAGATATTTTTGCTTTGTCATTATGGGGCATTGTGTGTAGGTTGATGAGGGGGAAAAAAAGATTTAACCCATTTTAGAATAAGGCTGTAATGTAACAAAATGTGGAAAAAGTCAAGGGGTCTGAATACTTTCCAAATGCACTGTGTGTGTACCGTATGTAAATGTGTATATATATACAGTTGAAGTCGGAAATTTACATACACCTTAGCCAAATACATTTAAACTCAGTTTTTCACAATTCCAGACATTTAATCAGAGTAAAAATTCCCTGTCTTAGGTAGAGCGAAGTATTTATTATTTATTTCAGCTTTTATTTCCTTCATAACATTCCCAGTGGGTCAGAAGTTTACATACACTCAATTAGTATTTGGTATCATTGCCTTTAAATTGTTTAACCTGGGTCAAATGTTTCGGGTAGCCTTCCACAAGCTTCCCACAATAAGTTGGGTGAATTTTAGCCCATTCCTCCATACAGAGCTGGTGTAACTGAGTCAGGTTTGTAGGCCTCCTTGCTCGCACAAGCTTTTTCAGTTCTGCCCACACATTTTCTATAGGATTGAGGTCAGGGCTTTGTGATGGCCACTCCAATACCTTGACTTTGTTGTCCTTAAGCAATTTTGCCACAACTTTGGAAGTATGCTTGGGGTCATTGTCCATTTGGAAGACCCATTTGTCACCAAGCTTTAACTTCCTGACTGATGTCTTGAGATTTTGCTTCAATATATCCACATAATTTTCCTACCTCATGATGCCATCTATTTTGTGAAGTGCACCAGTCCCTCCTGCAGCAAAGCACCCCCACAACATCATGCTGCCACCCCTGTGCTTCACGGTTGGGATGGTGTTCTTCAGCTTGCAAGCATCCCCCTTTTTCCTCCAAACATAACGATGGTCATTATGGCCAAACAGTTCTATTTTTCTTTAATCAGACCAGAGGATATTTCTCCAAAAAGTACAATCTTTGTCCCCTTGTGCAGTTGCAAACCGTAGTCTGGCTTTTTTATGGTAGTTTTGGTTTTGGAGCAGTGGCTTCTTTCTTGCTGAGCGGCCTTTCAGGTTATGTAGATATAGGACTCGTTTTACTGTGGATATAGATACTTTTATACCTGTTTCCTCCAGCATCTTCACAAGGTCCTTTGCTGTTGTTCTGGGATTGATTTGCACTTCTCGCACCAAAGTACGTTCATCTCTAGGAGACAGAACGCGTGCGTCTCCTTCCTGAGCACTATGATGGCTGCATGGTCCCATGGTGTTTATACTTGTGTACTATTTTTGATCCAAGGATGAACCAGACTTGTGGTCTACAATTTTTTCTGAGGTCTTGGCTGATTTCTTTTGATTTTACCATGTCAAGCAATAAGTGAAATAATCTGTCTAAACAATTGTTGGAAAAATTACTTGTGTCATGTACAAAATAGATGTCCTATCCAACTTGCCAAAACTATAGTTTGTAAACAAGAAATTTGTGGAGTGGTTGAAAAATGTGTTTTAATGACTCCAACCTAAGTGAATGTAAACTTCTAACTTCAACTGTATACAAACATGTAAAAGTGTTGGTTTCATGAGCTGAAATAAAATCTCAGAAATGTTTCATACACAATCGCTCAAATGTTGTGCAGAAATGTGTTTACATCCCTTTTAATGAGCATTTCTCCTTTGCGAAGATAAGCCATCCACCTGACAGGTGTGGCATCTCAAGAAGCTGATTAAACTGCATGAACAGTACACAGGTGCACCTTGTGCCAGGGACAATGATTTTCCACTAAAATGTGCAGTTGTCACAAATGCCACATGTCTCAAGTTTGAGGGGGCATGCAATTGGCATGCTGACTGCTGGAATGTCCACCAGAGCATTGAATGTTAATTTCTCCACCATAAACTGACTCCAACATCGTTTTAGAGAGTTTTGCACTACGTCCAACCGGCCTCACAACCGCAGACCACGTGTATGGCGTTGTGTGGGTATGCGGTTTGCTGACGGTGGGTTTATGGTATAGGCAGGCATAAACTATGGGCAACAAACATTGCATTTTACTGAAGGCAATTTGAACGCACAGAGATACCTTGATGAGATCCTGATGCCCATTGTCATGCTATTCATCCGCCGTCATCACTTGTTTCAGCATAATGCACGGCCCCATGTCGCAAGCATCTGTACACAATTCCTGAAAGCTGAAAATGTCCCAGTTGTTCCATTACCTGCATACTGACCAGACATGTCACCCATTGAACATGCTTGGGATGCTCTGGATTGACATGTTTAACAGTGTGGCCCGCCAATATCCATGCAACTTCGCACAGCCATTGAAGAGTTGGACAACATTCCACAGACCACAATCAGCCTGATCAACTCTGTGAAGGACATGACAAACATTTTCCTGGTGCAGTGTGACACCAGATACTGACTGTTTCTGATTCATGCTAAGGGCTAATTCTACAACAGTAGTTGGAACAGCATATCAAAATATGTAAATTAAAGATTAATGTTTAGTCTACCATTTGTAGATTACACTGAATCAGGCCACAAGCAATTTCTCATGTAGTTTATTATTACTGGATTAGTAACATACAAGTTTCCCAGTTGCAATTACATTTTCAGTACAGAGAGAGAAAAAAGATTTGCTTTTGTACAACTAACCAATGTTCATAATTTTAACATGTGGGAAAAATCACCCTTTAAGGGCCATGTGTACATATTTGGCCAGTCAATAGACATGCCAACTCAGTTTATTTACAAGAAATAATAGAAAATAAGTAATTTAAGTACATCGCCTTGGTCCAATCTAAGTAAACATTTCCTAAAGAAATATGCCTGCAGATTATTTTATTTTTTTACAAGGCAAAATCAAAAATGTTTAATATGTACAGATATTGCACTACACTACCATGAATGACAATGGATTCTGAACACAAACTATGTACACAATTGCAATTCCTGCTCAAATAGTGAAGTTCCGTACACAACTTTGACAAGGCACAAATGAGAAATGAAAGGAAACTGCAACTTAAAATCTTAACCGTCATTTGGATTGAAGGGCTCCAGGGCCAACAACAAGTCTTTCAAGAGGAAGGGAAGAATCATAGAACACTTCAGTATCAACTCACAAATACCAGTAAAAGATAAAACAAAAATAGACTGATGCCAAGTGATGGTAGTAGGAAAGCATCTAGGAAACTAAAACGCAAATAAAAGCTAACATTATTACAGTAAGAGGTAGGTAACTGCACACCTGTTCACACCCTTGCACTGTCTACTTTGGGCATGGGGCGCTGGTTGGCCCTCCCTGCTCGTCTCCCACGATTGTCCCCTCGGAATCCTCTGCCCCTCAGGAATCGGCCTGGAACGCCAAACGTCTCCACATTCAGCTTGCGCTCCTCTGCCCAGGTGGTCCTACTGAGAGACAGGGCGGGACAGAATCAGACAGCCTGTTAATTCACTACCATTTCACATTTTTAATAAGGTACATATTTTTTTTACCTAGACATCATCTCAGATGAGACATTGTCAAAGAAGCACTTTGTTTTGTCATAGTAGAACTTCTCCCCAGGAGGATCCTCCACTGTGCCCTCAGTGTTCTGGCCCTCACTATCCCCAGACTCCACCTTCTCCTCTGGGTCTGAATGAAAACAAAGGGTCATATTCTTATACAGGGATTAAAAGAGCAAGGCTACCAACTCAAAATCCTATAATCATTTTAGGTGTGGTTAAATTGAAATTACATTTCCATCTCTGCAGTTTAGCAACTTAGTGTTGAGGTTGACAACCAATGTTATACATGCAGTATTTCACCGAGCATCAGTTGGGTTTCAAATTTGGAATAGTTGAGAATTCACTTTGTATGCAGGTACCTTTAATGGTCAACTTTTCCTGAAGCTCCTTCTCGAGTTCATCTTTGTTGAACTGAGCATTGGCAGTTTCAAAATCAAAGTCAGACTCAAATTGTAAGGTTCTGGCTTTTGAGTTTCCTACAAGAAGCTGACCTCTCCCACGGTTCCTTGCCCTACGATTGCCTGTGAGCATATTGATACATTGAGACATTAAGACATTAACAAAAATAACAGCAAATCTCTACAATAGACATTGACATTGCTAATGACCTTGTCTTCGTCTCTGTGGTCTGCGGTTCTCATCATTGCCTTGCCTTTGTTCCTGGGCTGTGCCACGCAGTATTTGATCTAATGGACAAGGGATGAGGGGGGCATCACAACATCCATTTTAAGATCATGACAGCATTGCCAACTATGAGTAATGTGACGGCATGACACAAGACAAGTGCAAGAAAGTTCTTGCTCCCTCAATTGATAAGAATGCATAAAGCAGGAGTAAAAACACTCCAGAACATGGGTGTATGCATTAGTTGAGTACCGTTGCTAACCTGTTTCCATGACAAATTCAGGTAGGTCCCGCTGGTTATTTTCTGTTTGCTTCATATAGTAAACAGTTTCCACTGCAAAATGTTTCACAAGAGATTAAATGTTTCACAACAGAATCCAACTAATGAATACAAAGGAGTTCATGTTGAGTACTCCAACTACGTCCCACGCTGTACAAGAAGCCCTGATCCCGGTTGTCTGAGCTTACCACTGGAAGCAGTCCTCTGAGACGGAGGGCCATCTCTGCCAGAGTGCTGGGAAAGCCGACCAGACTCTCTGCCTTGCTGCTGGGGGGCTGACTGGGCTATTTTTTCAGCAGCATTCTCAGCTGGTACAGTCTGGACAGCCTGTTCTACCATCGGGCCTCTTCTTGCTGGAAGGCTGTGAAGTCCTGCTCCTAAGGAAGGCCCAAGAATACATGGAGAAAGACATTAAGAGATCTGGAGAGTTTCCCAGAATTCTTGAGATAAGACACTACATGGAGACAAAGTTCAAGAAAATGTGCTAAATAGCAGTTAAGCATAAGGGCCTCAGCAGTTCAGGGGCTATTAAAACAATCTGGAAATACAGTACATCATGAAAGTGGCTGTGTGTTTACAAGGGTCTCCACGACCGTTTCACTCACCCAGACCCAGAGAAGCAGCATACTGCTGGTTGAGTAGAGAGTTGGCAGCCAGTTGGTTATAGGAAGGCACCATACTCCGGTAGGGACTGTATGGGGCCTGGGATGGGTATGTGGACAAGGAGCTCCCAATGGACGACTACAAAAAGGAAAAGCAAACGAATGCTTAGAGCTGATGGTTATGTGTGCTTTATCATAGGCATGGAAGCCAATTCTGTGATGTTTTTTTCTTAACGAAGTTGATGTACTGGCCCTTGTCTCCTACCTGTACAATGGCAGGGTCCTGAGGTAAACCATGGTGTGGTTTCAGCGGCTCACACACCGTTATGTCCTTGATGTCACTCCCTCTGAAAATTATGTATTCATAAATGTCATCTTTGGGTGGCACTGGTCTGTCTGTAGGTCGTCGTTCTGTCCCGAATGATTTAACTGAAAAGAAATTGACAAGATTGTACCTTTGGAAGTAGGATTGTTACCCAAAGCATGTAGACCCAAACGCAGCATGCCAGTTATTCATTCCAAACGTGGAACATCAAACGTCGGGGCTAAACCTAATGCTTAAACTCCTCAATTGAGGGAAAGCTCACCCTTTGCCAAAGCCACCGTTGCGTTATCCGTGTCGATTGTATACAAAATGCCCTCATAACGAATCCCGGCCTTGGAGATAAGACTTATTTTACTTCCAATATAAGGTGTTCCGGTGCTCATTGTTGCTGTTACAGTAGTATTTTATTTCGAATTCTCAAAACAAGCCACCGTTGTTTCCGCATTCCCCGAAGGCTGACACCAAACTAGAATTTATAATGTATCTGCAGGTGGACAATTTGTGAAAACAGGTGCGTTATATTACAAAACCAATTGGCGACAAGCCTCCATTAGCCAAGCCTGCTGCTTGAGTGAAATGAAATTATTATCGTGTCACTACAACAAGTCCCTTTAATAGAGCAATGTTTTAGTTGGATTTAGGGGAATAGCCTAAACGTTTTCTGACAACTCGAGAAACTGATTTTTCGATTGACCTACACATTTAGGCTATCCATATTGCATAGGCCTATCATTGATGGGGATCATGCGTCTAGTGCCCGATGCACTATGTAATGTTAGGCAAAAACCAAACCAATCTTTTACGTTTTTTTGTGTGTATTTTTCCAAAAATGTTTGAATAGTCTATTTGTGGGCAAAAATAAAAAACGATGAACTAAAAATCTTCGTATTTGTATGGGAAACTGGCCCTATTGTTATAGTATTTGTGCTTTTATTTGTTTCAATTGTTGTATTAATGTATTTTTTTATTTTAGGCATACATTTAGCACATTTTTCTCCATCGTCTAAAAGCGTTTTTATTTTTCGTCAGTAGGCCAATCTGAAAAAACGGATAGGCTATAAACCTACACAAGCCTATGCCATCAAAAACAGAACATTCTGTAAATAGTTTATCATTTATCAATTCCATAAATGTATTTCACACCGAACACAACTTTTCCTATATGTTGACAGTCCCCATGTGGTTTTGACGTCATTCTAAAATGTTGTTGGCAGAGAAGGTTTGGCCACGGCGCCCTCAAATGCATTTCTAAAGTGTCGCTCCAAACTTCCTGAACAAAAACAGCGGAAGCTGTTGAAGCTCGAGGCCCAGATGCGCAACAACGGGGAATTTGCATAAATGTATGGTCCAAATTCTGTCGCTAACCATAATTTCATAATCGAATATATACAGTAGCATAGAGCAAATCTAGAATATGAATGGAAATACGCTAAATACAATGTGTACTATCCAGTTCATTCCACCATTTCCCCAACTCTCTTTATTCCCTGTAGTTCCACCCAGTACATCCTTGTCATGATATTTGGAGCCATTTGTTCTGCCCTTTATTATCAGGAAACACCAATCGCTGCATTCCCGGAATCCCTGTGGGGTGAAGTTCCAACCCAGCTGTTTTCAGCTCTTGCCATAGGTTTTGGATGGGATTCAGGTCTGGACTCTAAACTGGTCACACCAGAACAGTCCAGCATCTCTTCTTGAACTATTTATGGGTGCTTTTTGATGTGTGTTCGGAGTTGTTGTCCTGCTGTAAAACCCACAGCCTTCAATGGAGACTCAGTTTTTGAGTTGAACATTGGACTCCAAAACACCTGATAATCTGTTGATTTCATATCTTGCGCACGTTCAAGTACCAGAGGCATCAAAGTAACCCTGCAGCTTTATCAAACCTCTGCATCTTTGATTCTAGGGAGGGTGGTATTTTCAATGAATTATTAATTTGGTCGAAAGTAAACGCAGCACTGATCTGTATTGCGAAAGATAGGCATTTTGTTTCATTGGTCCACAGAACATTTCCCCCATGATTTAGGCACGTTTATGTGGGTTTAAGTTAAATCAGTCTCTTGTGTCTCCTTCAGCAGTGGGGTCTTCCTATGTTTACCAATGACCAAATGAAGCATTCAAAGAAAATAACACCCTCCCTACAGTCAAACATGGGAGAGGTTTGATAATGTTGTGGGGTTGCTTTGCTGCCTCTGGTACTGGGGGAGCCTGGAATGTGTGCCAGACATCATGCAATCAGCAGATTATCAAGGTATTTTGGAATGCAATGTTCAACCCAGTGTCCAAGATCTGTGTCTCTGTTGAAGGTTATGGATCTTCCAGCAGGACAACCCAAAAGCAACCTGGAATGGTTGAAGAAGAAACGCCAGCGATGAGTCCAGATCTGAATCACATCCATAACCTATGGCTAGAGCTGAAAACAGCAGTTGATGGAGGGTAGGCACCTACCGCCATACCCCGTTTAAAGGCACTTACATCTCTGAATGGCACACATACACAATCCATGTCTCAGTTGTCCCAAGGCTTCTTTAACCTGTCTTCTCCACTTATTTGAAGTGGATTTAACACGTGACATCAGTAAAGGATCATAGCCATATAAAATATCTAGTTTGTAAAATAGTTTCTATTGAGCTCAAAATTGAGAGCTGAGAAATAAAAGGTATATCTACAGAAAGCTGATAATCTCCTCTCTCCAACTGTGACAATGGGATAGCAGTGTTCTCCCTGCAACTGGATTTTAAAATGTTATACAATCAGAACACTTTTTTTCTCCCGGAGTATAGGCTCATCACTGCCTACGTCTCTGCTGTATTCACTTCTTGCCCACATCCTCTTGAAACATAATAGCAGCTAGCAAGATGGTGATCATGGAGGTTCTTTTTCATGGATGAATTTCTAAAGTGGCTAGTTTGCATCAACTACCTTCACTAAAACCCTCTGAAGTTACCAAAAGAGTCTGTCATATCTACCAGACCTTAGTCCAGGGATCGTCATCAAGATTAAAAAATATATAAAAAAATCCATTGAGTGGATGGTAAGGGGGCCGGAACATAACTACAAATCATTTGTAGACTGCAAAATGACAGCAAGAAGCCCAAACAGATGTAATATTTGACTAAAACCAAAATGTCAAACTTTACGTTTTGTATACGATCACATGTATCTCTGTTATGTGTGGGAATACTTTGGAACAGATTACCAAAATTAAAATCACTTGGAGCTGATTTGCTGGTGTTTTTACAGTCCCTCAAACACACACACAAAATAAATCAAATCACCTTTGGCCCATGGGCCGCCAGTTGGGGAACCTGCCCTAATCAAATCCTCTAAGTTCTACAGCTGTTCTATTGAGAGCATCTTGACTGGCTGCATCCTTGCTTGTTATAGCACCACCCTCGATCGCATGCTACTACAGAGGGTACTGCGGACAGCCCAGTACATCACTGGGGCCGAGCTCCCTGCCACCCAGGAAGGAAGGGCCAGAAAATAATCAAAGACTCCAGCCACCCAAGCCATAGACTGTTCTCTCTGCTTCCGCATGGTAAGCGGCACTGGTGCATCAAGTCTGACACCAACAGGCTCCTGAACAGCTTCTATCCCCAAGCCACAAGACTACTAAATAGCTAACAAAATGGCTGCATGGAATATCTGAGTTGACCTTTGTATTTTATTTGTATTTTTGCACTGTCTCTATGCATACTCACATGGCCCTACACACTCACACACACTGACACTCACACACACAAACACCATCATTTGCTCACATAATATGCCCCTACTTTTATACTGACTCTACACACACGCACACCCACTCACATACAATCATCATACACTCCTGCTACTCTGTTTATCATACAGTGCATTCGGAAAGTATTCAGACCCCTTTACTTTTTTCCCCCACATTTTGTTACGTTACAGCCTTATTCTTAAAAGGATTAAATGAATGTTTTTCCCCATCAATCTAAACACAATACCCAATAATGACAAAGCTAAAACAGATACCTTATTTCCATAAGTATTCAGACCGATTACTATGTGACTCGAAATTGAGCTCAGGTGCGTCCTGTTTCCATTGATCATCCTTGAGATGTTTCTACAATTTGATTGGAGTCCACCTGCGGTAAATTCAATTGATTGGACATGAAAGGCACACACCTGTCTATATAAGGTCCCACAGTTGACAGTGAATGTAAGAGCAAAAACCAAGTTATGACGTAGAGGCATTGTCCGTTGAGCGCCGTGACAGGATTGTGTCGAGGCACAGGTCTGGAGAAGGGTACCAAAAAAGTTCTGCTGTATTGAAGGTCCCCAAGAACACAGTGGCCTCATACCCAAGAAGACTCAAGGCTGTAATCGCTGCCAAAGGTGCTTCAACAAAGTACTGAGGAAAGGGTCTGAATACTTATGTAAATGTGATATTTCCGTTTTTTTTAATGAATTTGCAAAAATGCCGTACAACCTATTTTTTGCTTTGTCATTATAGGGGAATTATGTGTAGATTGATTAGTGAAAGAAAAACAATGTAATCAATTTTAGAATAAGGCTGTAACGTAACAAAATGTGAAAAAAGTCAAGGGGTCTGAATATTTTCCGAATGCACTGTATATTCTGATGCCTAAGGACCTTACCCCTACACAGATCTACCTCTATCACTCCAGTATCCCTGCACATTGTGAATATGCTACTGGAACTGACTGACCCTGTACATAGTATGCTTACTTACTTTCATGTGTTCTTATTTTATTTCTTGTGTGTTTTTGTTCTACCTTTTTATGTTGTTTTGATACTTTGGATTTTTCCACTAATGTACAGAAATGTACCATAGAAAAATGATTCCAACTAGCAGATAGTAATGATAATGCAGGGAAACAAATAATAAACACTACCATTCAGAAGTTTGGGGTCACTTAGAAATGTCCTTGTTTTTGAAAGAAAAGCACTTATTTTATAAACATTTTTCATTAAAATAACATCAAATTGATCAGAAATACAGTGTAGACGTTGTAAATGACTTGTAGCTGGAAACGGCAGATTTTATTTTTTATTGGAATATCTGCATAGACGTACAGAGGCCCATTATCAGCAACCATTTCTCCTGTGTTCCAATGGCACGTTGTGTTAGGTATTCCAAGTTTATCATTTTAAAAGGCTAATTGATCATTAGAAAACCCTTTTGCAATTATGTTAGCACAGCTGAAAACTGTTGTCCTTATTAAAGAAGCAATAAAACTGGCCTTTTAGACTAGTAGAGTATCTGGAGCGTCAGCATTTGTGGGTGTGATTACAGGCTTAAAATGGCCAGAAACAAAGAATTTTCTTCTGAAACTTGTCAGTCTATTCTTGTTCTGTGAAATAAAGGTTATTTCATGTGAGAAATTGCCAAGTAAGCATTTGGTGTCTTGACCATCTTTTCCTATGGTCTGGTACTATGTGGTGCTTTAATGTATGTGTTGACAGGAGGACAGTCGGTACCAGCAGACCAGTGACGTGCCTGCCCAGCTCAAGTTCTTTGAGCAGATGGGTCAGATGGAGAAATAGGAGCAGGAGAGAGAGATTCTGATGAAGGCAGCAAAGGTACTGGACTTGTATCAGAAGCACAGACCAATTCCACTATCACTCCCTTTTATATTTGACTTTCAGGGCCACTAGTGGGGAGAAGCGAAAATGAATGAGTTTATTCTGGAGACCCACTTGATCCACTCTGATCTCTTTCCTGTTGGGTGTCCTTTCAATCTCGATCTCGTCAGGAAGACCCTGAGCAGCTGTGGTTGAAACAGAAAGCCAAAGAGGTTAGAGATGGACATGAGAACTTGGCATAACAAAATACTGTGTGTGTGACTGGAGTGTCCATAGTAGGGGTGTGTGTGTGTATCTCACACGTGTTTCTCCAGATGCAGGAGCTGTGTCAGTTGAGATCGAAGGAAGCTAACCTGATGGCACTGGCAACCGTCGGCCCCAGGAAGATGAGGAAAATGGAGCTGAAGCTGAGGTAACATGGTATCCTCCTTCCCTCAGTGTGATGAGGTTTCTTTCTGTATTTAATTCACATTATTAGCTGTCTTTCATTCTTGCTCACTTACTTGCTGCCTTACACAATCTCTTCTTTGTCTCGCTTTGTTTTTATTTCAATTTCGCCCTCAAACTCCCTCTCACCTCTCTGTCCCTTTGTCTCTTGCCCCCCTCAAACTACCTCTATTGTTCTCTGACTGTCGCTCTCCCTCCCCTATCTCTCTCAGGGCTCGGGGTCAAGTCCCTCTGCGTCGGGTAGTGCTAGTTCAGGAGCGTCCAGACAATTTACCCACCAGAGCATCACTCGTGTCAACCCCAGGGACATGCTCTTCTGTCTGGAGATTGAGAGAGACACCAGTCACTCCCACCTCATCTAGAGAAGCTTCCTTAAATAGACACCCCATAGAGACAGACCGGAGAGCTGTCACTCTCGCCTCCACTATAGCAACTCCCTCAAATAGAGAGCCCAGACAAAAAGGTATCTACCCTAGAATTGGATAAGAGGGATGGGACAGTGATAAAAGGATGTCATGCTTCTCCAGGTCACAGTGAATGGAACGTTTGTCTCCACTGTATACTCTGGTTGTCCTTTCGTTCTCCATCTAGTTCTATGCCAGACTGCTCCCTCTACACTCCATCTTCCCCCAGAGCATTCCTGGGACTCTCTCACATGTTCTAGGTTTTTATAAAGGTTTTAGTGACTTCGTTTTTTAGAGTCCCCTTTTAATTAAACTGTAAAGAAGTAAATATTTGCATTATATTATTATACATTTTACTTGGAAGGCCATTTTGTAGTTACATTTCAAGTAATTTTATACGTCTGTTTATATGAAAACATGTTTTAAAGAATTAATCAGCTGTGTTTCTAATGGTTGTTAAGAACATTATCTTTGTTTTGTGATAGTTATTTTATTGGCCTCTGAATTAGTTTGAACATTCTGATTTCTGCTTGTCTACTGCAGTGGTTCCCAACCAGGGGTACTGGGACCCCTGGGGGTACTTGGTCTATCCACAGGATGTACTTGGTCTATCCACAGGGGGTACTTGGTCTATCCACAGGATGTACTTGGTCTATCCACAGGGGGTACTTGAGAAGACTCATGAGACCATAGGCCTACTGGTAAAATGCACATGAGGGGGTACTTCAGGGGTACTTAAGGCAGAGCAAAATTCAGTTGGTGGTTCAGTAACCAAAAAATGTTCAGAACCACTTGTCTACTGAGTTTCCTTCCTGACAAAATAAGCCATATATTTGTATCTGATCTTGAACAGCACCACAGTTAATCTAGTGATTCCTGCTGAATCTGAAGCAGTAGATTTTTGTCTCATCAGTTTTATCTGTTTGAGCTTATCTTGAATTCATTTAACACCTGATTTACTTAACAAAAGGCACATCTCAATAGGTGGTCCAGGTATCCTCATGACATGGGTCAAGTGAGGGGGGTGGCCTCTCTCGTTTTCTATTGCTCCTCAAATAAGGACAGAGGCTGATGACATCACAAAGTCACCATCAGAGCAGCTCCTTCAAGTGTGCAGTCGTGTCTAAACAACACTATTTTACTTAACATTTTTTTTTACCTTTTAATGTTTGTACTTTTACTGCATTTACACTAATGGGATATCGCTGTTCAACAGGAAAAGTTCAAAAATCGCAAGAGGACGTCTTTAAGGATTGCATGTATTCTTCTACCCTTTCCTCAATTAACTTATTAGTAGGGATAATGTTCTATTCTAAACCTCAAAACATGCAAACGTTGTACCTTTTTCTAGTGAGATTCTGATTTTGATGATATTTAATATCAGTATGAACGAGGATGTTATGCTATTTAAAGCTTTCTTATCTGCTCAATAATCTGTGCTTCTGTGCCAATGCCCCATTGGACAGCCCTAGCTAGAGCTCTGTAGTATTTCTGTTCCAATGCCCCATTGGACAGCCCTAGCTAGAGCTAGAGCTCTGTAGTATTTCTGTTCCAATGCCCCATTGGACAGCCCTAGCTAGAGCTAGAGCTCTGTAGTATTTCTGTTCCAATGCCCCATTGGACAGCCCTAGCTAGAGCTCTGTAGTATTTCTGTTCCAATGCCCCATTGGACAGCCCTAGCTAGAGCTAGAGCTCTGTAGTATTTCTGTTCCAATGCCCCATTGGACAGCCCTAGCTAGAGCTCTGTAGTATTTCTGTTCCAATGCCCCATTGGACAGCCCTAGCTAGAGCTCTGTAGTATTTCTGTTCCAATGCCCCATTGGACAGCCCTAGCTAGAGCTAGAGCTCTGTGGTATTTCTGTTCCAATGCCCCATTGGACAGCCCTAGCTAGAGCTCTGTAGTATTTCTGTTCCAATGCCTCATTGGACAGCCCTAGCTAGAGCTCTGTAGTATTTCTTTCCCAGATCACTTTGATTTTAGATGCAGATTTTTCGATACCTTTTCATATTTGTCTTTTAAAAAGAAATAAAAGTAAGGGGGTATTGGAAGCATAGCATGTCTCCCATAGTTTGTGTACATTTTGCACAGACACTTGTTCATATGTAAATATTTTACCTAAAGTTTTTAACTGCAATGGTTTTGTTTAGGATTGAAAGAGAATAAACCACTTCAATAAAAGTGGGAAAAATATGTATTCCTTGTCATATCTGAGGTAGCCACCTCATACAAGTACTTGGGACTATGGCTAGACGGTGCACTGTCCTTCTCTCAGCACATATCAAAGCTGCAGGCTAAAGTTAAATCTAGACTTGGTTTCCTCTATTGTAATCCCTCCTCTTTCACCCCAGCTGCCAAACTAACCCTGATTCAGATGACCATCCTACCCATGCTAGATTACAAAGACATCATTTATAGATCGGCATGTAAGGGTGCTCTCGAGTGGCTAGATGTTCTTTACTATTCGGCCATCAGATTTGCCAGCAATGTTCCTTATAGGACACATCACTGCACTCTATACTCCTCTGTAAACTGGTCGTCTCTGTATACCCGTCGCAAGACGCACTGGTTTATGCTTATTTATAAAACCCTCTTAGGCCTCACTCCCCCCTATCTGAGATATCTACTGCAGCCTCATCCTCCACATACAACACCCGTTGTGCCAGTCACATTCTGTTAAAGGTCCCCAAAGCACACACATCCCTGGGTCGCTCCTCTTTTCAGTTCGCTGCAGCTAGCGACTGGAACGAGCTGCAACAAACACTCAAACTGGACAGTTTTATCTCAAGCTCTTCATTCAAAGACTCCATCATGGACACTCTTACTGACAGTTGTGGCTGCTTTGTCTGATGTATTGTTGTCTCTACCTTCTTGACCTTTGTGCTGTTGACTGTGCCCAATAATGTTTGTACCATGTTTTGTGCTGCTACCATGTTGTGCTGCTACCATGCTGTGTTGTCATTTGTTGCTGCCTTGCTATGTTGTTGTCTTAGGTCTTGCTTTGTGTTGTGTTGTCTCTCTTGTTGTGATGTGTGTTTTGTCCTATATTTATATAGTATTTTTATATATTTTTTATCCCAGGCCCCAGTCCCCACAGGAGGCCTTTTGGTAGGCCGTCATTGTAAATAAGAATTTGTTCTTAACTGACTTGCCTAGTTAAATAAAAATAAATAAAATAAAAAATATCTTAAGATCCATATTCATGCACTAGAGGGCAATGCTACATCACTGATGTCTACATGTTCAGTTTAGGAAATTATATAATTACTAGCAGCAACCCGGCAAATGATTGGATCTGATTAATTTGATTCAATGCAAATTCAACCATAGAAATACAATTTATATAATAAGCAGTGTTGGGTAGTAGTGAATTACATGCAGTTCAACCATTAATTCAACTACAGTTTGCAGTAGCTTGGTGGTAGTTGAACTAAATTAAATTATTGCTTGTGTTTTCAGTAGTTTAATAACTTTTTTGCCATGTAGCGGTGCAGCTAACTACTGGAACTACACACTGTTTTTGCAACCCCGCCCCCCCCCCCAAAAAAAAATATGGGCGAAGTAGGTAATAAATTCCTTTTGTTTTTATGGCATCAGACCTGCCTAATTCTCAATTTGAACAAAGTTTTTTGTGTTTAATAGGGCAAAATTACACATTCTGTTACCATGTGACCCCAAAGTGATCCTGTTTTTGCATGGACATTGCCATTGAGGGCTTCCACCATTTTCAAGTAATCATAATAATTTATTCAACTTTTTATAGTGCTATTCATTACATAAATAATCTAAAAGCACTTTAGCAACACAAAAAGACAAGCATTTTAGAAATCAAAAACATCATGAGATGGAAGGTAAGAAGGTTGGAATGTTCATGGCTTGAGTGATCATTGGGGGGAGGTGGTCAAAGGGGGAAAGCAAGCAAATACGGTCTCTGGAGCAAGTCTGGGGGCAGGCAGGCAGCACGGTGTCATCAAGGACCAAGGTGGCTTCTCCATACTGTAGAAGGACTTGGATGAAGTTTGAACTCATGCACCACAGTTCGTGGACTCCACAGTAGGTAAAGCTAGCTAGTCCTTCACTACTACCAAAATGAAGCACCCACTTGGGTGAAGCTACGGCAGTCACGTGGCACCCGAAAGCACACCACATTTCAATAATAATTCAAGAGTAGCCTTGTAACTCAAGCCTCCCTACAATCCTCATCACTGCACACCTCAGCCGTATTTATTTATCTATCCTCAACCTCTGGACACATGCCTGGCATTTGAATCAAAACAATTGCCAGCTAGCCAGCTGACATTAGCTAGCTAGCCAAACAAACAAATTACTTGCCAGCTTTAGTCTTTAAATGGTGGACTCCATGACATTAACTGTTCATCCTTAAAACAAAAAAGCCATAAAAATGTATTAATTATACAAATATTTACAAAATGTACAGGAGCTCCCTGCCTATGTACATATAATACCTATATACAATGCATTTGGAAAGTATTCAGACCCCTTCCCATTTTCCAAATTTTGTTACGTTAAAGCCTTATTCTAAAATGTATAAAATAAAAACATTTCCTCATCAATCTACACCCAATACCCCATTATGACAAAGCAAAGACAGATAAAAAAAAAAAAATGGAAATACCTTATTTGCATTAGTATTCTGACCCTTTGCTATGAGACTCGAAATTGAGCTCAGGTGTATCCTGTTTCCATTGATCATCCTTGAGATGTTTCTACAACTTGATTGGAGTCCACCTGTGGTAAATTCAATTGATTGGACATGATTTGGAAAGGCACACGCCTGTGTATATAAGGTCCCACAATTGAGCAGGAATGTGTCGAGACACAGATCTAGGAAAGGGTACCAAAAAATGTCTGCAGCATGGAAGAAGTTTGGAACCACCAAGACACTTCCTAGGGCTGGCCGCCTGGCCAAACTGAGCAATCGGGGGAGAAGGGCCTTGGTCAGGGAGGTGACCAAGAATCCCATTGTCACTCTGACAGAGCTCCAGAGTTCCTCCGGAAATGGGAGAACCTTCCCGAAGGACAACCATCTCTGAAGCACTCCACCAATCAGGCCTTTATGGTAGAGTGGCCAGACGGAAGCCACTCCTCAGTAAAAGGCACATGACAGGCCACTTGGAATTTGCCAAAAGGCACCTAAAGGACTCACACCATGCGAAACAAGATTCTCTGGTCTGATGAAACCAAGATTGAACTCTTTGGAGGAAACCTGGAGGAAACGTCTGGAGGAAACCTGGCACCATCCCTATGGTGAAGCTGGAGACTCATATCTCCCTCACTAGCTTTAAGCACCAGCTGTCAGAGCAGCTCACAGATCACTGCACCTGTACATAGCCCATCTGTAAACAGCCCATCTATCTACCTACCTCATCCCCATACTGTATTTATTTATTTATCTTGCTCCTTTGCACCCCAGTATCTCTACTTGCACATTCATCTTCTGCACATCTACCATTCCAGTGTTTAATTGCTATATTGTAATTACTTCGCCACCGTGGCCAATTTATTGCCTTAACCTCTTGGGGCTAGGTGGGACGCTAGCGTGCCACCCGTGGTGCACTCCATCAACAGCAGGTGCATTTCAAGAGCGGCAAATTTGAATCCAAATAAATGTCAAAATTCACATTTTTCAAAAATACAACTATTTTACACCATTTGAAAGATAAACATCTCCTTAATCTAACCACGTTTTACGATTTCAAAAAGGTTTTACGGCGAAAGCATAAATTTAGAGTATGTTAGGACAGTGCATTTACAAGAGTTGTGTGTAATGTTTTGTCAAGTCAAAGACAGGGTCACCAAAACCATAAAACCAGCTAAAATGATGCACTAACCTTTTACAATCTCCATCAGATGACACTCCTAGGACATTATGTTAGACAATGCATGCATTTTTAGTTCTATCAAGTTCATATTTATATCCAAAAACAGCGTTTTACTATGGCATTGATGTTGAGGAAATCGTTTCCCTCCAATAACCGGCAGTCAAGTCAGCGTCACAAATTAAATAATTAAAATTAGAAAACATTGCTAAAATATTATATTGTCATTTAAAGAATTATAGATTTACATCTCTTGAACGCAATCAACTTGCCAGATTTAAAAATAACCTTACTGGGAAATCACACTTTGCAATAATCTGAGCACTGCGCCCAGAAAAATACGCTTTGCGATACAGACTAGACGTCATGTTGGGGAGATCTAAAATCGAAAATACTATGTAAATAATCCATTACCTTTGATTCTCTTCATCAGATGTCACTTCCAGGTATCACAGGTCCATAACGAATGTAGTTTTGTTCAAAAAAGCTCATCATTTATGTCCAAAAATCTCCGTCTCGTTAGCACATGATGTAAGCCAGCCGGACTTCTCGTCATGAACGAGGGGAAAAAATATATTTCCGTTCGTTCAAACATGTCAAACGTTGTATAGCATAAATCATTAGGGCCTTTTTTAACCAGAACATGAATAATATTCAAGGTGGACGAATGCATACTCTTTTATAACGTATTGGAACGAGGGTACCCAACATGAACTCGCGCGCCAGGTGTCTAATGGGACATCATCGTTCCATGGCTCTTGTTCGGTCAGATCTCCCTCCAGAAGACTCAAAACACTTTGTAAAGGCTGGTGACATCTAGTGGAAGCAATAGGAAGTGCCAAAATATTCCTAAGCCCCTGTGTTTTTCAATGGGATAGGTTTAAAGTCAATACAACACATCAGGTATCCACTTCCTGTCAGAAAATGTCTCAGGGTTTTGCCTGCCAAATGAGTTCTGTTATACTCACAGACACCATTCAAACAGTTTTAGAAACTTTAGAGTGTTTTCTATCCATATATAATAAGTATATGCATATTCTAGTTACTGGGTAGGATTAGTAACCAGATTAAATCGGGTACATTTTTTTTATCCAGACGTGCAAATGCTGCCCCCTAGACCCAACAGGTTAACTTACCTCATTTGCACTCACTGTATATAGACTTTTTGTTTTCTTCTGTTCTACTGTATTATTGACTGTATGCTTTGTTTATTCCATGTTTAACTCTGTGTTGTTGTATGTGTCGAATTGCTATGCTTTATCTTGGCCAGGTCGCAGTTGCAAATGAGAACTTGTTCTCAACTAGCCTACCTGGTTAAATAAAGGTGAATAAAAAAAAAAAATGTAAAAAAATAAAATTGTGGCAGCATCATGCTGTGGGGATGTTTTTCAGCGTCAGGGACTGGGAGACTAGTCAGGATCCAGAGAAAGATTAACGGAGCAAAGTACAGAGAGATCCCTGATGAAAACCTGCTCTAGAGCGCTCAGGACCTCAGACTGGGGCGAAGGTTCACCTTCCAACAGGACAACGACCCTAAGCACATAGCCAAGACAACGCAGGAGTGGCTTTGGGACAAGTCTCTGAATGTCCTTGAGTGGCCCAGCCAGAACCCGGACATAAACCCGATCGAAAGTCTCTGGAGAGACCTGAAAATAGCTTTGCAGTGACGCTCCCCACACAATCTGACAGAGCTTGAAAGGATCTACAGAGAAGAATGAGAGAATCTCCTCAAATACAGGTGTGCCAAGCTTGTAGCGTCATACCCAAGAAGACTCGAAGATGTAATCGCTGCCAAAGGTGCTACAACAAAGTACTGATTAAAGGGTCTGAATACTTATGTAAATGTTGCATTTCATTTATTTATTTTTTTGTAAAGAAATCTATAATCCCGTTTTTGCTTTGTTGTTATGGGGTATTGTGTGTAGATTGAATAAGGGGGGAAAAAACTATTTAATCCATTTTAGAATAAGGGTATAACGTAACTAAATGTGTAAAAAATCAAAGGGTCTGAATACCTCTGAATGTACTGTATGTACATACAAGACTTATATAGTGCCTATATAAGACACTGAATGGAGCCAGGAGTTATGGTGCTGAATGGCATTGTATGAAATGACTGACAACTGTAGTAGATCTACTGATCTGGAACATACGTATTCAACTGGGTGGGGATACCTATGATTTGGGAGAAAATTGACTACTTTAAAATGTAGACACTATAATGGCATATGATGGCACAGATACAAAGATGAGTCCTCTATATAGCTATATGGCCTTTTCATATCTGTATCTGCCCCTCATTGGCTAGAATGGTCCTACCTGATCTCGCCTCCACCTGCCTGCCTGCCTGCCTTCTATCTTTGACCACACGTATTTCCATTGTTAGAGTGGTCACTTGACTATCTTATCAATATAATAGACAATCTTTGGGCAAATGGTGGTTGTATAAAGCTGTAATATTCAGAAATCGCTCTGTCATTTCCTCCTTTTGTCACGTCCTGACCAGTATAAGGGTTATTTGTTATTGTAGTTTGGTCAGGACGTGGCAGAGGGTATTTTGTTTATGTGGTTCGGGGTGGTGATTTATGTAGTAGGGTGTTTGATTTATTATTTCCGGGTTTTTGGGGTTATGTTCTAGGTTTTTATTTCTATGTGGTCTCTAGTCTTTTGTATTTCTATGTCTAGTTTATTGGGGTTGGACTCTCAATTGGAGGCAGGTGCTTTCTCGTTGCCTCTGATTGAGAGTCCTATATATGGGTAATTGTTTGGTTTGGTGTTGTGGGAGATTGTTTCTTGTTTTGCATGTGTGAGCATGACAAGACTGTTTTGTTGTTCGTGCGTTTTTCGGTTTGTTATTTTGGTGTTCTCTTTATTTACAAATAAATATCAAGATGTGCATCCACATTCCTGCTGCGTTTTGGTCCTCTATTCCCGACGACAACCGTTACACCTTTCTAAAATTCTAATAGTTTGCATTATTTCAGGTGACAAAACACGCATAGTGAAGAGAATCATTGTATGATCTAAACCACCATGAAATGTATTTTCAATAAACAAAAATATTTTGTCATTTTTTCTGAAGCTGGTCTACAAAAACGAAACTTAAGAACAGGAAGCATGGAAATAACACACATAGAACAGGTCTACCACTTCTTTGACTTGCTTTCAATGCAAATGACAGATCTATAAATTCCATTTCATTGTGAATTTGGTCTGGTCACCCAAAAAGTTAGATATTGTAGCTTTAAATGTCCAATGAAGCAGTTTTTTTTAAATCTCAATATCAAATCATTTCTGTGTAACAATTAATTGCCTGTTTTCAATTAAAATGGTAAAAAAAGAAACAAAAATAGGTTATTGGCCAGTGGACGTCGCGCTTCTTTTAGTATTTCAGTATTTTATTAAGATCCCCATTAGATGTTGCGAAGGTATATGTTACTCTTCCTAGGGTCTTTTGAGCCTAAAATGAAGAAAACCGAGATCCTCCCGCAGCTTAGATTGCTTAGCGTATTGTAATATAGATTTGGTTATTGCAGGTCTTGCATAACCAATGCTATAGTAGAGCTGTCAATGGCAATATGCTGTACTGAATTAACATAGTATCACATTTTTATAAAATGTCCTAACAGACATTTAGGTAGTCCTAATCGTCTGATTGAACCAATAGAATTGAGATATTATCTCGTTCCCCTGATCCATTTCCTGTTGATGGTGTGGTGGTTGATTTCTTTACTATCAAATGAGGAGAGACAAATTTATCACACAAGTCAGAGTTATACTTAAACTAAATCTTTAATAGTGAGAGCTTTGCAATCACAATGGCTGGTCGACGAATCACAGTTTCTGATGATCCATTGAGAGCAGCGAGACAAAAGTACAAAGGTCTTTTATAGCCAAGATACACCCCTTTCAACCTACATGACGAACAACAGATACATAGAATGTGTCACAAGGTGAAGATTTGTATGAAAGATACCTATAATACATAGCCGACAGTATCTGCTGTGTCAACAGTTTTCATTGTATAGACCAGTGTCTGTCCCTCCGACTCCAAACTGTAACCATCTCTCCCTGGTATGGTATAGAACAGAAACATTAACTCATTGCATGGACTGCTCTTTAGGTTTTATCATCCAAAAGACATCGTAAACCTCCTGTCAGTATTATCTACCAGAGGCCCATCCTCAGTAGAACACACACACAATAGTTAAGAATACTCTAGTTAAATAAAGCAACCATTTGATGCAATAACAGTATTATAACATAATCTTGCAATGTTGCCACCATAATGGACATGCACACGGTGGCCCTGTCTACTAGCAAATGTACATCATCAGCTAGGCTACTGTGTCCGTCTGCTAACCGAACCGTCTGTCCTCTGTTCTATGTCGGGCCGGCTCGGTTCAGTCATCCACTATTATCATCAAAAGACAGGAATGGGCTGCACAGTGTGCCTGACGTATTGGAAACAGATGCTACATCAGATGCTAACTGTGGGACAATAGCACCATTCTGCATGCCTGTTGGGACATAGGCCTGATGTTCCATTTATTGTGACCAGCTTCAACATGCATGCAGAACAATTAATATAATGGACAGTTGCAGCTTTCAATACTAATCTCTTCTCTTTCCATTTCCACTCTGTTCAGTGGTCATGCTGTTGATCTCCACAAGATGGCAGTAGAACTTGTGCTATTGACAGGTACATGTTTTCAGCTAACCTCAGCAGAGCAAGATCTTCTCAATATGGACTTCATTATGAAATGTAGGCCTACATGGCGCTCTGATTTGATTAATCCTTTGTCCTCTCAACTCAAATAGTGCAGTTTACTCAGTTCAATCTCCAATCTAAAACAGCCTGAGGGTGGGGTTAGTGGTCACTGTCTGTCACTCAAAAGCATAATATCATGGATGCCCTTGCTGTGCATTTTGCTAGATTTTCATTGAATAGTGATGTTTACAGTATCCATAACTTCCATGTGGGCACAATCAGAAAGTGGACAAGATCAGGACAAAGGTCGCATGTTAGCTCCAGGTATAGACCAGGCTAGCGTTAGTTGCTTCCTTCGTGCCAGACACACAGGGCATCTGAATACAGCTCTGGTGAGTCAGGCTCACCTGCCCTTTGTGCTTCGGCCCAATCCAATATTTTCCCTGGTAATTCCCCTCTACTTCACGACATGGCTGCTCTTTCAGAGTTAAGTCCACATAAGCTCCCACTTGAGTGTCAGAAGCAGAACGATGACTGTGGTTGCCTAGCGACATCTCAGTGAGTGCACCTAGAGGTGGTGGGTAAACACTTTGAGCCTTCCAGGGGGAGAAGTGACATCACTCTGTTTCCTGTGATAGGTGCCATATAACATGTTTGTTTCCATCTCTTATTTGTTACATTTTAATTGATGTCATACTGCTGTTCTCCTACATGGAAATTCTGACCTGAGTTATGCGTTCCTAAATGGAACTTTATTCCCTTTTTATGCGCTTATCTCTCTACCCGTATTCTGACCTTGAATTTAAGCATGGGGAAATTGCCATTGCCAGCAAGGTATGCGTTTGAGGTGGAGATCAAAGAAATGAAGGTGTGGCGGAGGGTGTGTCTATTCTAACCTTGATTTATTTACCTAATACTTCCACCACCTTTACGCGAGAGGAACCTATCGGTTCCAAGTGGAAAAGCATCTTTTTTTCAGATAGAAATAACAGCATTCTCCACACACTGTAATTTATATATAGATAAGAGCTATTGATAAGAGCTAGGTAAATGAGTAATCCGTTTGGAAAAGCGGTTGTAAATACACATAGCAATTTTTTACAATTATTTTTCCTTCTGATCCCTAGTGACGAATGTGAAACCAGTCATATGGAAGTCAAGTGAAAATCATATCAACATGCATTGCGGCCCTTTTTCAACAGTGAAGTAGGCTATAAATAGCTGTGCCTTTATTTCGAATTTTTATTGTATGCCCTCATAATATGCAGGGATTTAATTTGGAGACCCAGGCTATAGGCATCTTCTGTAAGACGTTTTAATTATATGCCCAGGCTTTTCTCAGTTTTATTTTACAATTTGTATCATGTTAAATATTAGCCACCATCGGGAGCCACGGTCAGTAATACCCACATACATTCATAACGGTCAATTAAGTGTTAGTTTCCTTAATTGTTTACCTTTCTTTCCTCTGTCACGCACATGTAGCTGTTCCTGAGGGTTGCTAGCATTAGTGGATGCTAATGTTAATGTTAATTTGGGTCATGTAGCCTATTTGAATCATTATGGAACTCAGACCACACGTAGCCAGTTTTACGACGACTGGACCATTGGCATACGACGACTGGACCGTTGCTAGCATTAGTGGATGCTAATGTTAATGTTAATTTGGGTCATGTAGCCTATTTGAATCATTATGGAACTCAGACCACACGTAGCCAGTTTCACGACGACTGGACCGTTGGCATTAGTGAGATTAGGGAACATTTATAGGACTATTTTACACATACTTCAACTTCCAATGTTTCATGGACTGAACTTGTATATTGTATATATACCACTGTATTTTTGATAAGTCAATATATTTAGTGCGTAAAGGCCCTTCAAACCTGTTTTTTATGATTCATACTTTCCTAACCCTAAAATCTACCAGTTGGTGCTGAAACCGAGATGAATATGCATATACTTAGACGGCTGTTTCTTATTGAGCACTATATTCTGAACCCGTTTTCTCTATGTATTCTAGTATGTCGACAAAATTCGAATGAAAGGTACATCGTATTTATAGGGATGGCTTAAGATAAATGTACTGAAAACCCTAGTGAATGAAAACTCCATGAGAAAATCTGTTGGCCAGCAAGTGGGAGGGTTTTCAGCGGTTTACTTACTTTTATTCAGTGCGCAGTTGAAGTCGGAAGTTTACATACACATGAGCCAAATACATTTAAACTCAGTTTTTCACAATTCCTGGCATCTAATCCTAGTAAAAATTCCCTGTCTTAGGTCAGTTAGGATCACCACTTTATTTTTAAGAATGTGAAATGTCAGAATAATAGTTGAGAGAATGATTTATTTCAGCTTTTATTACTTTCATCACATTCCCAGTAGGTCAGAAGTGTACATACACTCAATTAGTATTTGGTAGCATTGCCTTTAAATTGTTTAACTTGGGTCAAACGTTTTGGGTAGCCTTCCACAAGCTTCCCACAATAAGTTGGGTGAATTTTGGCACATTCCTCCTGACAGAGCTGGTGTAACTGAGTCAGGTTTGTAGGCCTCCTTGCTCTCACACACTTTTTCAGTTCTGCCCACAAATTTTCTATAGGATTGAGGTCTGGGCTTTGTGATGGCCACTCCAATACCTTGACTTTGTTGTCCTTAAGCCATTTTGCCAACTTTGGAAGTACGCTTGGGGTCATTGTCCATTTGGAAGACCCATTTGCAACCAAGCTTTAACATCCTGACTGATGTCTTGAGATGTTGCTTCAATATATCCATGTAATTTTCCTGCCTCATGATGCCATCTATTTTCGGAAGTGCACCAGTCCCTCCTGCAGCAAAGCACCCCCACAACATGATGCTGACACTCCAATGCTTCACGGTTGGGATGGTTGTAAGTCGCTCTGGATAAGAGCGTCTGCTAAATGACGTAAATGTAAATGTGCAAGCATCCCCCTTTTTCCTCCAAACATGATGATAGTCATTATGGCCAAACAGTTATATTTTTGTTTCATCAGACCAGAGGACATTTCTCCAAAAAGTACGATCTTTGTCCCCATGTGCAGTTGCAAACCGTAGTCTGGCTTTTTATGGTGGTTTTGGAGCAGTGGCTTCTTCCTTGCTGAGCGGCCTTTCAGGTTATGTCAGTATAGGACTCGTTTTACTGTGGATATAGACACTTTTGTACCTGTTTCCTCCAGCATCTTCACAAAGTCCTTTGTTGTTGTTCTGGGAATGATTTGCACTTTTCGCACCAAAGTACGTTCATCTCTAGGAGACAGAACGCATCTCCTTCCTGTGCGGTATGACGGCTGTGTGGTCCCATGGTGTTTATACTTGCGTACTATTGTTTGTACAGATGAACGTGGTACCTTTAGGCGTTTGGAAATTGCTCTCAAGGATGAACCATACCTGTGGAGGTCTACAATTTTTTGGCTGATTTTTTTTTATTTCCCCATGATGTCAAGCAAAGAAGCACTGAGTTTGAAGGTAGGCCTTGACATACATCCACAGGTACACCTCCAATTGACTCAAATTCTGTCAATTAGCCTATCAGAAGCTGCTAAAACCATGATATCATTTTCTGGAATTTTCCAAGCTGTTTAAAGGCACAGTCAACTTAGTGTATGTAAACTTTTGACCCACTGGAATTGTGATACAGTGAATTATAGGTCAACTAATCTGTCTGTAAACAATTGTTGGAAAAATGACTTGTGTCATGCACAATGCACAAAGATGTCCTAACAGACTTGTCAAAACTATAGTTTGTTATCAAGAAATTTGTGGAGTGGTTGAAAAACGAGTTTGAATGACTCCAACCTAAGTGTACGTAAACTTCCGACTTCAACTGTAGCCACACCTGTAGAGCGCATTTACGTGCCTACATTAGGTAAGTCTGAATACAAACTACTGAGAAGTGTGTAGGAAAGGTGTACATTTCCTAAGTCTGAATCAGCCCCCAAGTGGGGACTGGAGTCAGCAGCATGACACTGTGGGTGGAGGGGTGGGTGATGTGTGTGTGTGTGTTTGTATTACTATACTCGTGTATACCGGAAATCCCCAAGTCCCCACAAGGATAGTATAACAAGGAAAATTCTCCCTCATGGGGACATTTGCCGGGTCCCCACAAGGACAAAGGATATTTTAGGCTTTGTGGTTCAGGTTAGGGTTAGAATTGGGGTTTAGGTTTAGGGTAAGGAATTATGATTAGGTTTAGGGTTATGGTAAGGGTTAGGGAAAATAGGATATTTAATGGAAATTAATTTTGGGTCCCCACAACGACAGTACAACATTGTGTGTGTGTATGCGTGCGGGTGTGTCTATTGTTGAGGCAGCACATGAAGGATTCTAAATATGGATTGAGAAGTTCTGATAGTACTTCAGTAGGAAGTCCAAAGTCAGAACCTTTGCAAAAGCTGGTGGTGAAAGGAAGAGATCAAGCCAAAGTGCCTTCCCCTTGTTTACCTTTTCAGATGGATATGCTCTTGAAGGACCATGATGGTTAAAGGTTAAACATGGCTCAAATCAAGAGGAGGCTCAGTCCTAGAGGACCAGAGGTCAGGGGGAGGTTAAGAGGAGTCTTTACTGTTTGAAGTAACAAGTCAGAGATCATCTAGCAGCTGGCCTTGATCTCCATGAAGAGGAAAAACACCTAGGGCTCTATTCAATCTGTATCGCCTAACCGTTACAGATTTCGCGATAGAAATGTAAAGGTAATTTCTGATTGAGCCGACATATACAGCATTTACCGTGAATGCAGACTCCGCCAACGCTAAACATTGCCTTTAAATTTCAATTGGGCTTTAGCGCTGAATTTCCGCGATACATATTGAATAGAGCCCTTATCCTTTATTTACACTAACTTATTGGGGTCTTTTCCCGTTCATGTCTTTTACTGTTCCAGAGTGGGTTAATGAGTATTGGGGTCGAGTGAAGCGGTCTGCTCTGCCCTGGAAATGAGCCCAGTGTTTATGACTGCCGCTGGAATGGGTTCATAACCGCGGCTGAACCTGTGAAGTATTGAATCTGGGGTTAATAGCCTGTTGGCCTCTTTAATGGGCTTCATTCAGACCAGCCCACTGCTGCAGGCCACACACACACACACACACACACACACATCACAGTGTCATGCTGCTGACTAGTTCCTTAGGCAGTGTCTCTCAGACTCATCACCTGGGGGCCGATTCAGACTTAGGAAAAGTACACTTTTCCTGCGCACTTCTCAGTAGTTGGTATTCAGACTAACCTAATGCAAGCGTGTAATGTGTTCTACAGGTGTGGCTACCTTGCGCGCACTGAATAAAATTAACAGCTGAAATCCCTTCTACTTGATGGCCAACAGGTTTTCTCATGGAGTTTTCATTCAATAGGGGTTTCAGTACATTTATCTTAAGCCATCCCTTTAAAAACGATGTACCTTTAATTTGAATTTTGTCGACAGACACTACAATACATAGAGAAAACTGGTTCAGCAGGTACATAGTCAGATAGGTTGGCATTACTCTTCATCATGTTACTGTAATATCATTACACATACACAGTTAATGCTAGTACACATGGTGGCTGATGACTTATTTATACTAATCACTCTGCTTCCAATCTATTATTCATGTAAAGCACTGGTCTGCATGCCTGTACTGATGCTGACGAATGGAAATGGGATTGAATGGAAATAGAAAACAGAGCACGAGTCTCTCAGACTAACCATACTCTCCACCCCAGTCTGCATTAGCCATGGATGAAGGCTTCCAAACCCTTCAAAGTGGGCTTGCTCACAATCACTGCACTCTGACAGGACCAGATAAGGCACTAACACCACATTGGAAAGGGCAGATGCTGCAAGTCAGTTGTTCAACAAGGTATTTTAGTACAACGCAGTGGTCCTTTGCAGAGATAGACCTACAAACAGATACACAACCACATTCTGGTGGAAAGTTTGCAAATTCTATGGTAGTTTGGTATGTGATGGGTAAACTAATATCTGAAAGATGTTATTTACATAAATACAGAGTTTGGTTGAGACCCATCTGGTCTCTGCTCCGTCTCTCTCCCCACCGCTGCATGACTCAACTTTTCAGATGAGCAGCCAGAGGTAGACTGGGATGCGGACAGAACTAGACTGGACTTACTAGACTGGACTTACTCTCTACTCTGAGCATTCACATCAAATTGATTCTCCTGCTTTGGTGCCCAATTCAATCAGATCCGCTTTTGCCAAAATCTGTATAGCGGTTGTTTTGGCGATGTCAGAGGTGGAACTGCATTAGAGTTGTCAAGTCCACAAGCAGCCCTGTGCAGTAGGCTATTGCGGACACTGCCATTGGATGCAGCGAGTCGCATTAGTAATAATCCCATACAGCCTCTACATCTCGATAACTGAAAAAATCTTTATTGTTCGTTTAATGATTTTAAATTTGACTGTCATTATTTCAATGGGCTATACAGCCTACACTTTCTCGTCTCGAACTTCTAACATGAGTGGGAAGGGTGTAGCTTCGTGATAAACACACGAGCAGCCGCTCACCGATTTGACAGCTCTTAATGCAGTTACACCTCCGACACCACCAAAACACCAGCTATGCGGGTGTCGGCTATTGTCGGTTAACGCTTAATCTGATTGAATCGCAGCCTGATCTCATTCACAACCTGATCTTAAAATAGCAGGAGTGCCCCACAGTGTCAGCACAACAGACCCGGTATACAAGTCCCTCCCAGGGCGCTGACAACACTGAAGCAGCCCCATTAGCACTAAATTGTAAACAGTCAGTTACCCAGGCACCACCAACACCCGGCGGTCCAAGTCTTTCTCAGATTGGATTGTTCCCTCTGCCGGCCCAAGAGACTAGGCATTTATGGGGAGGAAATTAAAGAGCTGGGCTGAGCGCATTTGAAAAGGAGAACTTTATTTACAACACATAGGGGGCTGGCCACTGGCCAACTGCTAAACTATTGCTCAGTAGCCTATACACCATTTATCAATAAGCCATGTCAAGTTTGCTTTTCCCTCTTTAAAACTTATCAGTCCTAGGGACTCACTACATTCCTTTATCTGCATGTCTAGCCCTTATATTTAGCCTCACAATAAAGTATTTTACCATTTTCTTTTCGGGACAACCAGGGCTACAAGTAGAACACAAAACAATTTGACATTAACAGTGGCATTCATGAGTTTTATTGACAAATGTGACCGACTGCCTTGATTTGGTCTTATGTAGCAAAATTTTTAATTGTGTTTTTTACTTTGGATAAAAGCAGAGACACAGAGCTACAAAATGGTATATCATACACTGTATTTGAGTAACAATGGGAAAGTAATTCTGCTTTGAAAGTTGATAAACTTGTAACCTCACTTTCGAGAAAATTGCATTTGAATTTTTGGTACCTACTGGAGAGCTCTTTGCCCACACCCATTCAGCATCGTTCACACCCTCTTAAGCTTTAGCCCCCACCCAAACTCTGACCATTTTACTCGCCCTAGCATTGGTGGCTAACTGTGCTGCTGGCAACAATTTAATTACGCTTTTTTGCCGGCGTTTACTTACACCGGCCATATTCAACGGGTGTTGAGCATTCGTAAATTCATCAGTTATTCTGCACTCTGGCACACTCAGATGAGAAAGCTCTAAAATCGGAGTAGATGGCCAGACTGAATTTACGAACAAACCCGAAATGGTTACTTGCATAGTGGAGTCTTTTGTTACGACATGTAGCTAGCTAGCTAGGTAAACAATTTACCATAATCCCAACTCATGATGTTACTACCCTGCATGAATCTGCAGGTAGCTAACCAACCAGGTTCAATGTTAGCTAGCTAACATTAGACTATAACTAGCAATGCAAATGGCTCTGAGATATAAATAATAAGATCATACACGTAACGTTAACTAGCGAGCCAGCCAGCTAATGTTAGCTAGCTAACGGTACACTTTAACTTGAAATGAAACCACTTTGTCAAAATTAGAAACGTGTAATATCTAAAAATGTAGCTAGCTAGACTATCTTACACATATACATCAAGGATGGACGCATCTCCCTGTCACGGATGCCATGGTTGCCCTTAGTTTGAAGATGTAATCCAGAGACCGGTGTTTTCTCCATCTCCTTAGCTATGATACTCAAATTCCACTGATTTCAAAACTCGGTCCTCCAGAAAGTGGAGAGCAACACTTATGCAGTTTTACTACACGATACATTTTTATAAAAAGCCGCGTTAAACAGGATTACCTACACATACTGACCAGCTCAAATAGACAGAAGCATGCCATATGGCAGACCAATCCAAACTCACCTCGGCATGTCCAGCCCACTCATTATCTCAGCCAATCATGGCTAGGGGGAAGGTTGCTAACTTTTCTGTGGCTAAACCAACTAGGCTCATAATTTAACAATTGTATTAGTATTTACATATGGCATACTGGTTTGTTATTAAGGCACATGAAAGGTCACATGCATTTTTGTAAAAAAACAGCTTTCCTGTGAAGTTGTGACCTGCGACATACACGTAGTTTCTTGAAACGAGTCACAAATGTCAGGCAAAAACCTAATAGAAAATGAATTTATAAGAATGCTGTAAGTACAGAAATTGTTTGCTCAGTAGAAAATGACTATCCAACTAGTTAGTGACAACTGTGTGGAGTTTGTGACAGCAACTACGTCAGTATTGTAGACACTATGTCCTGGGATTTCCTATGATATTCTATATAGAAGAAACCTTACCTTCTAATGACTTGTTTGACTTGTGAACGTCATTGAGCAAACATGCGGATTTGAGAGAGTCTCCGCTATTCATAGTGGGCTCATAATAGTATGTAGCTCAAACCATATGGATTTTACAGACGTTTTTGTGAGAAGAACCGTTTTTGGGATCCGGCCTTATCTCACAATCCGCTCTAGCTCACCCCCTGCTAATCACATACTAATGGTTAGTATCAGCTGAAGCAGAAGAACACAAATAGACAAAACCAATGCAAAACAAGTCTGTAGCTCAAACACACACTGTTTAAGGGGTTGGAAGCACTAAATCACGCCGGTGTGATTGTGGGACTCAAAGTGTGCAGGCCAGGGCCACAGGAACTGCTTGCCAATATATCAAAGTAGCCTAACCCTTGAAGAAACCGAAGTAGCTCTCCATTTGCATCATCATCTGAAGACAGTTATTACTTTTTAATAGTTACTTGTGCAAAAGCAATGCCATTCACATGTGATGGAATCTTCTTGTTAGTATGGTTGCTGTGCTTCACCGTATGAATGGAAGGATTCCTTATTAAATTTATCTCTCTCTCTTTCTCTCTCTCCAGGGTTGGGTCTGTGTGGACCTGGGTCTAAAACAGGTTAAAAAAAATATATAATTTCTCTCTCTGGGTGTCTCATTAAAGGCTCTCTATCTAATGAGATTAGGTCCTGTGGATTAATGGTGTGGCTAATTGATAGACACACAGCCGGGGAGGATTAAAATCCTTCCATTCCCCCGCCGCTTTTTGGGGCCTCAGCTGACTAATTGAAATCACAGGGATGGACACAAATACACGTTGTGACCCAGCTCTGCAGTGTACAGGGAGTTAGAACCGTCAGGCCTTGACATCCAGCAAAAACACAAACAGAGAATAGTACAGTCAGTCATTCAGCGAGGGTGTAAAATAACCAATGGCCAAGTTTAAGATAAAAATAGTATCAAGAGTGTATATTCCAGGAGGGTGTAATCTCAGAAAGTTGGAGTGAAGAACACTGATGGTTGAACAGGGTAGAAATGAGTAAGGTGCCACATTTTTAAAACATGTCTCATTTATTTTCTAAAGCACATATCCAGATCAATGAAGAAAATAATTCAGATACACTGAATAATAGAACAACTATCAGCAGGCATGGCTGTTTAACCCTTGAACAGTTCCAACTTCAGAGGCCGACAGAAATGCCTTCGTCAAAGACACATGAGAAGAGGGAGGGCTGCATTTGACATATTAAAAAAATTGAACTATAACAAAGCTTTCTTAATTCTTAAAAAAGAACCAACAATTTTTTGTGTGAAAAAGATAAACTGAAAGAAACCTACAGCATCTTGACCAAAATTAGAAAAGAAACACACGCACACATTGAAAATGGCCGGGCCAAAATGTCATTCAGCCCATTGAAGAGCGAGAGCATCAACTTTTGGCCAAAATGTCATTCAGCCCATTGAAGAGCATCAACTTTTTTGTTGTTAATACTTCAAAAAATAGGTATCTTACAGCATTTTCTTTTTTGAATGTCTTTTTACAGAGTATATTCATATATTTTCAGCTTACTATTTTTTACATTCTCACCACATAAGAACAAGTGCGTTGAGTAAAACATTTTGGGAAAAAAAATCATGCACCTTTTAATAGTTTTGTTGACCTAAAAAATGGGAATGTTCAAGGCAAAAAAATCCTTATAACGCTTCGTTTTCAGTGCCTTCTTTCCAAGCCATTTAAAGTCGTACTGTCTCATACTGTCCCACTACTCAGATCATGCCTATATAAGTTTTACAGTGTGGAAAGCAACACAAAACCGTACAGGGCAGGCAAGCGTCCAAACGTAAATGCTCCTAGACTGAGTTCACAGAGGAAAGGCAGGCATTCTCTGTTTGTTAGAAAAACCCCACATTTATAAAAACAACCACATACACTCACACACCCAATGTCAGTGTGTTGTTGTGTTGACCGGATGATGCTTGGGAAAGTCTTCGATCACCCTAGTGTGTATCAGGTCTCACTGACAGAGGGTTGCTTTAGTAGTACTTCCCCAAAATGCTCCAAAAGGTCAGAGTTCATCTGATCTTAACCTGCAGCCAGCCCTCGTTGTGAGGTTCACTTCTCTGTGTTGCTGCTGGGTACAGTAGTTCTTTCTACACCAGAGAGAAGAGGAGAGGGAGACATATGAAGGTTGGGGGCATGGGGGTTACAAGGGAGTGTGCCGCTCGAAACCACTCCAATGGCAAACAACCCTGAGATAGCAGGAGTCCAATACAAAACACACCACAAAAGGCACTTTATAAAACGACAGTGCTTCTGTTCTAAGGAAATTCAAGTTGAGAGAGAAAGTGTCTTTCTGTACACTCTGTTCAGCGTTAAGCCAAAAAGAGACGGGTTTGTCCTGTTCCTTTTTATCATCCAAGCCAAACGAGCGTCATCACTCCTGTCTCTCAGAAGTGCCTTGTGTCCCCAGATAGCTTGAGGTTCAGTAGAGTGAGAAACAAAACACACTAAAAACTTGCCACTAAAAAAAGCCAGAATAGAGTAGCAGCAGAACCTAGTGAGGTTACAGGCCGTGTTCTAGAACAGTCTCTAACGTCCGTTCTGTCCTCACTGGTCTACTATGGAAATATCTAATATGGTACTGCTTGGGCCCTGCCTGTGGTTTCGAGGAGCATCTGACCCCAACCCCAAACCCTCCCCCCGGACCCCCTCCGTACCCCACCCCTTTCTCAGTCGTCGTCTCCTCCGCCGTAGAGGTCAGCCAGCTTCTTGAAGCGGGGGCCCCAGTCGTTGAGGTAGTCGTAGTCCTGGTCCCCTGAGCTTGAGGAGTTGAGGGAGCTGACAGAGCCGGCTGTGGAGCCGCTGCCCTCGTAGTCAAACACCAGCAGGGAGTCATAGGGCGGGGCTGTGGGGTCGTTGTCTGCTGCCCTCAGACCCTGAGAGAGAAAGACAGAGGGTAAGTTAACACTGAGGAGAGGAAGGCAAAACACTTCTACTGTGCCTTGCTACTGTGTTTGAAAACTTTTGAAAAGCTATCACTGTTAAGTACAGGGACGTGAACATTAACACACTTGTATGATCTTTCGAGATGAACAATGTCTAATAGTTAACATACGTCGTTGATGAAGTCTCCGATATCTCCGGGATGAGGCAGGCTGGGTCTGACGGGGTACTGGGACTCAGCGATGACAGGCCTCTCGTCCACCCTGCGCACTCCCGTTGGTTTACAGATGATGTGGTCCAGAGCCTCGGGCTGCTGCAGCTGGCTTAGGTCATAGTCCTGCAACACCAGACAAGGAAGGGGACTCAGTGTAAGTGTAAGAATGGCGGAGAAAGTGTTTGAGTCCAATCACAGTATTTTTAAACATTACATCTTCATCATCGGCTTCATCATCCTCGGTGTGGTCATCATCAGGCTATAAGTATGGCTGCGCTGTTAAACGAAGTCCTAGTGCATGTGTAATGTGTATATCACTGACCTGGTCCTCCTCTCCTCCTCCCTCCTCATCGTATTTCAGGATGTTGTCTCTGACGTCGTCCTCTGGGTCGATCAGCAGGGGCTTGGCCTGACGCTCCTTCTCCCTCCGCTTCATCCACATCACAAACACCAGTACCATTGCTGCAACACACACAGCACATCAGCAGGGTAGACAGAGGAGGGCTGGGAGTAGTATGTTGACACAGACAATGACACCTACAGCGCAGGTGTGTGTGTGTGTATAAGTGTGTATAAGTGTGTATTATACTCACTAAGCAGTATGATGATACAGATGAGTATGGCTATGATCGCTCCGGTCCCCAGTCCAGCGGCAGCCACAGCTCCGGTGGTAGTACAGTCTCCGTTGTCGTCACACGGACACACCTTGACCTTTATCATAGACCTGTTAGAGAGGGGCGGGTTCCCAGAGTCCGACACTATGATGGGAACATCATACACCCCTGCATCCAGGTAGGGAATCCTCAGTCTCAGCTGGGCATAGTCACCTGCGCATAATCACACAGACACAATGTCCCGTCACTGCGTGAAGCTCCCAGTATCCGATAGCAGTGGTGTAAAATATAAACAGTTGACCATTCTGGAGTTTTACTGTAGTCATCTATGGCCATATGAGCAGTACTGCAGAGATAAAATACATGCAAATACATACTGAATAATACACAGGCAGTTACTGTAGCTAAATAGACACGCAGCTATTACACAGGATATCCATTCAACCTAAAACCAGCGTATCAGTTTTTTTTAATTGTTTTTTCTACAGCACATCACAACACAAAAACAAAACGCACACCATACAACACATTCCCCGAGGTGATCAACATATGGTTTCCAAATTTCGTCAAACACTTCTGGTTTTTATTTCGCTTTATAATATACAAAATCCAACAGTATAGCCAGATAGTTCAGTCCTCCAGTTTCTTATTGAGGGTGAATATAAGGCTTACTAATTCATGCCTATACATTTTTTTTGCAGCAATTAGACCTAGATTTCAAAACTTTCTCTGATATTGATCACCAATATATACATTTCCCAACAGACAGAAATGTATATACATTCCTAGACACAATGAAATGATAGCACATACATTATCCCAAAATGGTGTCAGTTTATCACAGAATCACAGCATATGTAATAGGGTTCCTTTGTGCTTTTTGCATCTCCAACCAAAATGTGACATTACATGGGCGCAGTCCTATGAATTATCTTAAATAATCATAAGGTATTACATTTTTGTTTCAATACTCCTCCATGCACAAGGATAGTCTGCTATCCATTGTTAAAGTGAATGCAGATGTGTAGCACAGTAATACATTTTCATATGAGGTAGTCCAAAACCCCCAGGCTATTTAATTTATTAAAAAGGTTGGATGAAATTGAAACTGGCAGGGCCTGGAATAAATACATCAATCCTGGTAATATATACATTTTTATTGTGTTGACTCTACCTACATGTAACATAGATATTGGGAAGAATCTCCATACTGAACATTGAATTCAATCTTATCTATTTATGTTCTCGTATTTCTAATTCTTTATGGGTATTATTTTTCTTATGTGAAGAGTAATACATGATACAACCTCTCGTATATGCTTTAAGATCTTCCCAGACAACAGTTGGGCATACTTCATTATTTAAATATATTTCCAAAAACATGTATATGTGTGTGTTGAGCTATGAGGTAAACTTCTTATCTCCAAGTAACATTGTGTTGAATTGCCATGTCTTTGCTATTGGCATAGGAGGTTTGAGCTTTAACGTGAAGGACAATGAGCTGTGGTGCGTAATTATTCTAGGAAGGTATTTACATCCAGAAACACATGCAATTAAAGTAAAGTTAACTATAAAAAAGTCAATTCTTTAATATGAGTTGTGGACGTGAGAGTAATAGGAGTATTCTCTTTCAGTTGGATGTTTATATCTCCACAGTTCACATAGACCCAGCTCTTTGATGCTGTGGTTTAATACCTTACACATGTTAGGAAGAGGATATAGTTTAGTTGATGACATTGAAATAGTTTTAGTATAAGTTCATTAATGAACTTTGGGTCGTCTTCATGTGGGCAATAACAATTCAGTAAAGTGAATTTCCTTTTACCATTATTAAACATCCATCTGGTCTGAAATAATTTCTGTAGACTTAAATGGGACTTTTTTAGCAATGAGAATTGATACTCCTCTGGATCTTGCGGAGTAGGTGGAGGAGAATGCCAACCCATCCCAAGCTCGCACAAACCTTTCACTTCCTTTTGCTGATAGGTGAGTTTCTTGTAAGAAACAGATGTTGGCGTTATTCTTTTTCAAATATGAAAATAACTTCATTATTTTGGCTGGCTGCACAATTCCATTGACATTCCATGTCACACATGTTAAGTATTATCCACAACACGTGATATTGAGATGGGTCTTTATATATTTTTGGTCTCATAGTGACTCCATACATTATGTAAGGTGTTGATACACTACATAAACAGCTACAATGATAATATTGTTGATCAACCCTCAAGCTTCTTCCTGTTGGGGATACAATCCCATTAACGGGATTGGTTGGACAACAACCAGTGAGATAACACGGCGCGAAATTCAAAAAAAAATTATCTCAAAATTAAAATTCAAGTATTATACGGCATTTTAAAGATACTCTACTCGTTAATCCAATCACATTGTCCGATTTCAAAAAGGCTTTATGGTGAAAGCAAAATATTAGATTATTTTAGCATAACACCTCAGAAAAAAAGAAGCACGATAGCCATCACAAAACCAGATATACAGCTAAAATTAAGCACTAACCTTTGACAATCTTCATCAGATGACACTCCTAGGACATCATGTTAGACAATACATGCATTTTTTGTTCGATCAAGTTTATATTTATATCCAAAAACCCAATTTTTACATTGGCGCGTTACGTTCAGAAAATGTTCTCCCCCGATAACTTCTGGTGAATAGGCACATTTAATTTACGGAAGAACTCATAACGTTGAAAAAAAAATTATAACAATTATTTAAAGAATTAGAGATAATCTACTCCTTTATGCAGCCACTTTGTCAGATTTCAAAATAACTTTACGGAAAAGGCACATTGTGCAATATTCTGAGTACAGAACTTAGCCTTCAATGCTAAGCTATACAGTTAGCCTACAACCCCGACGTCGACAAATCTCTAAAAATATGTTAGAAATATTTACTTACCTTTGCTGATCTTCGGCGGAATGCACTTGGATGGGCACCCACTTCCACAAGAAATGTTCATTTGTTCTGCAAAGCCCATAATTTATTTCCAAATACGTCCGTTTTGTTGACCCATCCAGAACACTTTACAATGCCATGTGGCGTGGACGCAAATCCGTAGACGAAATGGCCAAAAGTTCCATTACCGTTTGTAGAAACACGTCAAACGATGTTTACAATCAATCCTTTAGGGTATTTTTTTACATAAAATTGCGATAATTTTACAACCGGGCAATAGGTATTCGTCATACAAGAAAAATAAAACAACAGCTAAGTCACGTGGATGCGCGTCATAAGACACCTGTTCTCAGACTGGCCAGGGATTGAACGAGCCAGAATTTTCTGCCCGGTTACAGATGATGGATGAAAGCAGTTCCTAAAGATTGTTGACAGCCAATGGAAGAGTTAGGAGGTGCAACGTAAATCCTATGTCATTGTAGTTTTTCAAGGGATTCAAAAGAAAACTACATTTTGAATTTCTCCCACTTCCTGACTCAATTTTTCTCAGGTTTTTTGCCTGCCATATGAGTTCTGTTATACTCACAGACACCATTCAAACAGTTTTAGAAACTTCAGAGTGTTTTCTATCCAAATCTACTAATAATATGCATATTCTATTTTCTGGGCCAGAGTAGTAACCTGTTTAAATTGGGTACGTTTTTCATCCGGCCGTGAAAATACTGCCCCCTAGCCCCAACAGGTTGGGCATGTATTCACAAGACATCATTTTTTTTGTATTTTTTTACAATAAATCCCGCATGATCCTTTTTACCCTCCTCCCTTACCCCGTTGATGCTTCCCACATGAATCTGTCCTGTACTGTTGCTCAGGTGAGAGAGCGACCTTATTGGTGCCGCCGTAGTGGCTATTTCCTTTAATGCAGGTTATTGGTCAGTGACTACGCATTTCAAAGAAAATATACTAAATCACATCAAATCAAATTTTATTTGTCACATGCGTCAAATACCGTGAAATGCTTTCTTACAAGCCCTTAACCAACAATGCAGTTTTAAGAAAATAAGAGTTAAACTGAAGTAAAAAAAAGTAACACAATAGAACATTAACGAGACTATATACAGGGGGAACCGGTACAGAGTCAATGTGTGGGGGTACAAGTTAGTTGAGGTACTTGAGGTAATATGCACAGATAGAGGTAAAGTGACAATGCATTGATAATAAACAGCGAGTAGAGGCAGTGTAAAAAAAACAAGAGGGGGGGGTCAATGCAAATAGTTTGGGTAGTCATTTGCAAAATTTTTCAGCAGTCTTATGGCTTGGGGGTAGAAGCTGTTAAGGAGCCTTTTGGACCTAGACTTGGTGCTCTGGTACCGCTTGCCGTGTGAGAAGTCTATGACTTGTGTGGCTGGAGTCTTTGACAACTGATAATACAGTGGCATGTATTCATGGATGCCAAGGTAAGCCACGTTTACCCAAAAATATTGATCAAGAAATAAATAAATAATGTATCTTTCCTATCTCTGTGTTTCATAATTTTCCTTCAATACGCAAGGGGGCTGAATGTATCTCATCAGAGAAAGCATCTGAGCGAGCAAAATAGCGCCCCTCTGTCTTTGTATGTGTAGCCCATCTATCTGATGCTGTCTGGTCCAAAAGAGAATGACATTTTTGCCACCCGTAGTAGGAAGGAAGTGAGCATTTGGCCTCCCTTGATAAGAAAAGTATCAAATAATTGCCAATCCACGTTGAGCTACACTGAGTGCGCTCAACTGTGAATGGTACTCGCGGTCCAAAAGAAAAGTGTCAAGGAAAGCCAGTTTGGATTTGGCTTCATACCAATCACATCACATCAAAAGCTAAACGTTATTGACAGAAAAATACTTGAATTGTTGCATCTCGTTGTGTTGTTGTCCTCCGGTGGTTAGCTAGCTAGCTAGCTAAAATTGTTCCTTTCCAAAATTAGCCATGGATGGAGATAGGGATTTGGACTTGCGGTTTAACTTCATTCTCCGTACTGGCCAATGATTATGACGGTGATTCTGATCCAATCATGAAGTAATTAATTGTGTCCCTGGCCTGAAGTTCAATATGTAGCTAGATGTAGTAGGCTAATATTAACTAACTGGCTCATCGTTGCACATGAAAGGAAGTTAGGCTAGTGAGCAAGTATTTTAGCCAGGTAGCCTAGGACAATAAAAACTAAAAGCATGTACTGTATGACAGTCATAGACTGTTTTGGCAACATGAAATAGAGGAGGATGGCATTGGCGTTTCTCTACAAGTAGGGTGAGTCAACATGTTTTTTCTACTTACGCACAGATATCAGTACCAGTTACAGCCAAATCATATTTAGCTTACGTTGATTGGACTAAATCGTTTTTTTTGGTATCTTTTAGTGCACACTGTATTAGACTAAGCAGAGGTGATTTAATAATGTTGAAATGTTGAAGTTGAAATGGTTCTGGAATAGTGGAGGCAGCTCCTGTTTTCTTTGCGACTTGCTGTAACTCGCCGGTGTTCTAAATCAATAGTTGTTTAGTAGTCCGAAAATGTCAGAAACATACATTTGATTGACCAGCAACTGTTTATTATTTGCAATATGCTTTGTGGACTCCACTGGACAGATGTTGCTCTTCGGTTTTGTGATGAAACAAAGGTGTGGTTGAATTTATTCTGCCACTGTGTCTTTTTATTGTCTCTGCCTTAGGCCTATATCAAGGTGGCAAGGCAAATTAACTAACAGGTTATAGGTTAAACAACGCACTTTTCTTTCTGGCTTGATTTCCCAACACATGCTAATGTATTTATATAGTCTTGGCCAGATACATTTTTTTACCATTATTTAACTAGGCAAGTCAGTTAAGAACAAATTATTATTTACAATGCCGGCCTACACCGGCCAAACCCGGTCCAATTGTGCACCGCTCTATGGGACTCCCAATCACGGCCAGATGTGATACAGCCTGGATTCAAACCAGTGACTGTAGTAATGCTTCTTGCACTGAGATGTAGTGCCTTAGACCCCTGCACCACTCGGGAGCGCTCTAGTCAACCACAAATGCCCTATTTTAAGTAAGTAAGGTGCGTTACGAAGGACAATATTTATCTACTGAACAAAAATATAAACGCAATATATGTGTTGGTCCCATGTTTCATGAGCTGAAATAAAAGATCCCAGAAATGTTCTATACACAGATGTTCTATCTCTCAAATTTTGCTCAGAAATGGATTTACATTCCTGTTAGTGAGCATTTCTCCTTTGCCAAGATAATCCATCCAACTGACAGGTGTGGCATATCAAGAAGCTGATTAAACAGCATGATCATTACACAGGTGCACCTTGTGCTGGGAACAATAAAAGGTTGCTCTAAAATGTGCAGTTTGTCACACAACACAACGCCACAGGTGTCTCAAGTTGAGGGAGTGTGCAGTTGGCATGCTGACTGCAGGAATGTCCACCAGAGCTCCTGCCAGAGAATGTAATGTTCATTTCTCCACCATAAGCAGCCTCCAACATTATTTTAGAGAATTTGGCAGTACGTCCAATCGGCCTCACAACTGCAGACCACGCCCCTACCTTTTTTTTAAAGGTATCTGTGACCAACAGATACAGACCATCTGTATTCCCAGTCATGTGAAATCCATAAATTAGGGCCTAATGAATTTATTTCAACTGACTGATTTCCTTATATGAACTCTAACTCAGTGAGATTGTTGCATATTATGTTTATATTTTTGCTCAGTGTTTAAAAATGTCCACTGCCCAACTAGTACTAAATTAAAAACTTTAATTTTTTTATTTTATATATAATATTTAAATAACATTTCTTAAAAACGGTCAAAGGTTTTATTACACCTGCTCATTCAGGGTTTTTCTTTAATTGAACTATTTTCTACATTGAAGAATAATAGTGAAGACATCAAAACTATGAAATCAAACATGGAATCATGTAGTAACCAAAACAGTGTTAAACAAATCAAAATGTATTTGAGATTTGAGATTCTTCAAATAGCCACCCTTTGTCTTGATGACAGCTTTGCACACTCTTGGCATTCTCTCAACCAGCTTCACCTGGAATGCTTTTCCAACAGTCTTGAAGGAGTTCCCACATATACTGAGCACTTGTTGGCTGCTTTTCCTTCACTCTGCGGTCCGACTCATCCCAAATCATCTCAATTTGGTTGAGGTCGAGGGACTGTGGAGGCCAGGTCATCTGATGCAGCACTACATCACTCTCCTTCTTGGTAAAATAGACCTTAAATAGCCTGGAGGTGTGTTGGGTCATTGTCCTGTTGAAAAACAAATTATAGTCCCACTAAGCCCAAACCAGATGGGATGGCATATCGCTGCAGAATGCTGTGGTAGCCATGCTGGTTAATTGTGCCTTGAATTCTACATAAATCACAGACAGTGTCACCAGCAAAGCATCCCCACACCATAACACCTCCTCCTCTATGCTTTACAGTGGGAAATACACATGCGGAAATCATCCGTTCACCCACACCGCGTCTCACAAAGACACAGTGGTTGGGACCAAAAATCTCCAATTTGGACTCCAGACCAAAGGACAAATTTCCACCGGTCTAATGTCCATTGATCGTGTTTCTTGGCCCAAGCAAGTCTTTACTTATTATTGTTGTCCTTTAGAAGTGGTTCCATTGCAGCAATTCGACCAGGAAGGCCCATTTGCGACCTAGCTTTAACTTCCTGACTGATGTCTTGAGATGTTGCTTCAATATATCCACATAATTTTCCATCCTCATGATGCCATCTATTTTGTGACGTGCACCAGTCCCTGGTGTTTTTCGGCTTGCAAGCCTCCCCCTTTTTCCTCCCAAAATAACAATGGTCATTATAGCCAAACAGTTCTATTTTTGTTTCATCAGACCAGAGGACATTTCTCCAAAAAGTACGATCTTTGTCCCCTTGTGCAGTTGCAAGCCGTAGTCTGGATTTTTTATGGCAGTTTTGGAGCAGTGGCTTCTTCCTTGCTGAGCGGCCTTTCAGGTTGTGTCGATATAGGACTCGTTTTACTGTGAATATAGATACTTTTGTACCCGTTTCCTCCAGCATCTTCACAAGGTCCTTTGCTGTTGTTCTGAGATTGATTTGCACTTTTTGCACCAAAGTACGTTGATCTCTAGGAGACAGAACGAGTCTCCTTCCTGTGCTGTATGACGGCTGCGTGGTCCCATGGTGTCTATACTTGCGTACTATTGTTTGTACAGATTAACGTGGTACCTTCATGCGTTTGGAAATTGCTCCCAAGGATAAACTAGACTTGTGGAGGTCTACAATTTGTTTTCTGAGGTCTTGGCTGATTTCTTTTGATTTTCCCATGATGTCAAGCAAAGAGGCATTGAGTTTGAACGTAGGCCTTGAAATACATCCACAGGTCCACCTCCAATTGACTCAAATGATGTCAATTAGCCTATCAGAAGCTTCTAAAGCCATGACATCATTTTCTGGAATTTTCCAAGCTGTTTAAAGGCACAGTCAACTTAGTGTATGTAAACTTCTGACGTCAACTGTAAGTATTCAGACCCTTTACTATGAGACTTGAAATTGAGCTCAGGTGCATTCTGTTTCCACGGATCATTCTTGAGATGTTTCTACAACTTGATTGGAGTCTACCTTTGGAAAATTCAATTCATTTGACATGATTTGGAAAGGCACACGCCTGTCTATATAAGGTCCTACAGTTGACAGTGTGTGTCAGAGCAAAAAAAAGCTATGAGGTCGAAGAAATTGTCCGTAGAGCTCAGAGACAGGATTGCGTCGAGGCACAGATCTGGGGAAGGGTACCAAAACCTTTCTGTAGCATTAAAGGTCTCCAAGAATACAGTGGCCTCCATCATTCTTAAATGGACATAGTTTGGAACCACCAAGACTCTTCCTAGAGCTGGCCGCCCGGCCAAACTGAGCAATCGGCGGAGAAGAACCTTGGTCAGGGAGGTGACTAAGAACCCCATTGTCACTCTGACAGAGCTCCTGTGGGAATGTTTTTCAGCTGCAGGGACTAGGAGTCTCGTCAGGATCACGGGAAAGATGAATGGCGCAAAGTACAGAGAGATTATTGATGAAAACCTGCTCCAGAGCGCTCAGGAGCTCAGACTGGGGCGAAGGTCCACCTTCCAACAGGACAATAGCCCTAAGCAGTGGTGGAAAAAGTACTCAATTGTCATACTTGAGTTAAAGTATAGATACCTTAATGGAAAGTTACTTAAGTAAAAGTAAAAGTTACCTAGTAAAATACTACTTGATTAAAGTCTAAAAGTATTTGGTTGTGTTAGGTTCTAATTTCTCAGAGTAAAAACTCGACAGACACTATGAAAGCTTAAACCAAGTTTATTCTTCCCAGAGGATCAATACAGCTGCATTAGACAAAGACATTGTTCACACAAGCACTGATATTTAACCCTTTCTCCTAGGCTGAGTCTCCTCCTACACATCTGAACAAACATTGTATCTTTACCGCTAGGCAGGAAACTAAGTGATACTGTCAGCGATTGCTAGGAGTGGTGGTAGGAGTCAGGCGCAGAGAGCAGAGGTAAGGAAAAATGTGTTTATTCCTTAAATACGAAAACGGTCGACGCCAGCAGAACCGGCGTGAATAACGAAGTGCCCAAATACAACGAGTCCACAGTAACGCATATAAAACAACACATGCAGATCGCCAGCACATCCAACAACAAAAAACACTCTGACGAAAATAATCCCGCACAAACCTGGGCGGGCTAAACAGGCTTAAATAACCATAAATCAAGAGACACAAATAAGGAACAGGTGCAAACAATAAGACATACCAAACGAAAAGGAAAAAGGGATCAGCGGCGGCTAGTAGGCCGGCGACGACGACCGCCGAGCGCCGCCCGAGCAGGCAGGGGAGCCACCTTCGGTGGGATTCGTGACAGATACGGCCATAAACTTTTCTTTCTCCCGTGACCTGACCTGACCTCGACCCCTTTCATCACTAATCCATGGATCTCTCCCAAGTTTAGGAGTTAGTACCCAGAATCCATCAGTTCTAAATATACTTAAGAATCAAAAGTAAATGTAATTGCTAAAATATACTTAAGTATCAACAGTAAAAGTAAAAGTATAAATCATTTCAAATTCCTTTTATTAAGCAAAGCAGGCGGCATAATTTTCTTGTTTTAAAACTGATGGATAGCCAGGGGCACACTCCCACACTAAGACATACTTTACAAAAGATGCATTTGTGTTTAGTGATTTCGCCAGATGAGAGGCAAAAGGGATGACCATGTGTTGTCTTGATAACTGAGTGAACTGGATCATTTTCCGGTCCTGCTAAGCATTGAAAACGTAACAAGATATTTTGGGTGTCAGGTAAAATGCATGGAGTAAAAAGTACATTATTTTCTTTAGGAATGTAGTGAAGTAAAAGTAAAAGTAGTCAAAAATATAAACGCTCCCCATCCAACCTGACAGAGCTTGAGAGGATCTGCAGAGAAGAATGGGAGAAACTTCCCAAATACAGGTGTACCAAGCTTGTAGCGTCATTCCCAAGAAGACTCAAGGCTGTAATCGCTGTCAAAGGTGCTTCAACAAAGTACTGACTAAAGGGTCTGAATAATTATGTAAATTTAACATTTCAGTTTTTATTTTCAATATATTTGCAAAAAGTTCTAATAACCTGTTTTTGCTCTGTTATTATGGGGTATTGTGTGACAATTTATCAATTTTAGAATAATGCTGTAAAGTAACAAAATGTGGAAAAAGTCAAGGGGTCTGAATACTTTCCGAATGCACTGTAATTAGTGTTTGTGAAACAAATATAGTGTTTACTATTAAGGAGTCCTGTCTAAGGCTGGTTCTACCTTCTGAGATAGATGAGACCCATCCAAAGTATACATCATTTTTTTCTGGCCAGAGTGATAGGCTTAGCTCTTGTTTTCCAAAGCTAAGGAGTAAGTTATCCCCGCAGCGTCAATAAGAGAAAAACAACATAAAAAGGACTTGCCATCACTCTGTTAATTGAGAATAAAATTAATTTGATTATTTAGGCATTTGGCATCATTATAGTATATTAAATAGAAAAATGTGTTAAGCTCCAATTAAATAAATGCAAACAAATGCAGGCCTATATCCAGGGAGTAGCCTACAGTTCCGTTGTACTGCACACAACCACATGTGGGGCTCGCTTGTCTTGACCCACCGGGGGACAGCGCTCTGGGCACTGGTAGAGGCAAAGCGAGTGCCATTTATTCACTTGTTTTTTCAGAGTTTATCAGCTACATGTTCAGTTGGCCTAGCTACATTTCTTGTACATTCCACCTTGGGATTCAGTTAATGAATTCATTTTGATATAATTGTCCAACAAAGAGCTGGAAAAAATGATTGAAAGGTGCATAATTGTGGGCTTGGTGCACTTAGCCTGCGTGTTTGTCACTTCTCTTTTATAAACTCAGCAATTGTCCATGTTTCTTCAACATTCATTCAACCAATTCATTAACATTATTCATTGCACTTTCTATGGGAAAAGAAAAGGATAATCGACATGTGATGATATCATGTTGCCCACATTGATAAGACATTTTCCATTTCGCATATCAACTTCCCCGTTATGATGCCTACATTTGGGCGAAAGTAAATTAAACATGTTAAAAAGAAGGAAGGGAGAGAGCAACGGAAATAAAAGAATTGTGTGCTTACAATTTCAGTGTCTTCGGCTGTATGATATTTCATCTCACAGTCTTTTTTCCCCACATACGGGACATTTCATTTCTTCCCACCCACTCAGGCTTTTATAGCCTATCGGCTGGGGACCATTCAAAAATAAGTGTCCAGATCATAGCAATCATCATGTTGTCTTATTTAAACAAATAGATCATGGCTACAGCCTACCAATTAATGGTTTGCCATTCATGCTGCGCAGTCAATAGTCATAAAAGTGTTATTCATTTAAACAGATGGTGCTGTGCTTTTCTTTCCAATAGGCATGTGAGTGAAGGCCTTAACACATACTGTTCTCTTTTGTGTCTTTGATGTGGTGGGGTGTAAAAATCCATCGTTCACCTCCTTTCAGTAGCCTAAAAAGTTCAATAGTCCAGTGCCCCGTCTGTCATACATCATCTGTTGTAGAGGCTGTCCTGTAGTCTATACATTTCATTCATTACCATTTCCACTGTTCTCCTTGTCCAGGTTATCCAGGAATCAGGTAGCTTCTTTTGCTGATTTCAGTGTGATGTCTCTTTCCTTCTGTTTTACCCGTAGTTGTGCGGGGTAATCGTTTTCCCCAGGGTCAAATTCTCAGCGTTTCATGTAGAGGTCTCTGCTCATGTCGGCGTTGATAAAGGTCCGACTACTCCACTTTTTGGCTTGGATGGTCAGCCGTACAACTTTATCTTTGACCCTATAGTTAAGGAACTTTGTGATGATGCCCCTTGGTTTGCTGCTCGTGTCCTCTCTCGGGCCGCCTGTTCGATGTGCTCGTTCAATTGCGGGAGCCCGTGTGAAATTCTCCTGTTCCAGTAGTTGTGGTATTACCTTTTCCAGGAATTCTTCCATTTCGGTTGCTGCACGGCTTTCGGGGAAATATACGAAACAAAGACTTGAACGGCGTCTGAAGTCCTCCGTCCTGTTTCATTAAGCCCCATAATTATGATTTTCTCCAGGGCTAACCCGGTTTCGGCCTTCGCCACACGTTGGCCAGTTAAGTCATATCAGTTTAGAGTTTTTGACATCTGATATTTTCTTCATCTTCTTGGACAGTTTGCCATTGCCGGTGCGAATCTCTGTTAGTAGTGTCTCTAAACTCACTTAAGTCAAGTCGTCAGCTACTTGGTCCACGGTCGCGTTGTTTCACTGGGTTTGTTTGTCTCCATTTCTTGATCTAGTATTTACCATAACATAACATGCAGTTATTTCTTGACTTCAGAGTCGAGTTCTTTTCTATTTAAGAGGCATATTTTGTGTAAAGAAAGGGATCACCTAGACCTCACGGTCGCATACCGGAAAACATAGCCCTCAGTAGTATCGGATTGTTAAAATAAATAGTGTCTTAGATGAATCTGTAGGGGTGGCATCTTGTCTATCAGGGCAGAGAGATGAATGGATGTGATCTGTCACAAAGCACACAGCTCATACGTCAACATGAGACAGAGCCATTCTGGAAGAATAGTGTAATTTACTGTAAGACCTCCATTATACCACAGTCCATCAGCCTGAGACCACACCATTGTCATCTGTCACACAGCAGCAAACACACAGGGAGCGAGCATCCGCACACACACATTAGACAATAGCAAACAACAGAAAGCGTTATACTGGGACTGTGTGGAGAAGGGGCTTCAGTATTTAAACTCTGACACAATACACCTCTGGTGGAGATCTCGTAATAGTGACCCAGGCTAGCCGTGTGTCTTACCGCTTATGCGGGAGGCGGTCCAGTTGCGTCGGACGCTAGGGGGGTAGGAGGGCAGCTCGAACACAAAAGGCCCCACGTGAGGGTCAGCGTCGGCGTCGGAGGCTGTGATGTTGACCCTGGAGCGGGGGCTGGCGCGTTCACACACCTGGGCCTCCTTGGGAAACAGCACTGGAGCGTTGTCATTCACATCTATCAGATGTATCTGTAGAGTACCTGTCCCACTGGCTGGGGGAGAGCCTGAGAGAGGGTGAAGGGGGTGGCAGAGGAGGGAGGAGGAGAGAGAAAGAGGAAAAAGAGAGACAGATAGGGGAGGGGTGAGTGAGGTGTGAGGAGAGAAATAGAGTGGGGAGAAGGGAGAGACAAATGTAATCAATCCGAGGAAGAGGGTAACTTCATGCGTATACAGTACCTAAAAAACACTTTCATCTGAAGGGAGGAAATATAATAAAAATGGAATACAGCAAAGGGACAGAGGGATGGGAAATGAAGGAGCTGAGAGAATATTGAGGGAAGGTTTGAGAGTGATGGAAGAATACAGCATACATTTGTTGTGAATGCTCCCAGTGATGACAGCCATAACAAATGAAACGGAACATAAATATTCCACTCTGTGTGAGTCTAGAGCTCAGCACTCTCAAAGGACACAGTTATGAAATGACTTTACTGGAAAGCACCACATATCTCCCTGACACAGCACACAGCGGCTGTTAAAATGAGGCGAAACATACCTTAACCTACGATACACTATGACAACAAACACATCCTAATGTACAGTCAGACTGACCCTATAACAACGCAACGCTAACCTACAGCTCGTGACCAACAGACTAACAGTCCTGTATAGCTGACAGATTACCGTGGAGTATTTTCTGCTAAGTAACGGATGCTGCACTGTCTGCGTGAATGGAGCTCATCCAAGCTCATCACACTGAGGAGATCCAACTGATCCTTCTATTAGAGAGTAACACAATGCATGAGTTACAGCTCCAGTATGTGAGGCTCTACTGCCTCAGCGCAGCAGAGCACCCCAATCGACTGCTTGTCTGTAATGATTGGCTTGGCGCTTTGAGCTCCCTCCTTGGTGGAGCAGAATAAATAAAAGCAAAACTCAATCAAAGTGGAATATATCCCAGTGTCAACTGGTGTTTGAAATCAATATGCCGTCAACAGCTTGTTGGCCGAAACTCTGCATGCTCGAGAGCAACCCACCTCTTTCCCGCAATCCAATCCTTCATATATCTGAGGTACAACACCACCTGGGCCCTCCCTCTCAAACACAGAGAGCACACACACCTCTATTTGCAATGGTTTGGGTCGATTGGTTTTAGAGTACTTCACCGATCGCTACAGCAGCTTTGAGAGCACGCACCTGTGGCACATTTAGACAGATATTTCACTTCTCTCCATAGTACACAAGGGATGCATTGAGCAGGCAACGCACACACACACACACACTCACTCACACACTTACCAGACTTACCATTGTCGGCAGCCAGGAAGGTGGCCTCATAGATGTTGTTCCTGACGTACATGGACTCCCTGTCCAGCACGGCCATGGTGGTGATCTGACCGTTGGTCCTGTTGATCCTCAGCCAGCTAGCTGGGTCAGACAGCTTCGAGTACCTGGAGACACACAGTAGAAACTGTTCCAACATATCTCATAGTGATAACCAATGTTACATCTAATCCCTTCGGCACTAAGCAAATTTCAGGTCTGCTGAGAGCAAACTTGAACGTTGTGAAAATTCTGTGCAACTTCCAGCACGAGTTTACTGTGAACACTGAGGCTGTACCCGCTTTAAGTTACAGTCTGAACAGTGGCCAAGTAAACTACTGTGGCTATTTGATCACAATGCAGGCCTACCAGATTGGCCACCATCAAAAACAATGGAGAAAATGCATTCCCATAACATTTTAACATGGAAATAGCTGTTCTATCATTCAGCCTACAGTATCAGCCAATGTGTGGTGTTCAATGGAGGCCAACATTCCATGAGACTTTTGAAAAAAAAAACATGCAGGACTTGACATTAACCTGTTTATCCACTTGTCCTTCAGACAAGGAGGTGACTGAAAATGTTGTTGTGTGATGCAAGAAACCACATCACAAAATAAAATGCATTATTATTCCCATACCATTATTACAGAGAGTCAGACAAATTATACTACCCTCTGCCCATTGGCTACTTAGCTTATTCAAGCCTGTCTCAGAATACAACACTGACCCTTTAAGACACAACAAAAGCTCTTTACCTGACTGGCTTTTTTAAAGATGTCTAGAAATGTACGTTTTGTGCTCTTGTAGGAAGCAATCCCTCCCCGATAGCTAACTACAAACGATCTATAATTGGGCTAATAACTCACTAACTAGCAAACGATATGAACAAAATGTGCACACGTGGCCACATGCAGCTCTCGCTTTGATTTCAAAACAAGCGCATCTACTCACGACCACAGCTGTAAACACAGTCCAACTCAAAGTAAATGGCACAGATCCATATATGGCAATGGCTATTTGCATATAGGCCTGCTGCAGCTCTGATTGGTTATGCCGCACCGGTCTGTGTAGAGTATGGGCTGAGTCATGTACAATAGAATCCTACTCCAATTTGTTCTGCCTACAACAAAATCTCTTGCATAGTTTGTTTAGTTATGGTACTATATGTTGCATTGAGAGTGGCTAATATTGCATTCATTCGATCACAATTGCCACAGTAATGGGAAACATTGATAGTGTTGTTAACTAACAGGACAAAATCTTGAAAGTTGAGTGAAGTTCAATCTCGTGCTTCTCTCCATGGGCTGATAGTTGTTCTGCGCACTGCACGGCAGTCCCGGGGAGCTGCAAGGCAGCACACCCCCACATGCAACGCAGATTAGATGGGACATTGGTAATAACACCTTCATATATCATACAAGTGGAATCAGCGAATACCCTGTATTTATTCTTAACTTCCAGATAGGGTCACCTTTGCCACCATCTCCCCTGCATCAGGAAACAGTATGGTATTCTTGCAGCTTGCTTTTACCATGTAAACAGATGACAAGAGTAAACTGATCCAAATGAAATGCACTTTCCAGAAAGGAAACAAATGAGTATTTAAGTGGAGAGTGGAGAGGTTAATTACAGGTAACGGACCTAACCTTCAAGCAGGCAACACTGACACGCGAATGCAACCTAAGGTGATCCTAAGTTTTGGTGTACTCAGTGTATATTCTTCTCAATAAAACAATGTAAATCAACATGATTACTCAGTTAAAATGTGTTTGTCACTGTGTGGAGAGATGGATATACAGTATATATATATATAGAGAGAGAAAGTGTGAGAGCGAGAGAGTGACAGAGGTACAGCGAGATCAGATGCCTGGTGGGAGGAGGTTTGATGCTGCTGCTGATGATGATGAGAATAGGTCTAATTAGAGAACACGCTGGAGGATGACACAAGTTAGCGAGTGCCAATGAGATGTGTGGGAGATAATGGCAGCTAAGCAGCTAAATCTATCTCCCCTTAATGAAACACTCTGCCACATTTAGACTCCAAGGGACGGAGGGAGGTAAAGACTGAGAAATATATTGAGGTATCGACGTGGCGTTTCGTCGCGGGGAAATCAACCGATTAGAAGACAAAATAACAAGAAAATGAGAGTCAGAACGTCACGCCAACAGACTTGGGTGTCAGTTTGGATTTGATGTCCCTTGGCAGGTGAAACAGAGGTCTCTAGTTGTTGTGAGAGGCTCTGTCATCTCTCTCCATGCCACGGTGGCAGCCCTGGGGCACTCACGCTTCTCTCTGACACCCAGCTGGCAAAGGCTGGCACATGGAGAAGGGCACACAGCTTGTGGTGCAGTTCTACGATCCACCCATGCACGCTACCACTTCCCCCAAGTCTGACAGTAAAACCAGCTGGCAAATCAGACCCTGTCTACCCCCTTTCTTCTCCTCTCTCCCCTCCACCGCTCTTCTTCCCCCTCCACATGAGAAAGCAGGGGGAGGAGTGACAGGGAAGGAAGAGCAGTCTTCTGGTACACACACACTGCAGCTCCTCACGTCATCTGTCGGCAAGGTCACTAAAGTGAATCAGCCAGTGGTGATCAGGCTGTCCAAACATGAGCTGCCTGTCGGCTGCAACGACATCTCTGGAGAAGACGAAAGGGCTGAATTCCCATCAATGAAGGAGAAAAAAGAGACAGAGAGAGTGAAAGGAGTGAGAGAGAGGCTAGCGAGAGAGAAAGAGGAGTTCTGTGGCTCTCAGAAGACAAAACAACAGTGAAAGAGTAAGTTTGAGTGAATCCATTTATGTGAAGAACTTCTGTTTTTAGAGTTTATTTGTTTGCCTGCACTGCATCGATTCTTTAACGGGTGTCCAACTGAACTGAGAGTGGAATTGATTGGTGCTGAATCTGGGGATGGAGTGGCTCAATGACCTTTGACCCAGTGAGTATGTGGGAGAGGGGGAGAGAGGGAAAGAGTAGCTGGACACACAGTCCAGCTTATTATGATGTAACCTTTCCTCCTTCGTCGCTAGGCAACAGGGAAATGAATGGACTTTGGTTTTGGGAGCAGGTCAGTTAAGAATGTCACAGAAGGCAGTTCAGCCGTATGACGGCGCAAATCCATGCAAAATACAATCAGCGTCTATCTGAAATGAAGCCTGTAGTTCCTAACGGTCTGTAGTTCCTAACATACCGGACAGTCTGATGGATGAAGAGGTCAGGGTCTTGGGCAGCAAACACGGTGAGTGTGGTGCCTGCAGGGACACCCTCCTCGAAACGGATGGACTTGGGGTTGGAAGGGAAGACGGGGGGTTCGTTGACATCCTGTACGGAGATGGTGACCCCCGCTGAAGACTGGAGAGAAGACTGGATCCCACTGGCCAGAGGGGCCTTGTTAGAGACTATCACCGTCAGCATGAAGGCCCTGTTCTGCTCATAGTCCACCGGCTGCAGGGAGAGAGGGGTGGGGAGAAAGATATATAGGGAGGGAGGGAGAGAGATAGTGAGGGAGGGAGGGAGAAAGAGGGAGAGAGAGAGAGATGAAAGAGAAAGGAAAGAGAAATGAAATAACTCAAATACACCCATATCAATACGGAACTAAATTTAATCATAATTTAGCACTTGGAGTTGTTTATTTAAACAGTAAAGTAGTTCCCTACCTTGACCACAGTGACCATGCCGTCATTGTTGACAGGGTTGGTGCGGATGAGGAAGTGACCCTGGGGGTCTCCGCTGGCGATGCGGTACTGGGCAGCCCAGTTGGGGCTGTGAGGCTGATCCCTGTCAATCACTGTCAGATTGGCCACCACCACATTCACCCTGTTCTCTGGGACCTCCCCCGAAAACTAGAGAGAAGGAGGGAGGGAAGGAGGGAGGTAGTGAGAGAAAGAGAGATATTTCTATGAATTTAGATAATAGAGACATCGTTTTTATAATGG